>NW_006399958.1:4757569-4765635 GCF_000299155.1 Elephantulus edwardii
GTTTGACAAAGATACCACCCATCTTCCTTTAACAGCCGCCGTGCGGCCATCGTGGGGGTACAGCACAAGTTCCAAGTCTAGAAGCCAGGACAGAGCAAGACTGCAGAGGACACAGCTTCGGAACAGAACTGCTTGCTGTCTGAGGGAACGGCTGTTGTGTTCTTTCCTCTAAGAAGTTGCATGTGTTTCAGCAGCAAAATCTCAAGAAGAACCTGGAAGTTGGGAGCCTGAAGAAGATTGAGCATGATGCCATGGAGAAAGTCAACTGCAGTCTGCCCAAGAAGCTGGGCCTACTGACCGCCTCAGGAAAGAAGGGGGCTGCCTCTGCCAAGACACCCTCCTAAAGGGGTCTGTGGAAGCAGGCATCTCCTGAGACTCACGTCTGTGCAGGTGTCTCCCCAGCCCCCAGCCTTTCCCAGGGGTGTCCTGCCTCCAGTACTATGGCACCTATACCTTGGCCAGAGTAACCCACCAGTAAAGGTGCAGGAGACTGCCCCTCCATAGTACAAAGAGTTTAGTCCTAATCTCCCTCCCTCCATGGATGCATGAGAATCTCCCCCCAACACACAGTTCTGGAAACTAAGCCCCGTTAGTCCCCTCTGCTCCACTCATGGTTCCACCCACATGCTCCCCCAAGCCACCTAGAGACCACTGAGGGAAGTGAAAGTTAAGGGAACAGTAAATGCAGATACAGTTGGCAAGGTGGCTGAAGTTAAAGAAGAGCTAGCTGAAAGCTTTTATGAGCGATTCTGGGGAGCCTTTGGAATCTGCATCCTTTTTAGTTCAGCAATATAAAAGAATGGTTAGCCCTGCTTTTGTATTCCAAAGTTCAGGGGACATCAGGCACAAACTCCAGAAATAAAGAGATTTGCAGGCATGGGTGACACACAGCTCCTGGAAATAGCAAATACTGGCCCCCTTCTTCCCCCCCCCACCCCGCTTTGTACCTGGAGGAGAGAGAGGTGGGTTAGAAAGTGAAAAGCATAGAGCATTGTACCTGCACCAACCTTCTCCCAGGCAGGACAAGTTAAAAGCTTTGTGTCCAGGAAACGTGGAGTAAAAGGCATAGAAAGAGAGGGGCTGGCTAGGGCCAAAGCAGCATCCTCTACAGCCATTGTGCCATCTGTAGGAAATAGGCCACTGGAAAAATGTCCATGGAACTATGAGAACACAGTAAACCAGCAAAACCCTGGACCCCAAAAGAACACTATGCTGTTGATTGTGGCAAAAAAACCCTCACTTTTTGAGGACTGAAGCCAGGGGAGTTTCAGAGTCCTTGCGGAGACCATTGCCTAAATGATTGTAGGGGAATGAGAAATGAGCCTTTCTCTCCTCCTCTCCCCTCTTCCTTCTCCCCTCTCCCCCTCCTCCTCTCCCCTCTCTTTCTCCTCTCCTTCCTCCCTCTCTCTCCCCTGTCCCATTCCCTCGCCTCCCCTCCCCTCTCTTCTCTCACCTATCTCTCCCTCCCCTTCACCCCCTCTCATTTCCTTTCATTGTGTACTGTTGAGTCAGATCTGACTGGCACAGGAAGATATTGCCCATTCTTTCCCAGCGAAGCATCTGGCAGATTGTGTTGCAGACCAAGGGTCCCAAAGAATGGAATAATTTTATAATTATTAATAAAGAGGCAAACAACCAGGAATGAGATAGAGCAGAGAGCATAAAACAGGGGGCCAGCAGTTCTCAACTGAAGCCCCCAAGCCAATCTTCTCTGTGTCTTTATTGAAAATTATCAGGAAGTAAATCACAAAGAGAAGTCAATGCAAATGAAGCCAAACTCTTTCTATTGAAAACCTTCTGCTTGACTCAGGAGGGAGGGGTTCACAAATGCAAGAATTTGGTTTACCCTTAACTATTAACCTTGATGCCTCAGGGTGAACACTAGCTCAGGAAGTAACACTCTCTCTGCAGGGGGGCCCTTGCTGTCTCCTGTATTGCAGGGAACAAACAGCTCATTTTCTAGGATCTGCCACAAGAGAAATCCTAACTTATAAACCTGTAATTCCTTTAATTCCTGAACAAGGGTTTTCATATAATATTTGGTATAAAGTTTGGCTTCCCATAAGATTCAAACCCAGGACTCAATGGGTCCTGCAGCTAGCCCCAGCCATCTCACACTGAAATGATGACCATAAAGAGGTTTTTGGAAGTGAGGAATCCTTTTGCAAGGTTAAGAGAGAGGCTATGGAGGTTATGGGATAGTTTTGAAGATGCAGAAGCTATAGATCTGGCTTGTTGCCATGGTTACCAGATGGGTTGCCATGGTAACTCGCCTGGTTGCTATGGTAGCTGGATTTGTGTACATGGGACCCAGATTGTTTTTGTGGCCACTAAACTTCGCCTGCTCTTGAAAGGACACATTTTGGAGGTTCACGAGTGTTGCAGACTAAGGGTCCCAAATGATGGAATAACTTTATTAATAATGAGACAGTCTACCAGGAATGATATAGAACAGAGAGCATGAAAAACAGGGTGCCAGCAGTTCTCCTGACTGAAGGCCCCAAGCCATGCTTTTCTGAGTATTGAGAATCATAAGGAAGTATAAAACAGAACCAAAGGATCATGCTGAAGTCTTTTGCAGATAAGACCAAACTAAGAGCAATGTTGACTCTTAGGGAACGCCTTAGATCTTGAGTTCAAAAGATTTTTACTCTCCTGGGTCTTTTATGGGAAGCCAAATTTCATACTAAATATTTGTAATAAACAGAATGCTACTTCAGGATATGAGGGAGGCTGGTACCAGCTGGAATTAATCCTGAAGCACTAAGACAATCCTTAAGCGTTTACAGAATTCTTGCATTTTATTTGCTGAAATACAATGAATCAAGCAGATGGTTTTCAGCAGCAAAAGCTTAGCTTCACCTGCATTGGATTCTCTTTGTAATTTACTCCCTGGTAGTTTTCAATAAAGACAGAGAAGCTGGAATTGGCACTTTAGTTGTTCTAGAACTGTTCACCTCCTGCTTCACCTCTGTTCTTCTCCTACGTTCTTGGTGATCTGTCTCATTATTCGTACTTATAAAAGTACCCTCGGTCTGCAACAGGGAGCTGTATTTAGGACCCTGGAACTTCTTCAATCCAGGGGGCAGTGAGAAATGGCAGAGTACGGGCAGCAGAACCAACATAGGAACATTGGACAGGGCAGTGGGCTGCCCATCCCATGAAATGAGAGGCTTGCTGGTGGAGTGTGATGCCTCTGGGTACCTTTCTGTAGAGCTAAAGACCTTGATAACAGGAGCCTGAGCAGGGCCGTAGGCAAGATACTTGTTTTCTTAGCAGTCCACAGTATATTCAACACTCTTCTCCAGCACCACAGCTCAAATGTATCAATTCTCTATCCTCCCTAGTCATTGCCCAGCTTTCAGATGCATAGCAAGTAATTGCAAAGACCATGGCCCGGATCAAATATAGTCTCCAAATATTAAGAGAAAAAAGTTTCCAAAAATAAAACTTCCAGCCACTTACCTTAAATAAAGTGCTGATGGCCCATTGTATGAAAGAGCCATGATGCATTTTAATTTTGCACTCAAATCACAACTGAAAAACGAAATCCCAAAAGCTTGTATGACAATTTCTCGCCAAAGTCCAATAGCCATTTCTGCAGCAGATCACGCAATCATTGTAAAAGTGCAAGACTCCTGTTTCTTTTTTCTGGGTTCGCATTGGGTGGCACATTGGATTAAAGGTCTCGTGTGTGTGTGTGTGTGTGTGTGTGTGTGTGTGTGTGTGTGTACGTTTTTTGTTGTGTACCGTTGAATACGATCCCACTGGCCCAGGAGGAGATTGGATTCGAACCACGTGCCTTCGGGATTGCAGCTCAGCTTCTCACCACTCGACCCCCAGAGCTGCCTTACTGGCTGATCACAGCAGGGAGACGTAGTGATAGTGATGAGCTTTAAGATCAAAGCCTGAAAAGCCCTACAGAGTTGTAGTCCCTCCTCTCGGATTGATCTCCGGCTGAATGGTTTGGGTAATGGGTTTTGGCGGCACAATGCTTTCCCTTCCGTACATACGGCAGCTGTGCAAACATGGCCGCCCCCGTGTGGACTCCCTGCGGTCGGAGATACTACTTCCGGAAGCAGACCGGAATTCCTTGTCCGTGCGCCTCCAGAATGGTTGTCCCTCGCCGGCCACCGTAGGGTGGAGTTTTCCCAGTGACTAGTGATTTGTTCCCTGAACATGGAACTTTTTGAAACTCCTGAACAAGTAAGAAAACAAGTCCGTTTGTGTCCTTATTTTGCAAGGAGTGCGCGCGAACGTGGTTCCGTGTGAGTCGTGAGGGCAGCAGGTGCGGGTGGGATGCGGGAGCTGTCAGATGTGCACGTGGGTCCCGCTGATGGAGGACTCGGTGAGGTCGGGATCGGAGGATGCGGGAATGGCGTGATCGTAGATTTAAAGACGGACACACGTTTGTGAGTACAGCTACACCCCTTAAGGGTTTTGGTTATTCAGAAACAAGGGGGCTCGTAACAACAGGGGAGACTTCCAGGGGTACTTGTACACTCCTATGCAGTCACTGTCAGTTACAGTTCAGACTCAGTGAACCTGGTCAGGACAATCACTTTTCCATGTCTTTAGTCCGCAATGACAACCTGTGTTTCTCATGGTGTGTTGGCCAGGGGAAGCCACAGCATTGGGGTGCTATCTTATTCCATGTAAGCCAACCAGCACAACGAAAGTAATATATTTAGTATAATGGAATCACCTTTGCCACATTGATTAGCTAGGAGTAAGTCACATCTGTGCCAATCGTGGTAATGGGCACCCATGGTGGACAGTGTTGGCTGGAGCTTCCCGACTAAATCAAGTCTGGAAGCAGGAGCGACATCCACTTCCAAAATGGCTTGCCTCTGGAAACTCTATGTATGAACAGTGCTCAGGCTGTTCGTTCATAGGGTCGCTATGAGTCGTCTACAACTCGACGGCATTAAACAAGTCACAAGGACCACCTGTATTGAAGAACAGAGGGACCTGTAATGGTGTGACCACGATCTTGGGGCTCTCTTGGGATCCCACAGGTTTTCCGTGTGTGTAATTTTTTTAACATTTTCTTTGCATGTACGGTCAAATCGGATCCGACTGGTACAGGAGATTGCCCCTCCTTCTCCAGCAGAGCATCTGGCGGCTTAGAACCGGGTACCTGAGGGATTGCAGTCCAGCTTCTTACGACTAGACCACTAGAGCTCCCTAAAAGCCAAGGTCTTAGGATTTTGCTTCTTCCTCCCTCTTTTCTCTTGGGCTGTTGCTGAATTAAAAAAGATTAGGCAGACGGCAACATGGCAGTGACCTTGTTTCACTCACAAATACTGATCATCAGCACAGAACTCATTTTCATTTCATGGGAAATCACCACCTGTTTGAGTTACCTGAAAAATCTGTGAAGTCCAATTTAAATTTACCATCAACTAAATCACTCTTCTGAGCTTACTGGAGATGAGAAAACCTTGCTCCACAGGGACTGTGACCAGTTTTGCACTGAAACGATTTTCCTTGAGAGTGAGAATCTAAGAGCACCCAGGTCCACCTCCACAAGAATCAGAAAACTCAAAGTAAATCTCATGTCTGTAGTGACTGTAGGAAATATTATACCTAGAAGTCCTAATTCACTGTTCATCCGCAAATGCACAGAGGGGAAACCACACGTGTGGAAGGAATGTGGCAAAGGATTCACCATGAAGAATGTCATTAGGTTCCATGAGTGAATCCACGCTGGGGAAAAACCCCATAAATGCAGTCAATGTAGACAGAGCTCACGTTACACCAGCACATTCACACTGGGAAGAAACCCTGTGTGCACACCAGTTGTGGAAAAGGTTTCATTCAGAAAGGAAATCTCAATTCTTCACAAGCAAACTCATACTGGAGAGAAATCCTATGTGTGTGCTGACCATGGAGAAGCATTCCTTAGGAAAACTGACTTTACTCGCCATCAACACACTCCCATTTGGGAGACATCCTTCGTGTGTGCCAAGTCTGGCAAAGGTTTCATTCAGACTGGAAGTTTCATTATTCGCAAGAGACTCATAGAGGGGAGAAACACTCCCTGTGTGGTGTGTGTGGAAAAGATCTCAGATCCAAGACTCATTGTTCATCAGCAAATTCATACTAGAGAGAAAGCCTCAAATTTGGTGCAGACTGCAACCAAAGTCATGCCTTGCAAAGCGTCGAAGATTTCTCACAGCAGAAACTTCCTTTTCCGGTAGTGAGTGTGGAAAATCGAATGCCCAGCCATCATGGGTCTCAGTAGGTGACAGACCATTTCAGTGGAGGAGTCTCTGAAATCCTCCAAGATGAAGAGCACCTTGTCCAAGTGTTGTGTTGTCATAGCCATGTTAGGATTGCGGGCAGATTTCCCCTCTGCATCTAAAATTATTTCAATTAACACACATAGGGCAAACCACAGGAATGGTCATCTCAGCACACAGCATTGCTCTGCTGGAGGAGAAAAAGTCCTGTGAACACAGTGCCTGTGCACGTCTCCAGTCCCAGCTCCGACCTCAGTAAACATCACAGAGCTGCCAGCTAACAGCATAGCCTTTGGGGCGGCGTGTTGCTAGAACCCTACGGTGGGAACAGGCATAATGAAATAAAGGTTTCTCTAGAATTGACGTCACTATCTCCATCAATAATGGATCTCAGTGACTTCAATATTTAATGTTTGCTGTCCCATGAAACTTAACAGGAAAAAACCAGATACATTCACTAGAGGTAAGAGGTCAGTAAATATTCCTGCGTAATCACACATAAACTCAATGTGTTCACAGGAAAACAGGAATGTAACACTTGTAAAAACTTCATAGGCTCAACCTGTTTAAACATACGTCTTGTCAAGTTGTAATATGATGTTCAACACGTTGCTTATTCAGTTACGAAGTAAATTCTGTTATGAATTAAATGATTATCTGTTGTTGTTGTGTACGGATGAGATGGAGAGGACCCCTCCATGACCCTCCAATGGGTTTTCAGAGGCACTAATTGCCCGGGAGAATGCCGGTCCTTGGCCCATGGAGTGGCTGAAGACTCAAACCTCCTGCCTTAGTAATGGCAGTTTGGCCTCTTGCCCCTTGGCCACCAGAGCTCCCCAATCTCCCAGTTAATCTGTTGTACTCATTAAATGGATTAAAGAAACTGCTTAGCAAATAAATCCTACAATGGAAAAAATAATCACTAGAACGTGGTAAATATAAAACCATGTCAAAAACGCCTGGGAATAAAGGGACCACACTGAACATACTTTGGACATGTTGTGAGGAGAAACTGGTCCTTGGAGAAGGACATCATGCTGGGGAGGGTGGAGAGACGGTGCAGGAGGGGAAGACCCTCTAAGAGGTGGATTGATTCAGTGACTGGGGTAATCGGGATGGGAGTGTCGGAGACAGTGAGACTGGAACAAGACAGAGCAGAGTTTAGGGCTGTTGTACATAGGGTCGCTATGAGTCGCAAGAGACTTGCAGGTTTATAATAGCTAGTAGAGGTTAAGGTCAGCACTGTTGATTCTGGGGGTGGCAGCCCGTATAAAATGGACTCAATCACCAGAGCTCCTTGGTTTGAATCCAAAGAAGTGAAATTGGTGCTACAGAAAAGTGGAAGAAGGTGCTTCGCCTTAGGACAGGTAGCGATCTCTGTAGGAGAGAGAATTCCAAGGTGGAGTTTATATAAAGAATATATAGCAGGAGAGACCTGAGAATCCTAGCAAGTAGAAACTAATGGAACAAAAATTCTCCACCCCCCTTTTTTAAATTTTAGATTGGTTTACATACAAAATTTATACAAACTGTCTAACAATGATGTATGTTGTTTTTCGTAAAATAGACCACCTTGATGTATGCCTACAATTGTCCTGTATTTTCAGGTCCCCACTTAATCTTCTCTAATTTCTTCCCCCCCCCTTTCATCCTCAAACTCTTAACCTGGTGCTTTCCTCCCCTTCCCAACCTGTCCCCAAAATTACTTTTTTCTTTTTTTTAATTGGGAAAAACATATTGGGGGTACAAGGAGGTGAGGGTTGGGGGCAGAAGGGTGAGGATGGGCCAGGATGCAGTTGCAGAGCTGCACAGTTTGGTCGG
>NW_006399958.1:4766324-4777520 GCF_000299155.1 Elephantulus edwardii
AAATTACTTTTTACAGAATAAACAAACATGATTTCCTAGGAAAGAGAACGTGTTGGTCGTAATTTCTATAAAGAAAAATGTTTCACCCAGGGAGAGGGCTACCTGGACATACTTTTTCCTCAGACCCCCTCACACCTGATGCCTTCTGTTACCTGCATGAGACTCCCAAGGCCGCCGCCTCTGATCGCTGTTTTCACTGTGGTGTCGAGGTGGATTAGTTCATGACTGTTCACCCTGTTCTAACCAGGGGAGCACCTCAGGTTTGCTCATCTGATGGCTTCCTTCCTGGAAAATTGTGAAATCTCAGCAGATTTGTCTTAGTTTTGGGAACATCAGGTTCCAAGCACCACAGGCCCTCCACAGGTTTCATCTTGGAGATGAAAAGCCACGCCTTGAGTGGTCCTCACCAGGGGACGCCAGGGTTCTATAGTTCTCCAGCATCACGTCCCGGTACAGGGCCTTCTGAGCTGGGTCCACAAGCTCCCACTCGTCCCATGTGAACTTCCCGAGCCACATCACTGAGCATCAGTGATTCTTGTGTAGTAAGATCTTCTTCAATCACACCTTTTCCTTTTCGAATATCTATGAAATGTGAGGGAAACAGTTTCACTCGTTTCCTGAAATGTGCACTGCTGCATCTACATAACTAACTTTATTTTCAGATATCTTAGAGAAAACAGAAGATCTTTATACAGATCTGGGGAGAAGCCCTGTAATTGCAGGGAGTGTGGAAAAGGTTTTACATTGTCTGTGTGTTCGCGGAGATAAGACCAGTGAGAAGAAACGTGGGTTTTCAGAGGGTCACCACTCTCTCAGGCAAATCACACCGAGAGATGGGAAAGCCTGTGCTTTTATTAGCAGAAAATCAAAGCTTACAGCAAAACATGATCTCATGGGGTAGGTGAATGTTTAACAAATCATTGGTAATATGAAACAAAGCATAGACAGGCATGAACAATTTTCAAGAAAGCATCTTTGTACTCATGAACAAGATCTTATTAAGCACCTTATCAAGAACTTTTTAGAAAATAGTCTGTGTCTAACAGAACTTTCCGATGCCTTTCAGGTTGGTATATGCCCCAGGGGTTATGTAACTACTCTCAGTCCCATCTGTTCTTGGTACTGTTTGCCGGCTCTCAGGCATTGTAGCCAAGTCCTTTCACATGTATTCCACAGCCACTATTACCATAGCCATTATTAACCCTGTGTGTTCCAGAAGGAGTCTATAGTTTTATCAGGAAGCATTATCTAACTCTCCACCAGCAAATTCACACTGGGCCAAATCCTTGTAAAAGTCTGTGTGGGAAAAGTGTCATCCCGAAGACAGTTCTATCAGCAAACTCTTAGACAGGGAAAGCCTATTATGTGATGAATGTGGCAACGGTGTCACCCAGAAGACAAATTTTATACCAGGTAATGCATACTGAGGACTCTCCTTTATAGGGTTGCTGTGATTTGCCTGCGACTTGACAGCACTTAACAACAACAACAACGTGCACTGACAAGAAGTCTTATGTTTGCAGGGCATATAGAAAGGACTTCAAGTGGAACAATGACATCACTTCCCATCAGAAAACCTACTCTGGAGAGAAACCCCATCACCACGTCAAACTTCCTCATCACACAGATGATTTTACACAGAGAAGACTTCCTTTCACGTAGTGAAAGTGGAAAACCTGATGCCCCCCAGTCATGAATCTCAAAAGGCAACTGAAACATTCTGGGAGGAAAATCCTTTCAGTGCAGTGACTGTCAGATCACCTCCAAGATGCAGCAAGAGCTCACTGTCCAGGAAAGATCTCAGAAGCACGAGACAAAAGGAAGCTGCCAGCAGCGTGAACTGGCTTTTCCTCCGCTTTTCACTTTCATTCACACCAGGGAAAACATAAAAGAAACAAACAGGCATCAATTTCTTCAGGTGGGAAATCTTCAGGAGCTTTTTCGCCTGGTGGGTCAAACCCACCCTTGGCTCTTCCTGGGCAATTTGTAACATTTCCAGCCTGGGAAATCCAATGGAGTCAGCTGTAATTTGGAATCAATCACAGTACTGACAGTGCTTTGAATTGGAGTACAATACTGTAGTTGTTATGTGTCAAGTCGCTTGAGAGAGCCCTGAAACCTGCTCCATCCTGAGACAGCATTATTATCTCCAGCACAACTAACCTCATTCCCTCAGTCAAGCCATCTCATTGAGGGTCTCCCTCTTTTACTCCAACCTTCCACCCTTCAAGCATGATGTCCCTCTCCAAAGACTGGTCCCTCCTTGAAACATGCCTAAAATATGTCAGACAAAGCCTCAGAAACCTTGCCTCCAAGGAGCAGCCTGGCTTCAAAGGAATCTGTACTCCTGGCAGTTCATGGTATATTCAAAACTCGTCTCTCCAGCACCACAGCCCAAAGGCATCAATTATCTACCATTCCTAATCATTGTCCAGCTATCATACAGCGGCCTACTGAAAATACTATGGCCTGGATCAGGCGCACATCGAAGTTTAAAAGGATGACACACGGACTGTATTTTGGGCTGACCCTCGTCATCTTACAGTTCACATTCCATATTAAGCCCCCGAAGTATCGATTCCTAACTGTGTCTGTGTTAATGACTGTTGACTGAGCCTAAGAAGAGAGGAAAAGCAGCTGAGAACGGAGTTCCCTCCAGGGGAGAATTCTGAAGACACCCCGGGTTCCCCTGAGCCAGTGCCTCTCAGGCCAGTCTCCTGTCTGTGTCCCCAGGTGTCAAGGCCTCAGCGGAGCTTCTTGAGAAATACATACTAACAAGAGCCTCAAACGCTGACCTTGTGCCTCTCTGGCTAGTTCCCTTTCTCCTATGCCCGAGGCTGGCCTGAGCCAGACACTTTGGATACAATCCCATCCCTTCACATTTCTGTCCTTAAAGCCTCTGCCTTTCCAGTGTTTTTCACTCAAATCTTATTTGTGGTTGATGGTTACTGGCTTCCCCCTTTTTATTCTTCCAAGGAATTCTGTCTCTGCTCTGTTAATGATTAAGATATAGAAATCCACTTACCCATTTTCAAAATTAATCATCTAGCTCCCGCCTTTTCAGGGAGCTCTGGTGGCCAAGTGGTAAGAACTAGGGCTGAAATTCCAAAGTTAAACAGTTTGAACCTCCCAGATTCTCCGCAGGATGAGGAAGACGGATCTCTTCCTGTGTTTCCAGCCTCTCAAAACCAGCAGAGGATCAAGGATGAGTTGATTTTGACTAGACAGCCAACATTAAGGCTCCTTTCCAGCTGAATTCCTTAAGTTCTGAAGAGCCTATTATGTGGTGAAAGTTTCCACCCAGAAGACAAACTTATGTTATAGCAGGTAATGCAAGCAGAGGAGAAACTCTATGTATGCAAAGCGCATGGTAAAGGCTTCATCTGGACCAATGACCTCACTATCTGTCAGCAAAGACACGCTGGGAGAGAAAGCCCGTCATCAAGAGTCAAACTTCATGCTAATCAGGTTTCACACAGGGCAGACTGCTGTCACGTAATGTTTGTGGAAAACCTGATACCTAGCAGTGAAATCTCAGCAGGTATGAAAACATTCTCGGGAAAAAAGCTTTTCAGTGCAGTGAATGTCAGATCACCTCCAAGAAGAGTTCACTGACCCTGAAAGATCTCATGAGACAGCTGCCAGCAATGTGGACAGGCTTTTAGCTTTCGTTTCTATCAGAGAAAACAAAAAGGCCCGGTGGAGATTTCTTCGGATTGTGGAAAAGGCTTCGTCTGAAACAATGACCTCCCTTTCCAACAGTAAACTCACTCTATAGAGAAACTATCAGCAAGAGTCAAACTTCGTATCACTCAGGCGAATTCAGTGTGAATACATTCTTTCATGTGGTCAGTGTGGAAAACCTGACCCCAGAAGTCACAAATCTCAGCAGGTTGAGAAAACATTCGGGGGGAAAAAGCCTTTCATTCAATAGACATTATTCTATTCAACTTACTGCTGCAGAGTCCAAGGTAGCTCATCGCAGCTGACACTCCTGTGAGTTTCCTGTAAATCCAATGGGAAGAGATCGCTCATCCTCTCCTTCCATGTACCTGGTGGCTTCAGACTGTGGAGAGGAACCTCCAGGCTAGTAGCACAGCCTCCCACGGACTCACACTGAAGAGAAACAAATCCTGCATGTGCTGAGTCTGGAAAAGGTTCTATCACAGAGCACTCACTCAGTATCTACCATCAAATTTACATTGGGGAGAAACCCTATACACGTGACAAATGTGGGAAAGGTTTCGGCTGGAAGACTGAACTCACTGTTCACCAGTGAACCCATAGTGGGGAGGAGGCCCCTAAGAGCAGGGAGAGTGCAAGAGGTTTTATCAGGAAACCTCATGTTCCATCAGCTAATTCACACACGGCCAAATCCCTATGAAGGTTTGAGTGGTAAAGGTTTCATCCCAAAGACAGTTCTATTCATCAGGCAAATCACACGTGGGGAGAGCCTATTACGTGATGAATGTGGTAAAGGTTTCATGCAGAAGACAAATCTTACATTCCAGCAGGCACTTCAAGCTGACTGGAAGTCTGATGTATGCAGGGCACGTGGAAAAGGCTTCATCTGATCAATGACCTCGGCTGGCATCACCAAAATCACTCTGGAGAGAAACCCTATGAAAAAGAGCCAAACCTCAGAGCACACAAACCATTTCACACAGGGAAGACTTCCTGTTCACAGAGTGAATGTGTAAATACTGACATCCAGAAGTCAAATCTCAGCAGGCAGTGGAAACATGCTGGGGGAAAAGCCTTTCAGTGCAGTGACTGTCACATCACCTTCAAGACGAACAGGTCATTGTCCTTCAAAGATAACAAAATACAGCTGTCAGCAATGTGGACAGCTGTTAGCTCCTATTTATATCAGAAAAACTCAAAAAGAGAAATGATTTATATTTCTTCAGAATGTGGAAAACGCTTCATTTGAACAATGATCTCAGGGTCCATCCGCAAACTCATGCTGGACAGAAACCATATCAAGAGTCAAATGTCACACCATGCAGACGATCACACAGGGAAGACTTCCTTTGCACGTACTTAACATGGAAAACCTGATGTCCCACGGTCAAACTCCGTAGATATTGGAAACATTCTGGGGGAAAAGCCTTTCAGTGCAGTGAATGTCAGATCACCTTCAAGAACAAAAAGTCACTGTCCAGGAAAGATCTCAGAAGCGTGAGACAAAACAGAGCTGCCGGCAATGTGCACAGGCTATTAGCTTTCATTCACATCAGAGAAAACACAACAAGCAATGGTGTAGATTTCTTCAGATTGTGCGAAAGGCTTCATCTTGAACAGTGATCTCTCTTTACATCAGCAAACTCACTCTGCAGAGCAAACCCATCAAGAATAATAAAATTTCATACCACACATGATTTCTCAGAGCAAAGACTTCCTTTTCACGCAGTGAATGTGGGAAACCCAGTGCCCAGCAGGCTTCCTCAGCAGACAGCAGAAACATTCTGTGGGAAAAGCCTTCCAGTGCAGTGAATGTGGGAAACCCAGTGCCCAGCAGGCTTCCTCAGCAGGCAGCAGAAACATTCTGTGGGAAAAGCCTTCCAGTGCAGTGAATGTGGGAAACCCGGTGCCCAGCAGGCTTCCTCAGCAGGCAGCAGAAACATTCTGTGGGAAAAGCCTTCCAGTGCAGTGAATGTCAGATCACCTTCAACTGGAGCAAGAGTTCACTGTCCAGGAAAGATCTCATGAGACAAAAGAAATCTGCCAGCAACGTGGGCAGGCTTTTCCTTGGCTTTTCAACATCATTCACATCAGCGAAAACACAAGAGACAAACGTGTCTAGATTCCTTCCAGTGGAAACCCATCCACAGGGAGTCTCATCTCACCACACAGCAGTTGTAGCCCTGCAGGAGAAAAGTCCCGTTAATACAGTGACTGTGCAGACGCCTTCCGACACAGCTGCCACCTCAGTAAACACCGGTGGGTGATTAACAGGGACAGATCCAAGGGGGACATCCTGTGGGCAGGTGAGGAACCTTGTGGAGGTAACAGCATTTACACCGCAGATGAATTTACATTTATGAATGAAGTGTCTGGCAGTGCCTTCAGTGTCCAATGGTGACACTGGAAAAGCCTGGTGGCCTTATGCTTTGTAATCAGTTCTACTACCAAGAAATGAGGTGATGTCATGAGAAACACATGCCCTCAATTGCTCTATCACCAATAAAATGGGTGAAAATCTAAGGAATTATGTACAGAAAATATTAAACTTTGTAGGAATTAGATTAGGAAATAGCACATGCTAAAAAATAGAAAATTGAAAATTCATATTAAGTACTCTGAATTCTTAAAAAGATCACTGATCACTAGAATAGTACTTGATATGTAAAACCACACTGAGATGCTTTACACAATAGAAAAAAAATACAGAATTGAAAGTGTGTGAGGTAGTCTTGCAGTCTACGATCCACTGAATGGTTTATAACAAGGGAAACAGAAAAATGTATATAAATGTATTTGCCCTTTAATTCATACTCTTTACAGCGGTGGAAAGGAGACAGTACCACACTTTGCAAAAAAGGCAATTTATGAGATCGTTTTTCTTTTGGTTAAGGAAACAAAGAAGTGGAATTTGGACTATAGGGGTCTCCCGTTAGTCATAAATGTACCTTGATGTCAAGGGCTGTCATGCACTGAGTCAAGGGATTCCCTATTTCTCGCTGTGTAGATTTTGAAAGCATTTATTTAACCACTGCATCACCCAGAATTCTCTCTGGTATCTACTGACTACACCAGGATGCATGGAGACACAGTGTTTGACGCTCTCAGCTATTAAGTAATTGTAACCCCCCAGTTCCTTCCTCTTTAGATGTGGGAGTTGGCGGCAGTCAAGATTAGAGCTTCTGCACCATTTCTCCTCCTGCCCTCTAAGTCTCTATGAGCCTGAATCCGTTCAATAACGAGAAGTCTGAGCACTTTTTAGTTCATTAAAAAACATTTTGGCTTCTGTAGGCAGATACACACACATGCCAGATCCCCTGCTCTTTGGCAAACTGGGCACATATTACCTCCGAAGCTGTCCTGGGAAGGTCACTGTGCTCCTGGTAGATTCTTGGTTCTTGCTGACAGCCCTTGGGACCATGATCTGATGAGGAAGGATTGGCAGCATCTGTTTAGGAAATTAGTCTTTTTCACTCTAATTTTATTCGTGGTTGACAGTTAACGGCTTACCCCCCTTTATTCTCTCAAGGAATTTGTCTCGGCTCTGCCGATTACTAAGATACAGAAATCCACTTACCCATTTTCCACATTAATTCTCTTCTTTTATAGGGAACTCTGGTGGCCTAGTCGTAAGCAGCAGAGCTGAAATCCCATACGCAAGCAGGTGAACCCACCGGCTGCTCCGTAGGATGTGGACAGCCGATCTCATCCTGTGGTTTTCTTTTTTAAAAGATTATTCATTCATTCATTCTTTTTATGTGTGTACCGTGAAATTGAATCTGACAGGTACAGGAGGTGATTGTCCCTCCTTCTTCAGCAGAGCATCTGGTGGATTTGAACCGCGCACCTCTGGGATTGCAGTGCAGTTTCCTGCCACTAAGCCACCAGAGCTCGCCTCATCCTGTGTTTTTCCAGCCTCTCAAAACCCAGTGGCGAATCAGCGATGAGTTGGTTTTGACTAGATGGCCAACAATAAGTCTCCTTTCCAAATGAACTTAAGTTCTGAAGAGCCTATTATGTGGTGAATGTGGTAAAGGTTTCACCCACAAATCTTACTTTAGAGCAGGTCAACGGATGCTGAAGAGAAAGCCTACATGTGGAAAGTGTGTGGTAAAGGCCTCATCTGGAACAATGACCTCATTATCCGTCAGCAAACTCACAGTGGAGAAAAACCCCATCAGCAAGAGTCAGACGTCATAGGAAACAGAAGATTTCACAAAGGGCAGACTTCCTTCACAAAGCCAATGTGCAAAACCTGATGCCCAGCAGTCAAATCTCAGCAGGTAGAGGAAACATTCTGGGGAAAAGCCTTTCAGTGCAGTGACTGTCAGATCACCTCCAACATGAAGAGATCACTGTCCAGGAAGATTTCATAAGCAGGAGACAAAATATAACCACCAACAATGTGGACGGGCTTTTTTGCTTTCTTTCATGAAACAACACAAAGATAAATGGTGTAATTTCTTCGGGTTGTGGAAAAGGCTTCATGTGGAAGAATGACCTCCCTTTTTTTAAATCTTGTCGGATGGGTCATGTGCCCATGTCTTAACAAGGTTTACGTGGAGGCAGACGGCATGCAGAAGCACGAACACCCAATCATGTTTATGAACTGGAAAATGATCCAACAGTGACCTCACTTTTACATCAGAAAACTCACTCTGAGAAACTCCATCAACGAGAGTTAAACTTGATACCACAATGACAGGATCACACAGGAAAGAGTTCCTTTCACGTCATGAATGTGGAAAACCAGAGGCCCAGCCCTAAAACCGCAGGAAGCAGCAGAAACATTCTGGGGAAATTGTCTTAACAGTGCAGTGACTGTCAGATCACCTCCAAGATGAAGAGCTGTGTTTGAAGGATCTTAGAAGCGTGAGACAAAATACGCTGTCAGCGATGTGTACAGGCTTTTAGCTTTCATTCACATCAGAGAAAACTCAAAAGAGAAACAGTGTCGATTTCTTCAGGTTGTGGAAAAGGCTTCACCTGGAACAATCATCTCCGTTTACATCAGCAAACTCACTCTACAGAGAGACCCCATCAAAGAGAGTCAAACTTCACACCACAGAGACGATTTCACACTGGGAAGACGTCCTTTCTTGAAGTGAATGTGGAAAACCTGACGCCCAGCAGTGAAATCTAGGTGGGCAGATGAACATTCTGGGGAAAAGGTCTTTGAGTGCAGTGAATGTCAGGTCACCTCCAAGATGAAGAGCTCCCTGTCCAAGAAAATTCTCATAATCACGAGACAATACACAACTGTCAGCAACGTGGACTTTACTTCCTTTACTTTCCTTTACTTTTAACTTTCATTCACATCAGAGAAAACACAAGAGACAAACGTGTATAGATGTCTTCAGGTGGAAACCATTCCACAAGAAGTCTCATCTCACCACACAGCAGTGGAGCCCTGCAGGAGAAAAGTCCCATTAGTACAGTGACTGTGCAGACGCCTTCAGCCTCCGCTGACACCTCAGTAAACACCAGTGGGTGACTCACAGGGATAGATCCAGGGGGGACAGCCTGATGGCAGGTAATGAACCTTGTGGAAGGAACATAGCACAGAAATCTTATGAGTGATCTTGGGAGTGCCTTCCGTCTCCAACGGAGACACTAAAAAACGCTGACATGTGCACCCTAAATATTAAAGTTCATTTGAATTTGACCTTCAAATAACACATAATACTAAATTAAAAATTCATAGTAATCAAATACAATCACTTTTGAGAAAAATTAACTAAGAGAATTAATAGTTAAAACCACATTGGAGATGGTTCATACAACAAGAATAATACAAAAATGACAAAAGAACTGTATCATCTCAGCCCAGTAAGAATAGCAAAATTAAACAGAACAGCAGGCGAGCTCTGGTGGCCTAGTGGCAAGAAGCTGCACTGCAATCCCAGAGGTGTGCGCTTCAAATATGCTTTGCTGGAGAAGGAGGAACCATCTCCTCCTGTACCAGTCAAATAAAAAAATAAAAATAAATAAACATCAAATGCTGGCGAGGCTGCAGAGAAATTGGCACCCTTATTCATTGTTGGTGGGAGTGTAAAACTTGCAACCACTCTGGAAGGCGGTACGGTGCTTTCTCGAAAAGTTCCAAATAGAAATGCCATTTGACCCAGCAATTCCACTACTGGGAACAGACTCTAAAGAAACCGTAACCATCACCCAGGCACATATATGCTCACCCATGATCATTGCTGCTTTGTTCAGAAGAACAATACTGAATTGGTGGTTGTGTGTGGGACCCATGGCTTCAGTAATGTGCATGTGAAATGGTAACATAAATCCTGGACTCTACCACCCATAGCATGGTATATAAAATATGAAATAGTAATATAAATAACATATCGATGCCTTTGAGCTGTGGTGCTGGAGAAGAGTATTGAGAATACCATGGACTGCTAGGAAAACAAACAGATTTGTCCTGGAAAGGGTTAAGCCGGGTGGCTCCTTGGAGGCAAGGATTCTGAGGCTCCATCTAACATACTTTGGACATGTTTTGAGGAGAGACCGGTCCTTGGAGAAGGACATCATACTTGGGAGGGTGGAGGGACAGCGCAGGAGGGGAAGGCCCTCTATGAGGTGGATTGATTCAGTGACTGGGGTAATCGGGATGGGTGTTATCAGAGACAGTGCGATTGGCACAGGACAGAGCAGAGTTTAGGGCTGCTGTACATAGGGTCGCTTTGAGTCGCAAGCGACTCGACGGCACATAACATTATAAACAATTTATTTGCCTTCAGATGGAGTCTTACTCATGCTTGAGTAAAATACTTAGAACAGCACCTTTCAAAGAGGCCATTAATAAATACCTCTTTCTTTTGAGAAAGGAGACTAAGAAAGGGAATTGAGATTAAGGGGTCTCCCTTTCCTCATAAATGTACCTTGATGGCAAGGGTTCTCATTCACTGAGCCAAGGAATTCTCACTATTTCGTACTGAATAGTCTTTTTTTATTGTTATTATATACCGTGGAATCAAATCCTACAAGCACAGGAGGACACTGCCCCTCCTTCTCCAGCAGAGCAGCTGGTAAATTTGAAGTGCCTTTGGCAAGTACATCACAGCTTCTTGCCACTAGGCCGCCAGAGCTCCTTTTGTATCCTGTTTTGAAAGCATTTATAAATATCCCCGAGCCCTTAACCACAGGATCAGAACAAACACTTTGCTTCCTGTAGGACAGAAACACAAACATGCCCACTTCCCGGCACATATTACCTCTGAAGGCTGTACTGGCTTTCTCGTTGTTCATGCTCCTGGTCAACTCTTGGTCCTTGCTGACAGCCATGGGACCATGATCCCATGAGGAAGAACTGGCATCCCGTGTCTAAGAAATTAAGTAGAACTTTTGGTAACTCTTAGTGGCTTAGGGAATAAAACAAAAACAACACAACATACATTAGTGTGTGCAGTTTCTTTCCTCTTTGTAAAAAATGTTTGATATTTCTTTTTTTTTTTTGCTGCAATTCTAATGCGAAACTTATACTTGGACCAGGAGGCAGTC
>NW_006399958.1:4778410-4779714 GCF_000299155.1 Elephantulus edwardii
GGCACATAACAACAATAATTCTGAATTTATTAAATTGAAAAGTATCAGTTTTATTGACTCATTGCACTTAACTTCTTTTGTTGATATTTGTTTCTATTTACACTCAAGGGGAGTTGCATACCTATGCGGTGACTTTTTTTAATTCTTTTTTTTTTAATAATTTTAATGAACATTTACCGAGAATTTGGATTTCCATTCATTCATTACTGCACTTCTCTACCCACCCAGCCCTCTCCCCTCGCCCCCCAGTTCGCTCCTCTCTTTCAAAAGTAAAAGAAAGACTCCCTCCCTGGTACACAATCCTCCTGCACCCCTCCCACCAACCCAAGTACATTGCATTATGCATCCTTAATTGTGGACTCTTGTTCAGTGATTTTTTTAAAAAATTAATTTTAATGAACATTTACCGAGATTCTGGATTTCAATTCATTCATTGTTGAAAAATGTTTGATATTTCTTAGACATAATCTGCATCATTCAGTGTATTTACTCCATGCTAAAACCACTCTTAAGTCATGGATCATGCACGTCTGTATGATACAGAATAAAAAATTTTTTTGTATTCCAGTATTTTTTTAAAAAAGGGAGGGGTGTGGAGGTAGTGTTGTGGGGATGAGAAGACCCTGAAGGGAACTCTAGGGTGGAGGTGTGTCTGGGACAACAGGTGGGAGCTGGTGATCTTTGGGCCCCCCAGGATGAAGCCTCTCAGTCCGTCAGAATTTGAGGTCTCTGAAAGTCACTCAGTTTGGGAGTTTGATCTTAATATTCCAAACAATGTGGTGTGTGGTTTGAGGTCTACATCTAACGGGAGCTATTTTTATCTTTTCCCTGGAGAAGGTGGATAAGAACTGCCATCTCCCTCTTCATGAATGAGCTGCAGGTCGCTTGCACTGGTTTTGTTTAGCTTTGTTTCCTAACTGGTTTTTGTTAAGTGCTGTTGAGTCCTAGAGGACTCATGGTTACCCTATGAAGGAAAGACCTGAATATTTGCATAATTTTGTTTCTTTTGGGTGTGTGTAACTTTAATCCTTTCTCCACGTTCATGGAGGCAAAGTATTTCAGAAGTGGATGCCACTCCTACATCCAAGCCTGTTTAATCTGGGAGGTCCAACAATACTGTCCACTAAGGGTAAGGCACTTGACACATCAAAGACCAGTGTTATACCACTTAGAAGAATTTTTGATCAAAAACAACCAAACATGGTTCAAATCCACCAGATGCTTTGCTGGAGAAGGAGGAATAATCTCCTCCTGTACCAGTCAGATCTGATTTGACGGTACAGAGAGAGAGAGAGAGAGAGAGA
>NW_006399958.1:4780037-4787858 GCF_000299155.1 Elephantulus edwardii
CCCAGTGCACTCCACTATGCAATCTTAATTCTGTACTCTTGTGATAACCATAATACCCGATCATGTATCGCTTTTAAACTGTTCTCTCCCTCACCTGTTTCAACGCAGTATACATAATTTATCCAGTTTTTCTCAGTCTCCCCAGAACCCCAATGTCAGCCCCCTTCTACATCAGACTCACTGCATTTTTAAAAAATTTTTATTCTACTATATTGTGTGTGTGGGTTTGTGTGTGTGTGTGTGTGTGTGTGCACCGTCAAATCAGATCTGACTGGTACAGGAAGAGATTGCCCCTCTTTCTCCAGCAAAGCGTCTAGTGGATTTGAACTGTGTGCCTCTGGGATTGCAGTGCAGCTTCCTGCCACTAGGCCACCAGCGCTCCCTGGCTCACTGCATTTTTATGAACTACATTTCTGACCCTTGGCCCCAACCAATGCCATCCCCACAAGCCGAGAGACACTCAAGCCCATGGCTACACTCACCTTATCATTCCATCGTGTTGAAGATCTTCTTTCCTTGTCTGACCTTTCCACTTCTCTCAGCGTCATGTCACTTCCCACGGACTGGAACCTTAAGTCTTAGCGATGCTAACTGGGTAGGAATACAGTGTCTGGTGAGCCCTGATTGGCAGAGTGCACAAAGAATTTTGCTGCTCATGCAAAGGCCGTTGGTTCAAATCTATTATTTGTTTCCCAGAAAAATAATGGCCAGTCTCCTTCTGTGTGACTCACAGCCTCTGAGACCCTCTTACAAGGTCATTTATGAGTCAGTGCCACTCTGGCACCTAATAATATACATTATGACTGGGCCTCTGTGTATCAAGACTGCCCAGCTCAGGGCATTGGATGGGGCACAGGGCTTACCCAAAGACCATGTCCGTCTGGCGATTCAAATCCATGCATGGGTCTGAGAGGAAAGGGCAGGCAATGGGTTCTTGAGATATTTCGAGCCTGGGAAAATCCAATGAAGAATTAGCTCTGATTTAGAATCGATTTACTGTACATAGTTTCGAATTTGAGTACGGTATCAGGTTGGTTAATCTAAAAAATTTTGGAAGGCTGACACATCGACTGTGTTTTGGGGTGATCCTCATTGGCCCCTAATAACCTATATTCCAGATTAAGCTCCCACACTATCGATCCCTAACTGTGTATTAATGACTGTTGGCTGAATATGAAAATGGAGGTAAAGCAGCTGAGAACAGTGTTCCCTCGCAGGGAGGATTCTCAGCTCCCGCTGGGGAAGACACCCCGGTTCTCCGAGCCTGCTCCCCTCAGGCCAGTCCCCTGTCTTTGTCCATCTGTCTGTCCATGGTGACCAGGCTTCAGAGGGACTTTCTGAGAAACTCAAGACCAACAAGAGCCTCAAGGGCTGACCTCGTGCTTGTCTCACCTGCTGCCTGTCTCCTATGCCCGGGGATGACCTGACCATCTCTGATGCCCTAACTGGACACTCGGAAACAATCCCACCCCTTCACATGGTTCTGTCCTTGAAGCCTCTACCTTTAGTCTATTTTCACTCAAGTTATTCGCCGTTGACAATTAGTTTCCCCCCTTTATTCTTGCAAGGAATGTCTCTCTGCTCCGCCAACTATTAAGATCTAAAAACCCACTTACCCATATTCCAAATTCATTCCCTTCTTTTACAGGGAGGTCTGGCGGCCTCGTGGTAAGCAGCTGCGCTGTCATTTCCAAGGCTAACAGTTCGAATCCACCGGCTGCTCCGCAAGGGAAGGACAGCCAGTCTCCTCCTGTGGATTCACAGCCTCTGCAAATCCGGGGGAGGGTCAGCGAGGAGGCCATTCTAACTTTATCGTCCACACTCAGGCTCCTTTCCATCTTGATTAAATTTTCATTAAAATAATAATAATAATAATAATAAAGTCCAGACGCTGAAAACCTACTCGTTTTTTAAAAAGCTAAAAGATACTGGGAACCACCTTCCTTCCTGCCTCGCCAACAGCGTCGCAAAGACCATTCTGGACGCACGTGGGCAAGTATGGCGGACTCCGGAGAGGCGACTGCGCGTGCGTGGAATTATGACGTCTCAAGCTCTGATTGGACGGCCGCAGTTCGCGTTCGGCTCCGTCACAGCTTCAGACCCACCCAGGCCACCGTAGGCGGAACTATGTTCCTGGAAGACACTGCGAAGTAGCTTGCAATGGCCTGTCCAGTGCTTAAAAAAAGGATGTTGGAAAAACGGGCAAATCCAATTAGTATGCATTTTTTTAGTGGGTCTTGTTATTTTTTTAGTTGGGCGCTGTAAAAGTGGAGGATGGCATCATAAGGGCATGAACATCAGGAGCGGAAGTCCGTGGCGGGAAATGCTGGAGGGGAAACACAGCGCATGTGCGTCTGGGGTTCCACGTGGAGACCGAGTCATCTTTGTTCAGTGCGAAGTCTTTATGACTGTTCTGCTCCTCTCTGATCTTCCATTCCTCTGTGTCCCTGTCTCTGTCTTTTCGACAGCATCTCCGTGACTCTGCTTTTTCCAAGTGCTTGTCTTTTCCTAGTGGATTCGGGGACGTGTTGGAGTATGCTTCCTCTCCACAGTTGGGAAAGGACCAGCTGGGGTCAATCAATTAATGGCCAGGGGTTGTGGTTCCAACAGAGAGGCAGAAAGGTTACAGTCCAGTAGCGACTTTGTTTGGAAAAGATGGGCAGTCCTCTCCTGTGGGGTTTACTTAAAGCCTCTTTTAAAAATTTTTTTAATTTTTTTAATTTTCTTTTTACAGAGGTTTTGGGTTTCCATTCATTCATTGCCACGCTTTTCTCCCTGCCCACCCCTCCCCACCAGCTCGCGTCCCACTCCGAAGAGAGAAAAAAAAATTCCGTCATTAGTAGTATACAATTCCCAGGTCCCTTCCCCCCACTCCCCACCCCGAATACACTTCTCTATGCAACCTTAATTCTGGATTCCTGTGCTAACCATAATACTCAATCATATATCACTTCTAATCTGTTCTTTCCCTCATCTGTTTCAATATAATATACATAATTTATCCAGTTTTTTCTGTCATACCCCCACCCTGATTTCAGACCCATTCTACAACAGTGGCACCATGCAATATTTGTCCCTTTGTGACTGAGATATTTCACTCAGTATAATGTTCTCCAGGGTCACCCACTTTGAATAATATTGCATGAGTTCCTTGTTTTTCAATGCTGAGTAGTATTCCATTGTGTGGATATACCACAGCTTCTCTACCCATTCGTTTGTTGATATGCCCTTAGGCTGCTTCCAGCTCTTTGCTATTGTAAACAAAGCTGCAATAAACATGAGTGCGCATAGATATACTTAAGGCCTCTTAAAACACATTGGTGGGTCTGCTGTGTGTCATTTCCAACTTGATGCTTGCAGCAGAAGACTCTCAGCTTCCTGTCAACTGTATGATGTCTCCGTCTCAGGAGATCTTTCATGGCTATGGCTTCATCTTCAGGGTTTTCTGACATTCACTGCTCTGAAAGGGATCCTCCCCTGTGGATATTCTGATGTCCACTGAGCTCTGACTGCTGGGCATCCAATTTTACACATTCTCTTCATGAAAAGGAAGTCTTTGCTGGGAGAAATCTTGGATGTGGTATGAAGCGTGACTTCTGGTTCATGATGTCTGTACCAAATTAATTGTCTATCCAGCATTCTCTAATAAGAGCTTGGTGATGTTCATCCGCTCTCTGGACTTCCAGGGAAGAATAGAATAATTATTATTCCTTTCATTTTGATTTGGAATGAAGATCATAAGAAAAGAGAATGATATTGGCCTATTTTAATTTTTTAATATTATTAGTGTTAATGAAAATTTACAGATTTTTTTAATTTACATTCTTTCATTGTTGCAGTTTTCTCCCTACCCACCCTTCCTCCCAGTATACTCTTCTCTTTGAAAAGTAAAAGAAAAATTCTTTAATTGCTATGCAATCCCTCTCACTCAGTCTACTCCACTATGCAGCCTTCATTCTGGATTCCTGTCATGACAATAATACCTAAGCATATATACCTTTCTAACAGTTCTCTCCCTCATCTGTTTCAATGCTGTATACATACTTTATCCCATCTTTCTCCATCTCCAGCCCAACCCCGATGTTAGTCCAGTTTTACAACAGTGGCCCTATGCAGTATTTGTCCTTTTTTGACTGAGATGTTACATTCACCATAATGTCATCCAGAGTCACCCATTTTGTATAATATTTAATGAGTTCCAAGTTTTTCAATGTAGCATAGTATTCCATTGTGTGAATATACCACAGTCTCTCTATCCATTCATTTGCTGATGGGCACTTAGGTTGTTTCCAACTCTTTGCTATTGTGAACAGAGCCGCAGTAAAACACGGGTGTGCATATATATGCCTGGGTGCCGGTTATGGTTTCCTTAGGGTATATTCTAAGTAGTGGAATTGCTGGGACAAATGGTGTTTCTGTTTGCAACTTTTTGAGAAAGCGCCATACAGCCTTCCATAGTGCACCATTTTCCACTCCCAGCAACAGTGAATAAGGGTTCCAGTTTCTCCACAACCTCGCCAGCATTTGTTGTTTGCCGTTCTGTTAAATTTTGCTATTCTGACTGGGGTGAGAGAATACCCGATAGTTGTTTTGGATATTGGTGTATTTTTTTTTAATTGAACAGATAAGTGGGACTTTATAGTTATGGCAAAGCAAAGGTAAGAGGCAGTGAAAGATGTGAGAATCCTAGAAGGAAGGAAATGATGGAACCAAAAATACTAACATGTACAAGAAGTAGACAGTCTCAGATGAGTGAGTCTGTATTTCTCCTAACTCAGCCCTTCCTGACAACTGTTAAAATATATCTTGGTTGTCACCACTCACTCTCTTACTGGAGCCATTACCTCTCTCCGTGGGCCTGTTCCAGGCCTGTAGTCACTGGGTCTACTGCTGAGCCCCCAGACCTCTCTTGCTGTCACATCTCTGGTAGGAGGTTCCTTGCTTCCCTTCTTTCTTCTGCTTTTTAAAATTCATTGTTTCACAAACCTCTATGACAGGAAAGCTCCTCTTCAATTTCAAGACATGGTGATGAGCAGACCAGTCCCCTCCTGGTGGGCCTCTTAACACTGAATATGCAGTATGGCTGTGACTGGCCTACAACTAATTTTCAGAGTCTATTGAACAGTTTCTGTAACATGCATGGAAATTTCAAGGCAGGACAAAGGTGTGGCCAGGTGGAGAGCATGAAAACAAATTCTTTGTCACTTCCCAGGAAACGTCAATGTAAGGAAGCTAATAAAACCTCCAGGCACAATGGAATACTATGCTGCACTGAAAAACAAGGAATTCATTAAATACACAAAATGGGTGACTCTGGAGGACATTATGCTGAGTGAACTATCTCAGTCACAAAAGGACAAATACTGCATAATGCCACTGTTGTACAATGGGATTGACATCGAGGTTGGGGGGAAATGAAGAGGGGATAAATAATGTGTACCACATTGAAACAGATGAGGGAGAGAACTGTTTAGGAGGAATATATGATTAATTATTGTCATGAAAAGGGTTCAGAATGAAAGCTGCATAGTGGAGTGGACTGGGGGGCGGGTGGGGGGAAGGATTGTCTAACCGTGAAAGAGGTTTTTGGTTTTTTTTTTACTTTTCAAAGAGTAAAGTGGATCGGGAGGGGGCGCGCAGGAAGGAAAGTGTGCAGCAATGAATGAATGGAAATCCAAGGTCTCTGTAAATGTTCATTAAAATAAAGAATGAAAAAGACATAATCATTCATCGTCAGTTACCCACTTTCAGAATGTCTTTCCTTCTATCCCCCACTCCTTTGCTCCCTGATTTCGTTCCTTCTTTCAAGATATAGCTACGGAAAATTAAGTTTTTCTTTTTTTCTTTTTCTTTCTAGGACACAGGGAAACAAAGCAGCAAGTTCTCCTTGGTTTTCTGGTCTCTGGTCTCCAGCAGTCCCTTTTGTACGGCAATTGTCAACTATGGCGGCCTCCATAGAGCCGCTGCCACTTGGGAGCAGCCATATTTGCTCCCCTCCCACCGGTTCCCGTGGGAGGCAATGGCGGAAATGTCCGCGTCCGACTGTTTCTGACCCTCGCAGGCTCCGGTAGCCTCACGTGTGTGACGTGCACGGAGGGCAGACGCGGATGAGAGAAGTAAATGCATCTTTATGGAACTTTTGAGTTATTCGGAAAAAGCAAACCAGAGGAGGTCGGTGTACGGTTTTCGTTCTTGAGTTCGGGTGACATCAGTGTGTGGGCGTGGCGCCGCGAGGGGGCGCTTCAGGCTGGAGATGCTTCACCGGAAGCATAAAGGGGTCGATTCCTCCGGGGTCAGCCGCAGGTTGTCAGTGCTGTCAAGCGCGGGGTGTCGGGACCGCGGAGCTCTGGGTGTTGTGCTCATCTCGCGCGGGTGTTCTTTTCCATGAATTCCGAGTCAGGTTGCAGGCACTCGGGGAACCTGGCCCTGGGGAAGGGACGTGGCGGGGGACCTTTTTGTCTGGGTTTTGAGTTGATAACAGAGTGCGGGTGTTCCGATCTCCGTGATCGGGGGTGTTATGAACACGAAGACTTGGCTGCTGGGACAGAGGGACGTTGGAATTGCTATGGGGCTGCCTGGCTGGCCTCCTGAGAAGCCTCTCCCTCTGCAGCCCAGCTCTGATGTCTGTGAAGCTGAAGCCCCAACCTTCCACCTTTTCCCTGATTGTTGCACCAGCCTCCCACCCTGCGCGCCTCTTTTGTGCTTGTCTAACGTGTTCAGTACACCCTCCCACCCCCCGTGGCCATAGAGTATCAGATGACAGCTATTAAGGAAATGCATTGTTGCTGTTGTGGGCCGTTCTGACTCAATGGAATCAACCCACAGGAGACCCTCCAGTGGGTCTTCCGAGGCAATTAATCACTCAGGGGGAGATTGCCCTTCCTTCTCCTGGTGGATTCGCACTGGGCACCTTTGGGATTGCAGCGCAGCTTCTTAACACTAGGCCACCAGAGCTCCCTACACACCTTTTAGCTCTGCTACTAAGTCCCCAAAGGTCCCCACTCCCTTGTCCGCGAAGAGCCGCTTTCTTGCCCTGTTCTTGGTTTAGGTCACTCCATGATTCTGTCCAGTGGTCTCCTGCCTGACTCCTGGTTCTGCTGGTTCAGTTTCTCTTCTGCTGCCCCTTCTTTTTGTCTGACTTCTGTTGTTACACCTTTCTCTCCTCTCTCTCTCTCTCTCCCCCCCTTTCCTCCTCCTCCTTCTTCTATCTCTCTCCTCTCCTCTTCTCTCCCTCTGTCTCTCTCTTTCCTCCTCCTCCTCTTTCCTCTCCTCCTCCTCCTCTCTCCCTCTCTCTCTCCTAAGTCCAACAGGTTGTCACTAGAGTGATCTTGAATTCAAAAGAATGTTCTTTCCTGGCTCATCTGGTTTTTTTTTTTGGGGGGGGGACTGAGAGTCCGCTATCTTGCCGCTCAAATGGCTCACTTTAAGCACAGTGGATGATAAACTAATACCCTCATGAAGATTCTGTACATCTTATTTGAATGATCCCATCCTGTAAGGATAGGGTGGTGTAGTCCCTCAGGATTTGCCCAGCCGACGCAAAGGCTGTGCTTCTGTGGCATTTCACATCTACAAGAGGCTTTTCAGGGAAAAGATCAGCAATCACTCCTGTGTGATTTACAGCCTGGAAAACCCTGTGGAGGGTCAGTTAAGAGCGCCTTCCACCTGAACAGCAGTGAGAGAGACCCCCTGGGGCACTATCTCCTTATTTTCATTGACAGCAAGCTAGCTAACCTCCTTGGTCCCCACAAGGGCTTCATTTACAGGGTTCAACCCAAGTCCTACGGTGTGAGTTAGAAACCCTATGGTATTTATTATTAT
>NW_006399958.1:4787958-4788940 GCF_000299155.1 Elephantulus edwardii
TGTCCCTCCTTCCCCGGCAGAGCATCTGGTGGATTCGAACCGTACGCCTCTGGGCTTGTAGTTGCAGTTCCTTGCCACTAGGCCACCAGAGCTCCCCCAAACCCTATGGTTTTATATCAGTTTGGGAATGGAGAGAGAGGAATTAGAGAAGACTGGTATGTTCAGTCATACCTCTCAACAAGGCAATTAAGATG
Source organism: Elephantulus edwardii (assembly GCF_000299155.1). Classification (NCBI taxonomy): domain Eukaryota; kingdom Metazoa; phylum Chordata; class Mammalia; order Macroscelidea; family Macroscelididae; genus Elephantulus; species Elephantulus edwardii. Next base: position 4,788,153 of record NW_006399958.1, read on the forward strand.
CATCCCTTTAGATATGCGCTTTGTCGAATCATATCTTTTATCTTGCAAAACAATAAAAAGAGGGAAGAGAAAGCAGAGCCTGAAGAAGAGAGCAGAGTTTAGGAGTCTTGACCCTCCTAGATCTAAGAGGCAGCAGAGAAATGGCAACAAAACCAACAAAGTGACAGTGGACAGCACCGTGGACTTCCCAGCCCTTGAAAGAAGAGGATTGGTGGGAGGTTTCCTGGCAGATTAGGACAGCTCTGGGCACTTGTCAGCAGAGATAAAACCTTGGGAACAGAGTCGGAGCTGGGCAGTAAGCAGTTAGAGGATCTGCAAGCCAGAGGGAGGTGTGCCTTTGGGAACAGCTGAGAAGCCTCTGTCCTTGATGAAGACATGCAGTCTGTGTCATTTCTCATAATGCACTTCCCTTAGGACCTTGGTGTGACTGTGTTAGACTAACACAAAGGTTAGCAGTTCAAATCCATAATCTGCTTCATGGGAGGAAGATGGACCGTCTCTTCCAAAGATGTTGACTCTTAGGAAACTCAAGGGTGGGCTGCACCTTAACTTGATGGCAGTGGACTCCTTCCCTCATAAGCCCCATAACCGTGACTTTTCTGTGTGTGTCCACATGTGCACATTGCATTAAACTCTCTGACCCAGCAGAGAAGGAGAGTGCCCCTCAGGAGGGACGGATGGGGCTAGAATGGGTAAAACATGTTTGAGGATGAAGACGTGTCTGATCAGGGCAGCTCTGGTGGCCTAGTGGTAAGGAGCTGCAACTACAATCCCAGAGGTGCACGGTT
>NW_006399958.1:4789250-4791758 GCF_000299155.1 Elephantulus edwardii
CCCTCCTTCTCCAGCAGAGCACCTGGTGGATTCGAACCGTGCACGTCTAGGATGGCAGTGCAGCTTCCTGCCACTCGGCCGCCAGAGCTCAGGGTTTTGTTCTTGATGTGAGCTGGGAGCACTTCAGACACCTTCTCTGTGCTACTTTTACATCCACACGTGACCCAGCTCACCCTGGCGTCAGCTGCCTGGTTGTCCGGTGTGAGCCAGCCAACTCCAACTCGGATCCAGCCTGTTGACACCACTTTGGAACCGTGCTCTGTCCTGAACCATCCTCTTGATAATCCGACATGCTCTACAACAATAGTCTGTGGTTGGGATCACTGTGTCAGTCCAGCTAGTTAAGGGTCTTCCTCTCTCTCCCTGACCCTCCACATCTCCCAGCAAGTTGTCTTATCGATCGTAACATAAAGCCACCCCCCTCACTAGCGTTGCATACACCATATTTGCATGCTCCCTGTTGCAGACCGAGGGTAAAGTATTTTTATAATTATTAATAATGTGACAGACAGCCAGGAATGGGATAGATCAGAGAGCATAAAACAGGGAGCCAGCAGTTCTCAAATGAAGACCCCCAAGTCATGTTTCTCTGTGTATTTATTGATAATCAGGGGAAGCAAATAATAAAAGAAATTCATTGTAAATGAAGCCAAGCTCTTTCTGTTGAAAACCTTGCCTTTGACTCAGGAGGTAGGGCTTAGCAAACACTAGAGTTTTGTATATATTAAGGATTGCCTTGGCGCCTCAGGGTGAACTCTAGCTCAGGAAGTAACATTCCCTTTGTAGGGGGCCCTAGTTGTCGCCTGTCTGCAGGGAACAAACAGCTCATTTTCTGGGATCTGCCACAAGAGAAATCCTAACTTATAAATCTGTAATTCCTTTAATTCCTGAAAAAAGGGTTTTCATATAATGTTTGGTATAAAGTTTGGCTTCCCATACTCCCATCTGAGTTGTGCTGGAGAAGAGCATTGAACCGTGGACCGCCAACAGCCCAAACAGGTCTATCCTAGAGAGATTGAAATCTGGTTGCTCTTTGGAGGCGGAGATTTGGAAACTCTTATCTCGCATCCTTTGCCAGGAGAGACCAGTCCTTGGAGAGAGATATCATGCTTGGAAGGGTAGAGGATCAGTACAGATGAGATGGTGTAACATAGTCACTGTGGCAGTGGGATTGGCTCGCAATAGGACTGGGCCATCATTGATAGGATCACTGAGTCACAGTTGAATAGATGACATAGAACCATATTCGCTTCCTTCAAGGTTGCTATGCAGAGTCACCAGCTCTGAGGACCTTGTGTGGAGTAAAATGCCAGCTTCAGCCATAGCAGATGGGCCCGGAGATCATGGGCGACTCACAGTAGATTCTCCTTTTAGCCTCCAGGTCCTGACTTCTCAGCAGCAACATGAATTACTTGAATGAAGGAGGAAGAGGCTGCAGCATCTGTGTATCGTGTTTTCTGGGGACTCGGTCCATGGGAGACTGAGATTTCTCGACAGGACTTAGAGCTTCACAAGAAAAGGCAAAGTCAGTGCGTCGCAGACACCATCGCGAACGTCCCAAGAACAGAAGATGATGGCCAAGGATCAGGTGACTTAGGTTTTGTTTTATGCTTTCTTTGACTTTTGTTTTATGCTTTCTTTGACTTTTGTTTTATGCTTTCTTTGATTCCTCAGAGTTGTTGCTGTTGTTGTTATTGTTATGAGCTGTCGAGTTGCCTGCGACTCATAGTGACCCTATGTACAACAACCCTAAACCCTGCTCTATCCTGAGCCAATCTTACTGTCTCCCAAGAACCCTAAACCCTGCTCTATCCTGAACCAATCTTAGTTTCCAACAGCCCTAAAACCTGCTCTATCCTGTGCCAACTTTACTGTCTCTGACATTACCCCAGTCACAGAATCGATCCATCTCATCGAGGGTCTTCCCCTCCTGGGCTGTCCCTCCACCCTCCCAAGCATGACGTCCCTCTCCAAGACCTGCTCCCTCCTTGCAACATGCCCAAAGTATGTCAGACGAAGCTTCAGAATCCTTGCCTCCAAGGAGCAGCCTGGTTCCCTAATGGTAGAGGTGTTAAAATATGTGTTCATCATAAAAGTTGGAAAAGGAAGTCAACAGTAGAGAGAAATGAACTTTAGTTGTAAGAGTTGTGCTTCCAACTGAAAGGCAAGCTCTTCAAATCCACTGGCTGCACCCTGTGGGAAGTTTCTTCCCGTGTAATTTACAGTTTGCAGCCTCTTAAAATCCACTGGGTGATCAGCTGTGAGTCTGTTCTCAGTGAACAGCAGAGTGAGTGAGAGACAGACAGATAGACTTCAACACCAGGCAATATAAGGTCAGAAATATATCATGCATGGAATTAATGCTAAACAATGATACTGAACATATGACTAGGATTATTCGAGATCCTTTCCTTGTTGTGAAAATAGCATCTGACACCGTCAGCCTTCACAAGTTTGAGTAGGTGTCTGTTCCCCTCACACTTCACAAGAGAGAAAGAATGCCCATCA
>NW_006399958.1:4796183-4797597 GCF_000299155.1 Elephantulus edwardii
GTCAAATCAGATCTGACTGGTACAGGAGGAGATTGTCCCTCCTTCCCCGGCAGAGCATCTGGTGGCTTCGAACCGTGCGCCTCTGGGATTGTAGTTGCAATTCCTTGCCACTAGGCCACCAGAGCTCCCCTTAAAATAATTTTTTTTTTAAATTAGAAAAAAAAAGTAATTGAAAAGACCTTGGCTGTTTTTTTTTTTAATTAAAACATATGTACTCTGTAGATGTTCATTGAAATTAAATTTTAAAAAAATACAAAATTTATAAAAAAAGAAAAATGTATTTATTTTCATACAGGAATTCATTTACACTGTGTTTCATTCATCTACATTGTATTCTATACTATCTTTCACACTGTAGTTCATATAATCATTCATATACATTGTATCCCATGTGATTTATTATCATTGATCTATGCCTATTATTACACTATCTTTTCAAGTTCTGTACCTTAGTCTTTATGCTGTCACTGTTGCTCCTGAGTTGAGTTCCTTGGCACCAGATTCTCCTCATGCAACATCATCTTTTACCTTCTTGGCTGCCGGTACCAAGGGTGTGGATTGTGGATCCCAGCAAGATGAAATTGTTAACAACTTCAAGCATTTCTGTATATCATGATGTTGCGCAATATTTTCTTTGATGTTGAGATGTAATCCATGTTGAAGCCTGTAGTCTATGATCTTATGCAGCAAGAGCTTGAAGTTTTCTTCACTTTTATTTTAATTTACATTTTTTTAAACTCATTTAAATGAAAGTTTACAGAGACTTAGGGCTTCCAGTCATTCATTGTTGCACTTTTCTCCCTGCCCACCCCCTGCCCCCAAAGTCCTCTTCACTTTTGATAAGCAAAGTTCTATCACCTGCATAATGCAGATTGCTGATTAGTCTTCCCCCAATCCTGATGCAGCATTCTTCTTCATAAAGTCCAGCTCCGTGAATGATTTGCTCAGCGTACAGAGTAAGTAGATAATGAGAAAGGATACACAGTTTTTCTGATTTTAAACCACGCAGTATTTCCTTGCTCCATGTGGACAACAGCCTCGTGGTCTAGATAGCAGTTTTGTTTTTATTTTGGTTTTTTTAGGTATGAGTTTTACATGAGCACAATTAAGTGTTCTGAGATTCCCTTTATTCTCAGTGTTGATCATAGTTTGTTTTGTGATCCACACAGAGCGATGCTTTTGTGTAGTCAATAAAACACATACAGACATTCTTCTGGTAGACTCTTGCTGTCAGCCAAGATGCACCTGACACCAGCAATGCTATCCCTGGTTCCACGGCCTGTTCTAATTTCTGGCAGTTCTCTGTTGATATATTTTTCTTTTATTATCACTGTTGTTGTTGTTGTTATGTGCCATCGAGTTGCTTGCGACTCATAGCGACCCTTTGTACAAGAGCTCTATACGCTCTTCTATC
>NW_006399958.1:4797952-4809697 GCF_000299155.1 Elephantulus edwardii
GATCAGGCACACCTTAGTCTCCAGCCTGACATCGTTGCTCTTCAGTACTCTTGAGAGGTCCCTCACAGCTGACTTTCCCAATGCAATTCGTCTCTTGATTTCCTGGCTGCTGTTACCAAGAGTATTGACTGTGGAGCCAAGTAAATTCAAACGGTTAACTATCTCAATCTCTTCACCATCCATACTGATGCTGCCAATTGGCCCATGGTGAGAATCTTTGTTTTCTTGATGTTGAGCTTCAGTCCATATAGGAGGCTGTAGTCCTTGATCTTCTGCAGCAAGCGCTTCAGGTCCTCCTCAGTTTCAGCAAGCAGGGCTGCGTCATCTGCATAACGCAGGTCGTTCCTGATTCTTCCACCAATCCTGATGCTACTAGGTGTAAATGCATCTTGATTGCCCTTTCAGTCCATTTCAGACCTGAAAGTTGGTAAAAATCTTCCGTTTCTTCTTTTTAATTTTTTATTCTCCACATAGACTCTGCGAGGGTACATTTCAAAGCTTCCCTGCTGGCCTGTTGTAGACTGAGAGTCAAGTATTTTTATACTTATTAATAATGAGACAGACAGCCAGGAACGAGATAGAGCAGAGAGCATAAAACAGGGAGCCAGCAGTTCTAGACTGAAGTGCGTCAAGCCATGCCTCTCTGAGTGTTCATTGGTAATCAGGGGAAGCAAGTCATAAAACGAATTCTCTTGTAAATGAAGCCGAATTCTTCTCTTTTTTCAGCCTACTGCTTTAGCTCAGGAAGGAAATATTTCACAGGTAGTAACACTCCCTCTGTAGGGGGGCCCTAGCTGTCTCTTGTCTGCAGGGAACAGCTCATTTTCTGTGATCTGTCACAAGAGGAATCCTAACTTATAAATTTGTCATTCTTTCAATTCCGGAACAAGCATATGGTTTTTCATATAATACTTGGTATGAAACTTGGCTTCCCATCCTGGCCCTTTTCATCTCAGTGATTCCTACTCTGTGGGTCTTCATGCTTTCCAGTTTATTCACCGTTTGACTTAGATTTTGTGGTCATTGCTAGATCTTTGCCGCTGTTTCTTCTTATACCATTGGGGCTGTGTAGCAATTACACTTGCCCAAAGCATTATCCATGGAACTCCGGTGGCCCCGTGGGTAAGGAGTTGTGTCGTCAACCTGAAGGCATGCGGTTCAAATCTGCCAGCTGCTCGGTGGGAGAAATTTGGGCCCTTTCCACCTATGCGATTTGCAGCCCATGTGTTAACTGAACGCAAGGGGTTCTTTCCGTAGTCACTCGCCAGTAAGACACACAAAATGCAATATCCATAAATGTACCTTATTACAGATCTGTGGAGGACAGTGGGTTGGGTCCCGGCCTCAAAGACTGCCTCCGTGTCTGGGAGTGGTCATGGCCTTATATACTAGGGTGAAACTCCAGCTCATTTAACAGTGCACTTTTGTTAGTAAAAAAGGTGACTTCTGCACCTGAAAAGGACAGTCCCCATCTATGTATCAGTAATTCAGGAAGGCCCCAGTTCTCCTCCTGGTAAACAGGTGGATTAAGACACAGTTTACATATGACGGGAGAACCAGCTTCACCAGCATCTAGCATACATGCATTTCCTCTTCTGATAAACAGATCAAACTACTCTACATGACTAAAGACAGGAAACAGAGAATTCAGAGGCTAAGCAACTAGCTTTGCAGGCTGAAGAAAAAGAACTACAGTTTTATAACTGATACCTATAGAGAGAATTCTGAACTTATTAATAATACCACCCTATCATCCCCCACTCTTTTTATATGTAAGTCTTATATCTATTAGATGAACATACCACCCCATCACATGGAACCCACTGAAGGGTCGGCTTCACAGCACGATAGCAGCCGTAGCCAAGCATCATCCCTTCACGTCGTTGAAATCTTCTGTACCTTTAGGAGGCAGTCACTGACTTGAACTTCCGCAGCCATTTACTGAGTGTCTCTCAACCCAGGGGTTTCATTTTCTGACACTATCATCAGACAGTATTCTGCTGCTGTCCTGAAGGTGTGCCTTGGCTTGCCATTTTTGGTGGGGTTCCTATTTATAGCAGGATTTTTCTCTAACTGGAAATAAATAACCCACTAACTCCGGCTTCTTGGTTTTCTGACTCTGGGAGCCCCGTGATACCTGTCCACCGTGGATGATCCTCTGTGGCTTGGCTTCCAGCATCACAGCGATACCCAGCACAGTATCCTCACAGGATATTTGTGAAAATACACTGCAGTCCCTCCTATAGAAGTGAAAGCATTTGCATTTCTCCAAAACCTTTACTGTGCGTGTGTAACAGTTGTTTTCTGTCAATTTTTAAATTTTCCATTCTTCACATCCCTAGCCTTGCCTGGTGTTATCTCTGTCTTCTAGGAAGGATTCAGGAAGTAAACCAGTCTGTCCTTCATCATATGAGACTTGGAGGCCATGCAGCCTCTTTGTTATTTTTTCCAAAGACAACAACTTCTGTTCTTGGGTATTTTTTCTATAGACAACAACAACTTCTGGTTTTGTTTTTTTAATAGTATTATTTTTAATTTTATGACTTTTTAAAAATAATTTTAATGAACATTTACAGAGAATTTGGATTTCCATTCATTCATTGCTGCACTTCTCTACCTGCCCAGCCCTCTCCCCCTGCCCCCCAACAACTTCTGTTTTACATTTTGTGCGTGTTTTACATGACTTACTTTTGTTGTTGTTGTTATGTGCCATCAAGTCGCCTGCGACTCATAGCAATCCTATGTACAAAAGCCCTAAACTCTACCCTATCCTGTGCCAATTTTACCCTCTCTGACACACCTGCCCCCGTTACCCCAGTCATTGAATCAATCCTCCTCATAGAGGGCCTTCCTCTCCTGCTCTGTCCCTCCAGCCTCCCAAGCATGGGGTTCCTCTCCAAGGACTGATTCCTCCTTGCAGCATGTACAAAGTATGTCAGGCGAAGCTTCAGAATCCTTGCCTCCGAGGAGCAGCCCAGGTTCACCCTCTCTAGGACTAACCTGTTCATTTTCCTAGCAGTCCATGGTATATTCAATACTCTTCTTCAAAGCCGTCACTTCTCCTTCTGTCCTCCCTAGTCATTGTCCAGCTCTCTGATGCCTAGCAAGTGATTGCAAAGACCATAGCCTGTATTAGGTGCACCTTAGTTTCCAGAGTGACACCACTGCTCTTCAGTACTTTGGAGAGGTCCCTAACAGCAGATTTTCCCATCGTAATACGCCTTTTAATTTCCTGGCAGTGGGTGCCAAGACTGTTGACTGTGGATCCAAGCAAACCAAAACTGTGAACAATCTCAATCTCTTCACAGTCCATTATGATGCTGCCCATCTGCCCAGTGGTGAGAATCTTTGTCTTCTTGACATTGAGCCTCCATCGATATTGCAAGTGCTTCAGGTCCTCCTCAGTTTCAGCAAGCAGGGTTGTATCATCGTAGAAGCATCCAAACCTATGGGGATTCATTGCACATATTCTCGTCTCATTCTACTTGTCTCATTGCCATTGAGTGTGAACCTGCCCAAAGCTGACTCGCCAGCAGGTTTTTCAAGGCCGTAAATTGCACAGGAAGAGATTGTCAACTTCCTTCATCTGTCAGAATGGCGACTTCAAACTGCCAGAGACACGCCACCTTTGATTTAGAAACCTGACTCACTACAGACTGTCCTCCCCCCAGCCTCCTTCCTTAGTCCCTCACTAATCGCCTTTATTGTTTATATTTTGTTTTTATCATCTTGCAAGTAACAGTAAGCATGATGTTTTATTTACTCTCAAAGCCAAAGGACTTCATTAAAAATCCTGGGGAGGGGGAAGGGTGGGCAAGGAGAAAAATGAAACAATGCATGAATGGAAATCCAACATTTCTGTAAATGTTCATTAAAATTAATAAATTTTTTTAAAAATTCCAAATCAGACCACTTTCTTTCATAATGCTGGAACGATTCATTATATTCTGTTTTCTCATAGAAGTCCAAAACACCGACGATCATCTGCTTGGGCTCCTGTCTGATGAAAGACGATTACCCAGACTGGAACACAAAGACCTTAATGCCCATAAGCACAAAACGGAATTTCATTTCATGGAAAACCATGTTGTGTTCGAATTACCTGAAAAAACAATGAAACCAGGTTTATCTTTACCAGCAGTCCATCAGAGAAGCAGCAGTCATGTCAAGAACTTCTCTGAGCTGAATGGAAATCAGAAAACCTTGCTCCACCGTGATTGTGATCAAGTTTGTATCGAAATGGCCTTCTCTGAAAGTCAGAAATCCCAGAGCACTGAGGCCCGAGTCCAGAGAAGTCAGAAAAGTCACAAAATGAAGAAGCCCCATGTATGTGGGGTCTGTGGGAAAGGCTTCACCCAGAAGTCCTCTCTCACTATCCATCAGCGAATCCACACTGGAGAGAGACCCTACGTGTGCAGGGAGTGTGGGAAAGGCTTCATCACCAAGAACGACCTCACCGTCCATCTACGAACTCACACCGGGGAGAAGCCCTATAAATGCGGCATATGTCGGAAGGGCTTCATCCTGAAGACTAAGCTCACTGCCCACCAGCGAACCCACACTGGAGAGAAGCCCTGTGTGTGTGCTGAGTGTGGGAAGTGCTTCAGCCACAAAGGAAACCTCATCACCCACCAGCGAACACACACTGGAGAGAAACCCTTTGTCTGCAGTGAGTGTGGGAAAGACTTCATCAGTAAGGTAAATCTCATCATTCACCAGCGAACTCACACTGGGGAGAAACCCTACGTGTGCACGGAGTGTGGGAAAGGATTCATCGCCAAGAATCACCTCACTACCCATCAGCGAATCCACGCGGCGGAGAAGCCTCATAAATGCGGCCAATGCGGTAAAGGCTTCATCCAGAAGACAGACCTCACTGTCCATCAGCGTATTCACAGTGGGGAGAAACCCTACAAATGTGAGGAATGTGGGAAAGGCTTCATCAGGAATTGTCACCTCACTCTCCATCAGCGAATCCACACCGGGGAGAAGCCATATAAATGCGATGAGTGCGGTAAAGGCTTCATCCTCAAGACAGAGCTCATTTTTCATCACCGAACTCATACTGGCGAGAAGCCCTATAAGTGTGGTGAGTGTGGGAAAGCCTTCATCAGGAAGCGAGACCTCACAGTCCATCAGCGAACTCACACTGGGGAGAAACCCTACGTGTGCACCGAGTGTGGAAAGGGCTTCAACCAAAAGGGCAATCTCAGTATCCACAAGCGAATCCACACTGGAGAGAAACCCTTTGTATGCGGTGAGTGTGGTAAAGGCTTCGTCACGAAGGGAAATCTGATCTGTCACGAGCGAACGCATACTGGAGAGAAGGTGAGGATATGCGGTGAGTGTGGTAAAGGCTTCATGCATAAGGGAAATTTCGTCATTCATCAGCGGACCCACATAGGAGAGAAACCCTGTGTATGTGGCGAGTGTGGCAAAAGCTTCCTCTATAAGGGGTATCTCGTCATTCACCAGCGAATTCATACTGGAGAGAAACCCTTTGTGTGCGGTGAGTGTGGAAGAGGCTTCATCAACGAGGGGCATCTGACTCGTCATCAGAGATCTCATCCTAGGACGCAGCACTATACTGGCAGTCAGTTTGGGCCAGACTTCAACCACAGTCACGCCTCCTACCACATCCAAGATTTCCCACAGGAAAGACTTCCTTTCCGCGTCGTTATTGTGGATGATCGTATGCCCGGCAGTCAGGTCTCAACAGACAGTGGAAACTTCACAGAGGAGAAACCCTTTCAGAGCGTGAAATGTCAGAAAGACTTCCAGATGAAGCAAGAGCCCATTGTCCGTGAAAGATCTCAGGAAAACGAGGTGGCGGATGGCCGTCAGGAAAGTGGACAGACTTTTGCCTCTGCTTCTAAGTTTAATTCACATTAAAGTGAGGGCATTATGCTGAATGAAATAGCTCCGTCACAAAAGGACAAATACTGTGTGAGACGGCTCCTCTGAAAATGCGAGAGTAGTAACTGAGGGGCGGGTAACAGGGAGAGAACAGGAATAGAAGGGGCAGTGAGCGTTCTGAGATCAGCACAGGGAGGATCAACTGGGAAAGAACTGAGATATGCTCAAGATGGCTGCTACACTTAGCAAATAGAAGATATTTTAACAGTTCAGAAGGGGAAGAAGAGAAGGGATGTGGGAGAAGGGAAAGGTAGTGACTAGGCTAGCAGAGAATAGGGGGCTACTAACTGATTGGAACATACACTGTGGGACAGCCTGTTACTAGATAGACTAAACCCAGTGGAGCAAACAGAATTGACGCAACAGAGAAACTTGACGAATCAAGTGACCATGGCAGTGCCTTCAGCGTCCAGTGTAGAATCTGGAAAAGCAGGATAGAGCCACGCTGTGTAATCAGTTTTAATACCAAGACATAAGATGATGCTAATAGAAACACGTGCACATCAGCTGTTCAGTTGTACCTATGAGATGAACATTTGAGTTAATACCGAAATAAAACATTACTAATTTAAACTTCATATGAATTTAAAAGACTATGAATTAAAAAAATCATAGTAAAGTAATACTATTGTTTTTAAAGACAGAATAGCATCCTTAATTAGAATATTGCTTTATATGTAAAAGCACTTAAGAAATGTGTGAAAAGGTAGGGGCAATACAGAATTGGAGGGAGATGGGTCATTTTTGTTGAGGATGCATACAGAAGTGTGAAAGATTAACAAAACCAGGTAAGACCAGATAGTCTACAATACGTTGTACAGCTCAGAATCGTTGAGAAGGTTGTATTAAACAGTATACTATTGATCCTATTGCTTTGTGAAGGAAAACTTATCCTGCATTTCCATTGTTCCTGGTTCTGCTTCCTTGAGCTGAGGAAAAGAGTGGCGTCTAATAAAAAAATGTATGTGCCCTTGGACACAGCATGAAGTCGAACTGTAATTGAACGGCATCTTTTTTTTTGTACCGAAACCTGGGATCGAACCAGTGAACGGCGTCTTGACACTCTTGCCTGTCTAGTCCCAGGATGAAATGTCCACATTGGGTGAAATAAACATGAGATAACTGATACATGGCATTTAGGTTCAAGGGTATTAGGAGTGAGAAAATGATCAAACTTACAGGACTGTTTCTTCCCAAAATTTCATTAACTCAATTCTACTTGACAGCTTTGGAAAGTAATTAGAACATGACCTGGGAGAGCAGCTAGTCATAAAAAACTGCGTTTTTTGTGACGGAGAAGAGGAATTGACACTATTGGGCAGGGGTCTCTCTTCCCTGAGCCCAGGCATTCCCTTCTTAGTCATCACGTAGTGTTTTGAAAGCATCATGGCCCTACCCAAGCCCTTAACCCCTGGGTCAACAAGAATCCTCTTTTATTATTTATGAGCTAACCCAGGAGCCTGGTGGCACCGTGGTTGAAGCACTGATTCCTCACACACACACACACACACACACACACACACACCCAAGATGTAGCTGTTGGCATCCATAAAGATTACAGCTTTTGAAAGGATTCTGCTCTTGTTCTCTGGCTCGCCGAGAGTCAGTAGGTTTTTTGAGTCAGGGGTTTTTTGGGGTTGAATGCATTTCATTGTTTGCGGTATTGCGCATGTGTGGATGCAGCCATGGCGCAGGCACGTGACAGTTGGGAGTTGACAGTTCCATGTGATGAGCTCCACGTAGTCCAGCGCCTCTTCCACAAACCCCGTAAACAGGTCAGTGTGGGTTCGTTCTGTTCCCTTCGTGAAGCTGGAGGAGGGTGAGTGAGGGGGTGCGTAGACGTGTCGCAGGGGTCAGGGAGACCCTGGGCGGGGTCTCGGGGTGGCGGTGCTTTTGGGGTGGGACAGGGGTTCAGGACACCCAGGTGGTATACCAGGGTCAGGGTCTCCTAGTATACCTGGGTCAAGGTCTACCTGGTATACCTGGTTCAGGGTCTCTGGGGAGCACTCTCCTTGTGACAGATTGTTGGAGGGAGAAGAAAACACCAGTAACAATTGCAGTTCAAAATAACCAGAAAGGTCGCTGGCGGGCTCTACAAAAGGGAAAAAGAGAGTCGAAAGGTCTGGAAGCAGCATTAGCCAAGTGCGTGGGTGGCAGCTACGCTTTATTTAGAATGACACCTGGCTGAAAGCAGGCTGAAGCTTAATGTAGCATCAGCCCCGGAGAGAGAGAGGAGTTGGAGCTGTTATGTGCTGTCGAGTCGCCTGTGACTCATAGCGACCCTGTGTACAACAGCCCTAAACTCTGCTCAGTCCTGTGTCAATCGCACTACGACACACCCGCCCCCATTACCCCAGTCACTGAATCAATCCACCTCATAGAGGGCCTTCCTCTCCTGTGCTGTCCCTCCACCCTCCCAAGCATGATGTCCCTCTCCAGGGATTGGTCCCTCTTTGTAACATGTCCATAGTATGTCAGAGGAAGCTTCAGAATCCTTGTCTCCAAGGAGCAGCCTGGTTTATCCCTCTCCCAGACAAACCTGTTCGTTTTCTTAGTAGTCCATGGTATATTCAGTCCTTTTTTCCAGCGCCACAGCTCAAAGGAATCAACCCTCTTGCTGTCTTCCCTAGTTACTGTGTCAACTCTACATTAACCAGGTGATTGACTCTTTATTGCAAAATGCTTGCACAGAGTCACCTATTCAAGGATGGCCAGGGAATCAGTAAGATGCAGTCACTTTGGTTTCAACCTTGTATATTCCCATGTTGTTGACCAGGATGAAGAAAGAGACAGGGACACCAAAGAATAAGCAGGGCCTAACAGCTCAAAGACTGCAGCCCCAAGCCCAAACCTCTCAGAGCTTTTATTTAGAAATGTTAGGAATTAAATCACAGGAAACAATTCTTTACTAATAAAGCTATATTTTTATCTGCTGACATTCTTATCTCAGGAACAGAGTGATTTACAGTGCACAAGCTTTCACACTCTGTCTGTGGGGAGTTAAGGGTGGGATCTTCTTGTCTGCAAGGAAGGCTTCATTCCTTGTGATTAGTCATGAAGAAATCAGGTTTGCTCTGTGCGTCACTCAGTCCCTGCTTACAAATTTGGCTTGCCACATTCCCACCGTAAAAGAAAAGGGGGAGCAGGGTGAAGACCTTTTGAAATTCCTTTTGAAACAGGACAAAGTCAGGGGAAGGATCTTAAGTTGAAGGGATTCAGGTGGGATTGCTATTGAAAACTGGTCAAGAGGAATGGAGCTCATAGTCTGTTTAATTAAGGCTTCAGTTCTGCTATCTGAATACGAATGCTTTACACTAAAACAGAGATAGAAGTATATTCCAGTGTGGTGTGTGGTTTTAGTTCTGCGTTTAATGGGAATTGTATTAACCTCTTTTCTGGTCATGTTGGACAGGATCTCCTGTTCTGTTGTAAACCAAGGATGGGGACACCAAGACTGAAAAAAAAAACAACAGAGTATGATGCAGGGGGTGAACAGCTTGAAAAACTGCAGCTGCCTCAAGCCACGCCTCTCTATATTTTTATTGAGAATCACCAGGAAGTAAATGATACAGAGAATTCTTTTGTAAGTGAAGCCGAATTTTTCCCACTTGTCAACCTTCTAGCTCAGGAAGGAAGTAGTTCATAAGTGTAGACTTTTTTTAAAAACATTGTTTTTGTTTTTTTAATTTTTTATTTTATTTTATTACTTTTCTGTGCGTGTACCGTCAAATCAGATCTGACTGGTACAGGAGGAGATTGTCCCTCCTTCCCCGGCAGAGCATCTGGTGGATTCGAACCGTGCGCCTCTGGGATTGTAGTTGCAGCTCCTTGCCACTAGGCCACCAGAGCTCCCCTAAGTATAGACTTTTAATGCTCCTTCTACAGGGGGACCACGCTGCCTCTTGTCTGCGGGAAGCAGCAGCTCATTTCTTGTGATCTGTCATAAGAGGAATTCCAGCTTCTATTTTGTGTTTCTTTCAATTCCTGATCAAGCGTATGGTTTATCATATAACTTAATATTTGGATTCCTGCACTGTTCCAGGTGATTTTTCACTGGTTCCCTAATTTTGTTTCCTAATTGGTCTGGGAGCATCGAGGACTCTCCTTCATAGGGTCGCTATGAGTCGCCTGCGACTCAAGGGCACTTAACGACAACAGTTAGTCTGGGATAGGCTATCAGAGGACCTCTGGTGTCCTATGGCTAGGGAGTTGTGATGCCAACTCAGAAGAAGCGAATCCATCAAGTACTTCACAGAATTAACAGGCAGTCTTGTTTGAATTACAGTTTGGGGATTATTTTTTTTTAAGTTATTTATTTTACACAAAGAAGGCCACCAACAGTTGCCATTAATTCTTCTAATCTTCTAAGGAAGGCCGTCTTCTGCTTCCGGTCCAGTGTGGAAGGCCTGCTGCTTGCAGTGAGCTTGTTGAAGGCATCAGCTAGTGGTCGGTACATCCTGGGGTCTTGCTGACTGGCCAGCAATGTTTCAGCCAGTTCAGAGTATTCAGCCTGATGGAGGCACACCAACGTGTAGCAGGCTTCACCCGCTGCAGTCGTCATCTCGGTACTGTGCTCTTGCAAAACCAGCATGTCAAAAAAGAGCTTAAGAAAGTGCCTCACTGCTACAAAAAGTGGTGAATCTGTTTCATGTGTTTTGCACTGTTCAGCTAAGGGCGTCAGGGCCTCCAGGCAGAGCTGACACACCTCTGAACTCATGGAGGTCATTCCTAGTTAAAGGGAGCACATCAGACTTTTACACAGATCTTTAAGGAGCTGTGGTATTTTCTCAGGAAATATCTCACATATAAATATGATTAATTTGTAGTATTAATTAGCCCAAGGTTGTGTAACCCTGGTATGTCCACTTGCTGTACAGAGGTAACTCGAGCTTGCTGTGAAGCCGAATACTGTTACCCAGGGCGGACAGTGTTTGGTGAAGCTCCCCGATTAAAACAAGCTTGGAAGCAGGAGTGGCATCCACTTCCACAATAGCTTGCCTCTGGAAACCCTATGAACCTAGAGAAAGGATGAAAGTTATACAGGAATTGTCCAGGACTTTCGTTCATAGGGTCACTATGAGTCGGCTGCAACTCGACGGCACTTAACAACAGCAACAACATTAATTAGAAAGGGTTGTGGAAACTTCAAAAAATCTTGTGACATAAAGTGAAGAATGAGGTTGACTCCATATAAAACAGCATCAGCTGCTGATACACATTTGCTTGCTAAACACGTCATCTGTATCGCTAAAATCTATAAACTTTTTGGATGGGAGATTAGTAAACTGATCCATTATGAGAAGCAGGGCTTCTTGCTCTTCCTCGGTTGTAACATGTATTCATTGCCAGCCTAAATTATTGTTAGAATATACTTGCAACAAAGTAAGCCAAGCCTTCCTGTAAGTTCATAGCTTTGGGCTCTCCTAGATAGCATGTTTGTTCATCTGCAACTTCAACAAAAACTTCTATAATGAGATTTACAGTCTCGGAGGTATTTTTGTAAACTTCCATCAGTCCAGTGCAATTGGCAAGGAAGTCCATGAGGACATGAAAAAGGATGGCTTCACCGTCGATCTGGGTGGCCTGTGCAATGCGGTGCATCATCTCCAACGTGGCAGTGATCTCCTGCTTGACTACTTCCACCTGACACATCTGCTGAAAGTTTCTTTTTTTTAAAATTTTTTTTTATTTAGAGAATACTTTATTAGTTTCTGTAATCAAACCCATGTAGATAAGACCTTACATATTTAATACAGTGCGTTACCCCTGTATAAATGGGAAAAAAATTTAACATTTCTAGACCAATATGGCTGTTAATTTCTGTACAAT
>NW_006399958.1:4810221-4816140 GCF_000299155.1 Elephantulus edwardii
TCTTTTTTTTTTATCACTCTTAAGAATCGCTGCTAGGGAGCTCTGATGGGCAAGAAGCTGCACTGCAATCCCAGAGGTGCTCAGTTCAAATCCACCAGGTGCTCTGCTGGAGGAGGGCTAATCTCCTCCTGTACCAGTCAGATCTGATTTGACAGTACACACACACAAAATATAATAATAATAATAATGAAATGAATCGCTATTGAAGTGGCTGCAGAGCCTCTGTCCAGTACGGCTGCTTGGTTTCTGTGTCCATATGGGCAAAACCTCCTAACACCAGCGTCTTCATCAGTGTCTGCTGCACAAGACTGGACAGGAAATTAAGACGTGGGCTTTGTCGTGCAATCTGTTTAGTCAAATCCTACCAGTTTTCACACTGATTACTAAATTTGCCCTTTATATTGAAGTCACAAGTCACTGTACAGTATCACTTGCAAGGTCCTGCTTAGTACTCCACACACAGAGGTTCCTGATGACTTGTGATGACACAGAGGTAGCCAAGAATCCACTGAGAACCCTCAGTGTCTGCCCCAAATGCCGTAGTGAGTGGCAGGCTTATCGGATCATGCAGATTTTCATCCACCAGGAGATAAGTCTTTGCCCAGAGTTGGCAGAAATCAAGCGATATCTTTACTCATTTGGGGACCGAGTAGGTGAGTGAGATCTGCTCTTACTGCTCGAGATTACAGTTTTAAAGCGTGTTCTGACCTGACGGCACATAACAACTACAGTGTGTAATAAGGAGAAGACTACACAGTTATTTAAAATGAGAAAAGACCAAAAGGCTCGCAGTTTGAATCCACCACATGCTCTGCTTGAGAAGTCGGATCCGACTTGACCAAGCACAACAAGAAAAAAGAAAACAAAAAAGCCTTGTCAAAAAGTAAAGAATAAGACAGTAGGTAATATGGGAAAGACTCATGCAAGTTTAAATTGAAGATGAAGAAAAGAAAAACGACTCCATAGGAGCCAAAAATATGACCTTGAATCTATCCCACTTGAATTGAGAAGTCATCTCAAGACCAGAGGAACTGTGGGAGGATATCAAATATAGCAACCATGTAGAGAGCAAAAAATCATTATAAAGAAAGAAGAAAAACCAAAATGGATGTCAGAAGAGACTGAAAATAGCATTAGAGTGTTGGAAACCAAAAAGAAAAAAAGATAGCAAAGGGCAGCTCAAGAAGATACAGCAAAATATTATAACAAAATGTGCAAAAGGAAGGAAGAACTCTCTCAGCATTTCTCACGCTGAAAGAAAAAAACAAATTCAAGTCTTGAGTTGCAATACTGAAGGACGTTATAGGCACAATCCTGAGTGAGGTAGGAAGCAGCAAAGGAACATGGAAGGAACACAGAATTGCTATACCAAAAACAAGTAGTTGACATGGAAAAATTTCAGGAACAAGAGCCCATGGTAACAAATGATGAAGTTCAAGCAGCACTGAAGGCACTGCCAGAAAATAAGGCCTCAGGAATTGACGGAATACCAGTTGATACGTTTGAACAAACAGATGCAGCCCTGGATATGCTTGCCAGTTTATCCCAGGAAATTTGGAGGACAGCTGTCTGTCCAACTGATTTCTCAGATCCATATTTGTCGCCATTCCCAACAAAGGTGATCCAACAGAAAAGGGAGCTCTGGTGGCCTAGTGGCAAGAAGCTGCACTGCAATCCCAGAGGCGCACAGTTCAAATCCACCAGATACTCTGCTGGGAAAAGAGGGACTATCTCCTCCTGTATCAGTCAGATCCGATTTGATGATACACGCACACAAAATAATAAAATAAAATTTTAAAAAAAGGCTTTGATCATGTTTTTTAAAAAAACCATAAAGGTGATCCAACAGAATGTGGAATTTCATGAAAAATACAATTAATATATCATGTAAGCCAAATATTGTTGAAGCTCATTCAAAACCGGCTAGAACAGTACATTGACAGGAAACTAACAAGCTGGTTTTGGAAGAGGCCATGGCACCATGGAGATCAATGCTGGTGTCATATGAATCCTAGCTGAAAGCAGAGAATATTAGAAGTGTGTATATTAGTGTTTTATTGACTATGCAAAGGCATTGGATTCTGTGGGGCATAACAAATATGCCTTACATTAAGAAGAATGGAAATTCCTAGAACACTTAATTGTGCTTATATTGAATCTATACCTAGACCAAGTAGCTGTTGTGCAAACAGAACGAGGAAATATGGAATGGTTTAAAATCAAGAAGGATGTGTGTCGGGTTGTATCATTTCTCCATTGAATACCTGTTTAACCTATACGCTGAGCAAGCAAGTTGCAAAGTCAGACACTGTGAAGAAGAATGTGGCATGAGGTTTGGAGAAGGATTCATCCACAACTTGGGATAAGCTGATGATGACACCACTTTGCTTGCTAAACATGAGGACATGAAATGCTTGCAGCAGAAGATCAAGGACTACAGCTATCAGTATGGGTTCCATCTCAACATCAAGAAGACAAAGGTCCTCACCACAGGACCAGTATTCAAACATGACAGATGAAAAAAAAGGTGGAAGTTGTGAATAATTTCATCTTGCTTGAACCCACAGTTATCACCCTTGGTACCAGCAGTCAAGAAATAAGAGATACACTGCACTGGGCAAGACTGCTATGAGGGACCTCTCCAAAATGCTGAAGAGCAATGATGTCATTTTGAAGACTAAGGTATGCCTGGTTCAGGTCATGATCTTCTCAGTCATCTGTTACACACCACAAGAGCTAGAAAGTGACAGGATGGCAGAGGAAGAATCCATGCATTTGCGTTAGGGTGCTGGATGAGAGTACTGAATATACCACGGACCAACAAGAAAACAAGTAGGTCTGTCGTGGAGAGGGTGAAACCAAGGTGCTGTTTGGAGAGAAGGATTTCAAAACTCTGTCTCGTGCACTGTTGCCTTGGAGGACATCAAGTGTGGAAGGGCGGATGGTCAGCGCAGTAGAGGAAGACCCCACATGAGATGGGTTGACACAGTAACTGGGGGAATTGGGGACAGACGGGCTCAGGATAGGGAAGGACTCAAAGCTATGGTACATAGGGTCATTATAAGTCACAGGCAACTCGATGGTACATAAGAATACCACAGTATGTTATAAAGAGAGACTGTACTGTATGTAATATGGGAAAGTCTTAACAGTCTGAACTATAAGAATAGACATCTTTTTCAGTGCAGCATAATATTCCATTTTGTGAATATACCACCGCTTCTCTATCCATTCGTTTGTTGATGGGCACTTAGGTTGTTTCCAACTCCTTGCTATTGTGAACAAAGCAGCAATAAACATGGGTGTGCAGATAACAATTCTGTCATCTTTTCATTGTCCATCTCACATGTATAGCAAGTGACCTGAATCAGACACACCTTAGCAGTCTTACACACACCACACTGACAGTACTTTTGGGGAGATTCCAGGATAAATGTATGGAAGGGGGGGAAATTTCAAAGGTAACAAAGTTAAGGTTTTTCTGAAAGGAGTTGACAGATGATAACCCACTAATGGACTGATCTAGAATCAGAATCAGCTGGGACAGGAAAGGCAAATGCCAGGAGGGCTGTCCTCACCAATGGACGCCAGGTTTCTGTAGTTCTCCACCATCACGTCCTGGCACGTGGCCTTCTGAACAGGCTCCAGAAGCTCCTATTCTTCCCCAGTGAACTTCACAGTCATGTCACTGAGTGTCAGTGCTTCCTGTAAGACTAAGAGACCCCTGTTTAATGAAGTATTAAAGAACAACATTGAGAATAAAAATGAAACGTAAGGGAAGCTGTCCAGCTCATTTCCTCAATGAAGGTTGCTTCATCTGTATACCTAACCAGCCTGACAGTGAGTAAGGATGACAGACACATTGACGCCTTTGATCTGTGTTGTTGAAGAGTACTGAACACCTCTTGGACGGCCAAAAGAACAAATAGGTCTTGGAGAAAGTGCAGCCAGAGTGCTCCTTGGAGGCGGAGATGAAAAGCTTAGCCTCACATATTTGGGGTATGTTGCTAGGAAAGGCTACTCCTTGGAGAGGGACATGATGCTTACAAAGGTCAGTGAAGGAGAGCCGACCTTCAGTTAGATGAACAGACACAGTGACTGCCTTAATGGGCTCTGATATGTCAGGAAGTGTGAGGATGGTACCGGATAGGACAGGGTTTGGATCACTGTTCGTAGGTCTAGGGGTGAACATTAATCAGATTAGCTACTGTTTCCTGGGACACACATACATACTCGGGTGAAGTCGGAAGGGCAGAAAAATGCAATTCTTTTGGTTTCAATCAACGTTATATGAATCTGATTTCTGGATTGCTGTTGTTATGTGCCCTCCAGTCGCTTGCGACTCATAGCGACCTTAAGTACAAGAGTCCTAAATCCTGCTGTGTCCTGTGCCAACCTCACTGCCTCCGACACACCTACACCCATTACCCCAGTCACTGAATCAATCCCCCTCATCGAGGGTCTTCCTCTCCTGCGCTGTCCCTCCACCCTCTCAAACACGAAGTCCCTCTCCAAGGACTGGTCCATCTGCATGAATTCTCTCTGGCCAGTGTACAAAGTACTGACCTCTGCAGAGAAGCAGACAATGCCACGGCGTGGGGGGCGAGCTGAGGCCACAGGTGCTAAAAACATATCAAGACTCTCCCCTTCCTAACGTTACAGGTCGGCCAGACACCCGCATAGTGACAACCGCCCTCTGTCCCCGCAGACAGGCTCCTGGGGTCCTGGTCCTCCGAAACTCCGTGCTCACAACCCTCCGGACCACGGATCTCGGTCACCCTCACTCCGTTGTCAACGCTAAACCTGGGCCACATAGAGGCCCCTCCGATGTCCATTCCCTGACCACTGAGTCCCGATTAAACCCTAAAGCCAAACGTGGGGGAGGGGAGGAAGGCATTTCCACCGCGGGGCGCCCTCCCTGGAAAGGGCAGGTAGTCCTACACAACAAACACTCCGAATTTAAGGGGGGAGAGAAGTTACATTACAAGTTAAGGGTGTTTTCGGGAGGTAAAAATCCCAAACTTGCAGCGATTGGCTCATCTGTCATGAAACCAGCACGTGTTCCTGCTTAAACCCCGCCTGCCGACGGAAGCCGGCGAGGGACTGGAACTCTGAATCGACCAGAAACGCGAAGGCCCCGCCTCCCTACAGTGGCCCTCGAGGGTCAGGAATTCCCAAGCGACCAATAACGCGAACCTCAATGTACATAAACCCTGGCTGCCTACGGTGGCCGGCGAAGGTCGGGAATCCCTGAGAGACCGCGAAAGGCCCCTCCAGACGTACACAAGGAGGAAACATGTCTGCGCGCGCCAGCTCTGGGGCTCCAAAGAGGCCGCCATGGTTGAAGACGTGCCGTACAGGACGCGCTTTGCGTGGTTGCTATGGAGACCAGAAAGCCGCGGGAACTGCCTAGAGCTTTTCAGTGACTCAAGCTTCAACAGAAAAGGGAGAGAGAAGCAAGAGAGGAAAGAGGAAGGAAGAAATTTTTAAAACATAAAACTAGGGCTATACAGTTCAAGTTTCGGAAGAGCAGGAAAGCATTTCTGCGAAGAATAAGTCGGGAAAGCTGGTAAGATATATCACCTGTCACTCATAGGGACCCTGTATGTACACAGCCCGAAGCCCTGCTCTAGCTTGAACCAACCTTATTGTCTCTGATACACTATATTATATTTATATTATATTATGTTGTTGTGTTATGTTGCTATGTGCGTCGAGTCACCTGCGATTCATAACAACCCTGTGTACAACAGCCCTAACCTCCGCTCTGTCCTGTGTCAATCGCACTGTCTCTGACACTCCCATCCCAATTATTCCAGTCACTGAAACAATCCACCTCATAGAGGGCCTTCCTCTCCTGCGCCGTCCCTCCACCCTCCCAAGCATGATGTCCTTCTCCAAGGACCGGTCTCTCCTCAC
>NW_006399958.1:4817718-4825851 GCF_000299155.1 Elephantulus edwardii
GAGGGTCTTGCTCTCCTGCAACGTCCCTCCACTCTGCCAGAGGTGATGTCCCTCTCCAAAGACCAGTCCCTCCTTACAACATGTCCAAAGTATGTCAGACGAAGCTTCAGAATCCTCGCCTCCAAGGAGTAGCCTGGTTTCAACCTCTTCAAGGTGATCCTGTTTGTTCTCCTAGCAGTCCATTGTATATGCAACACTCTTCTCCAGCACCACAGCTCAAAGGCATCAATTTCTTCTGTCATCGTTGGTCACTGTCCAGTTGTCTGATGCATAATTGCAAAGACCATGGCTTGGATCTGGTGCACCTTAGTCTACAGATTGACATAGTTGCTCTTCAGCACTTTCTCCCCTATTAGCTTATTTGCAAAATTCAAATACAAATTTGAACAAATTCTTTCCATGTCCCTCACCACCCCCCACTTTAGCACTTTTGAGAGGTCCCTGACAGCACCTTTCACCACAGCAATCTGTCTTCTGATCTCTTGACTCCTGGTGCCCACAGTGTTGACTGTGGAACCAAGCAAACTGAAGCTGCCAACAATCTCAATCTGTTCTCCATCCATCATGAAGCTTCCAAATTGACCCCGTGATAAGAATCTTTTCTTGACGTTGAGCTTCAGTCCATATTGATATCCTCCCAAACCCATCTGGTTCATTCATTAGTGTTCAAGGCTTCAAACCTGTTCCTGAGGTGAGTTGTAAACTCAGGTGGGATAGATTCGAGGTGAAATTTTGGTTCTTGTGGATAAGACTTTAAGGGAAATACTTAAGAAAAACCCCAGTGATGGAATCAATCCATCTCATCGAGGGTCTTCCTCTCCTGCACTGTCCCTCCATCCTCCCAAGCATGATGTCCCTCTCCAAGGACCGGTCCCATTATTTAGATAAATTCTATGAGTGTGTCCATCTCAGGGCATAAGAGATGGTCAGGTAAACCTTGGGCACAGGAGAAAGACAGCTTAAGTCGAGCTTGAGTGTGTTCTCTTTCTTTTCTTTTTTCCTTGTTGTATTCTGTCAAATTGGTTTGCCCCTCCTTCTCCAGCAGAGCATCTGGTGGATTTGTACCGCATGCCTTCGGGATTGCAGTGCAGCTTCTTGCCACTATGCCACCAGAACTCCCTTAAAGTTAAGGTGAACCACAGATTAAGTACACCAGCCTTTCTCCCTAGTCCATCTTTGTAAGGAAGCTCCACTGAAAGCAGGTTAGCATCATGGACACAGAGAGGTCTCCACTGATAGAAGGCGTCTATGCCTGATGTGAACTCGTCAGGAATCAGCTTCACCACTGGAAACTGAGAATTCTCTGACTGAGGCAACCCTGTCCTCAGCATACTTTTTCCCTCCATTCTTTTTCTCGGGCAATAGTCCTTAATACACATGTTATCAAGACTTTATATTTAGGGAATTATCTGGAGTTTAGGTTGATGAGAAAATGTTAAACTACTGACCCAAAACATAGCCCATGTGTCCTCCTAATTTGACATCACGTGGTGCCTGTTTCTGCTAACTCAAAAAAACACTGGATCACTCCATTTTTCTCTGCTACTTAGCAATAGGCTGTTTGCTGCGCAAATCATTCAAGAAACTGGGCTTTATGAAGAAGGATGTGGCATCAGGATTGGAGGGCGACTAATCAACAACCTGTGTTAGGCAGATAACAGAACTTTGCTTACTGAAGGGTGAAGCTCTGAAACACTTGATGCAGATCAGAGACTTCTGCCTTCAATATGGATTACGTCTCAACATCAACAGAAACATCCTCATGATGGGGCCAACAGACAACATCATGATAAATGTAGAAAAACCTGAAGTTGTCAACAATTTCATCAACACCTTTGGAACCACAGTCAAGAAACCAAAAGATATGTAACAATGAATAAAGATTTATCTATTTATTTATTATTATTATTTTGTGTGCATGTACCGTCAAATCAGATCTGACTGGTACAGGAGGATACTGCTCCTCCTTCTCCGGCAGAGCATCTTGTGGATTCGAACCATGTACCTCTGGGATTGCAGTGCAGCTTCTTGCCACTAGGCCACCAGAGCTCCCCCTAAAATAAAGATTTTTAAAAAGAAACCAAAAGACACGGTGTTGCACTGGGAAAATCTGCTGCTAAGATCTTCTCCAAAGTGCTAAGAAGCAATGATGTCTGTTTGCAGCATCAGGTGCACCTGATCCAGGCCATAGTCTTTTTCAATTACTTGTTACTCATCTGAAAGTGACTTCCGTAATAGCTTGCCTCCAGAAACCCTATGAACCTGGAGAGAGGATGAAAGACACCCAAGCGTTGAGGACTCTCCTTCATAGGGTCGCTATGAGTCGCTTGCAACTCGACAGCACTTAACAACAATAACATTGACATAGAGAGATCAGCTGGCCCAGTGGACAGATAGCAATGCTACCAAGCCAAAGGTGGGTGACTTTTAATCGGCGGCCCTCGGGCCTGTCTTTCATTAGTTTTGTTCAGACATTCCTCTAGGTCGTATAGCCCTGGTGTTCAAGTTGCCATATAGCGGTCACTTGTGGTTGCTGTGAGGCTGAACACTGTGACACTGATGTGTCAAATGCGTTAATGGTTGGTTACCCAATGTGGACAGAAAGTGGGGTGGAGCTCCCCGATTAAAACAAGCTTGGAAGGAGGTGTGGCATCCACTTCCATAATATCTTGCTTCCAGAAACCCCATGAAACTGGAGAGAGGGTGAAAGGCACCCAAGAGTTGAGGACTTTCCTTCATGGGGTCGCTGTGAGTCGCCTGTGACTTGACGGCACTGAACAACAACATCTGAAAGTTGGATAAGCATGACAGAAGAATCGATGCCTTCGAGTTGTGATGCTGGAGAAGAATACTGGTCATCTCATGGACTGCCAAGAGAAGAAACAAAAATGTCTTGGAGAAAGCAAAACCAGAGTGCTCCTTGGAGGCAATGCTGGGAAATCACACATACTCTGGGCATGTTGTTAGGGAAGGCCAGTCCCTGAAGAAGGATATCAAGCGTGGAAGGGTACAGGGTCAGCAAAGGAGACCCTCCACCAGCTGGACTGACAGTGACTGTAGCAACAGGCTCAAGTGCAGAAGAAATGGTGAGATGGCAGAGGATAGGGCAAGGTTCAGACCTGTTCATAGCGTTGCTATGAGGTGTGGTTGACTTGAGGGTAACTTGACAACAATACTAATAGTGGATAAAATAATTTTATTTGTGGCGGAAAAACAAAGAAAAGCCCGTTTACATATACAATATAAATAGTTTTCTGTCAGGAATCAACTAAGATTGTACCCACTTATTTAGGGCTAGGGGGTGTGTTGATTTCCAACATGAGTTCTGAGCACAATACTTAGTTTTGCAGCATGTGAAAGGAAAGGAGTGACAAGGGAACTGTTCTTACCAACGGCTGGTTCTCCAGTGCTCGTCCACGTTGCTTCTCAAAAACTGACTCCACAGTCTGTAGAATATGGAAACCCTGGGCTCAGAGGACAACCTTTGCTATCAAGGTACAGATTTTTGACTAAAAAAGAGAGACTCCTCCACTCTCTTAATTCCTCGTCAAATTCTTTTCCTCTTCTCAACAAAAGGAACGATATTTATGAATTACCCATATGCCTAGTGGTGTTTTAACTGCTTTCCACACCACGATGAAGAATGAAGTTAATGGCAATGAGATTTGGGGAGGAGGCGGTCAGAGAAGGTTGGACATTTTTTTTTCACTCCTGGTGCCCCAGAACAGAAATACCTTGTAGAAATTATTCCAGGTTTATGCCACCTGATGTGGACCCTATGCCCTTTGACTAGATTGGCAGGATTGGCAAGATTGCATTCAACCATGAGTCTACTTCATGGTCTCGCCAAGAGGACATGAACTTTTTATTATTCACCACTCCCTTCCTCAGCTCATGGAATCAGCACCAGGTATAGAGGGAGTATGTTGTTGTTGTTGATGATTGCATTTGAGTCAAGCATGACTCCTAGGGACCCTATGAACAAAAGGCTTGAAACCACTCCAACTATCAACATTTATCAAAGTTCATAGTTTCTGGGGGCATGTTGTTTAGGAAGTGGATAGGAAAAGTATCTCTTACATGAATCAACAGACTCAGTAGGATACTGTTTCATGTGTCCCTCTGCAAAAGATTACTTTGTATTATGTATGGTAGACTGTCTGGGTTTTGGTTAATCTTTCACATTTATCTGGGGAGACTGAATTCATATAAATGCCCCAGATCCATTCAATTCTGTATTGCCTCTATCCTGTCAGCCACCTCCTATGTGGTTTTGCATACAGAACAATATTCTATTTAACAATATTTTCCATGTCAAACATTTTCTGAACATTCTAGTTAATGATATCTTCTGTTTCAAAAATGTATACTGTTTATTTACTTTGAGTTTTAAAATAGTCTTTTTCATTCATATGAATTTTCAATTTGGCATTTAATATAGGTATTAATTCAGATTTTCATTCTTTTTATTGGTACAACAGAACAACTGATGAGCGTGTGCGTCCGTTAACATTATCTTATATCTTCATATCAAAACGGATTCTACAGAAAGACTCCATCCAGCTTGTCCAGTCTCTACATTGGACCGGGAAGACACTACCATGGTCACGTCATTCATAAGGTTGGTGTGCTGCTGAATAAATTCTCTATTGCCTCAGGGGGTTCAAATCTAGCAACAGGCTGCCCTACGAGGTTATATTCCTGTTAGTTGGTCACTGATGTTTACTGAGGTCACGGCTGCAACGGGACACGTCTGAATGGTCATTGTGTTATCAGGGCTTTTCTCCTGCAGGGCAACACTGCTCTGTGGTGAGATGACACTTCTTGTAGAAGGACTTCCCACATGGATGGAACCTCACTCATACTTCTCACTTTTGTGGTGGTTTTTTGGTTTGCTTTTTGCTGTGAATTAAAGTTAGAAGCAGAGGCAAAAATGTGTTCCTATTCCTTGTAGGTATATGATGTCTCATTCTCATGAGATCTTACATGGACAGTGAGTTCTGGCTTCATCTGAAGGTTATCTGGTATTC
This sequence comes from Elephantulus edwardii, assembly GCF_000299155.1. Taxonomy (NCBI): domain Eukaryota; kingdom Metazoa; phylum Chordata; class Mammalia; order Macroscelidea; family Macroscelididae; genus Elephantulus; species Elephantulus edwardii. The sequence continues at coordinate 4,822,749 of NW_006399958.1, forward strand.
ACTGCCATGAAAGGGTTCCTTCTCTGTGGATTTTCTGATGTCTATTCAGACTTGACTGCTGGGTGTAAGATTTTCCACATTCACCGCATGAAAAGGAAGTCTTCGCTGTGTGCAGTCTTGGACGTGGGAAGAAGCATGACTTCTGGTTGAAGTCTGTACCAAACTCACTGCCTATATAGAGTTTCCCTCGAGTATGAGTTTGCTGATGAAAAACGAGATTTCTCTTGTGTTTGAAGTGTTTTCCACATTCACTGCACACGTAGGGCTTCTCTCCAGTGTGAGTTCGTTGATGAACGGTGAGGTTTCCTTTGAGGATGAAGCCTTTTCCACACTTACTGCACACATAGGGTTTCTCACCAGTGTGGGTTCGCTGGTGACTCCTAAGATGCCCTTTGTGGATGAAGCCTTTCCCACACTCATCGCACACATAGGGTTTCTCTCCAGTATGAGTTCGCTGATGAATGTTGAGGTTTCCCTTATGGATGAAGGCTTTCCCACATTCACCACATACACAGGGCTTCTCTCCTGTATGAGTTCGCTTGTGAATACCGAGACTTCCTTTCTGACTGAAACCATTCCCACACTCAGCACACACATAGGGTTTCTCTCCTGTGTGAGTTCGGTGGTGGGTGGTGAGCTCCGTCTTCTGGATGAAGCCTTTGCCACATTCTTGGCATTTATAGGGTCTCTCCCCAGTGTGAATTCGCTGGTGGACAGTGAGGTCATTCTTCCTGATGAAGCCTTTCCCACATTCCCTGCACGCAAAGGGTCTCTCTCCCGTATGAGTTCGCTGATGAACAGTGAGGTCCGCCTTCTGGGCGAAGCCTTTCCCACAGTCACGACACACGTGGGATTTGTTGTCTAGCTTGCGTGTTTCCTGATGGATGCTGAGTCGAGTCATGGTGCTGCTGGGGGTTTTACTCTCAAGGATTTCTGGGAAAAACTGCTCATTTTCCTCAAAGAGAAAGGTTTTCTTATCTTGACTACGCTCAGCAGAGTTCTTTAATATACTGTTGCTTGTCTGGTCGACTGTTGGTATCATTATATTTGATTTCTCCATTCTTCCATGTAACTGAAACACACCATGGTTTTCTCTTAGAAAATGGTTTTTGTTCTGATGAACAGTATTTTTCTGTACATTATGTTTATAGAACTGTTCCATTCTGTCCAATCTTCTTTCATTTTGCAAGAGCCCAAGAGGGTGATCGTTAACTTTCTGGATGTCTAGAAAAGAAGAGATGAGTTTTTCCATCATATTTTTATAAAAGCACTTCTTTTATGGTTATAAATAAAATATTATGCTTATGTTTCCTTGCACACAGATTTAAAAAAAACCAAAACAAAACAGTATAAACCACCCAAACAGTAAGAACAGTTAGTACGGAAGTAAAGTTGCCCACCCTGTTGGTCTTGGGTTCATCAGTTCCATGAATCAGAGGAAGCCTCTAGCCTGACATTTGACCCAGGGACTTGGGATTAGCTGCCTCTTGTCAAGGACCTCTCTAAAGTGCTAAAGAGCAATGCTGTCAGTCTAGAGTCTAAGGTGTACCTGATCCACACTGCAGTCTTTGCAATTACTTGCTATGCATCAAAGAGCTGGACAATAACTAGCGATGAAAGAATAGATATGCCTTTCAGTTGTGGTGCTAGACAAGAGTACTGAACATGCACCATGGACTGCCAAGAGAAAAAAGAGATCTGTCTTAGGTTGAAACCAAGTTGCTCCTTGAAAGCAAGGATTGTGGAGCTCAATCTCACATACTTTGGGCACACGGCCAGGAGGGATCAGTCCCTTGGAGAAGGACATCATGCTTGGAGGAGTGGTGGGACAGCGCAGGAGAGGTAGACCCCAGATGAGATGGACTGACGTGGTAACTGGGGCAGGAGGATTAGGTGTGTTGAGGTCAGAGACTGGCTCAGACTAGGGCAAGGTTCAGAACTGTTGTACATAGGGTCGCTATGAGTTGCAGGTGACTCAATGGCACATAACACCACCACTGCAAACATATGTATGAAAGAGATGACACAGATAGAGTAGGACAGAGTAAGTTTCAGATCTGTTGTTCATAAGGTTACAATGAGTATTGGTGGATTCACTGGGCTGAGGAGTCCCACCCAGGCTGTGTTTTACCAAGAATGGCTGGGACCGACTGTGGAGCTGCCCAGTAACTGACCTTCACCCCTTTACCTGCACTCTGGCTGCACCATTTCCAAGACATATTTGGAACATTTGGATGTTCAGCACTCTTCTCCAACACCACAGCTCAAAGGCATCAGTTCTTCTTCTGTCATCCTTATTCATAGATGCATAGCAAGTGATCGGAAAGGCCAAGTCTGAATCTGATGCACCTGAGTTCTCAAACTGATATTACTTCTCCTCAATAGTTTGGAGAGGTCCCTAACTGCAGACTTTCCCATGCAACATGTCTCCTGATTTTCTGACTAGCGGTACAAAGGCTGTTCAGTATGGATCCAAGTAAGATGACATTGTTGACAGTTTCAATCTTTTCTCCATCTATCATGATATTGCCTATCGGTCCAGCAGTGAGAATTTTTGTCTTCTTGAGACATTGAGATGAAATCTCTATTGAAGTCTGCCTTCCTGGATCTTCTGCAGGAAGTGCTACAAGGGCTCCTAACTTTCAGCAAGCAAGGTTGTGTCATCTGCGTAACACAGGTTAATAATGAGTCTCCCTTCAATCCTGATGCCACATTTCTCCTCACAGAGTCCAGCTTCTCAAACAATTTGCTCAACATGTAGACTGAATAGGTCTGGAGAGAGAATACAACCCTGATGCACTCGCTTGATAATTTTAAGCCATGTAGTTGAATATACCATGGACTGCTAGGAGAACAAACAGGTTTGTCCTGAAGAGGGTGAAGCCAGATTGTTCCCTGGAGTCAAGGATTCTGAAGTTTCGTCTGACATATTTTGGGCATGTTGCAAGGAGGGACTGGTCCTTGGAAAGGGTCATCATGTTTGGCAGAGTGGAGGGGAAGCGAAGGAGAGGAATACCCTCTATGAGATGGATAGATTCCGTGACTGGAGCGGTGGGAATAAGTGTGTTTGAGATGGCTAGGTTGGCACAGGATAGAACAGCAT
>NW_006399958.1:4825951-4838045 GCF_000299155.1 Elephantulus edwardii
TTGAAGTCTGCCTTCCTGGATCTTCTGCAGGAAGTGCTACAAGGGCTCCTAACTTTCAGCAAGCAAGGTTGTGTCATCTGCGTAACACAGGTTAAAATGAGTTTCCCTTCAATCCTGATGCCACATTTCTCCTCACAGAGTCCAGCTTCTCAAATAATTTGCTCAACATGTAGACTGAATAGGCCTGGAGAGAGAATACAACCCTGATGCACTTGCTTGATAATTTTAAGCCATGTAAAGTTTCCCTTGCTCTAGTCACACAGCAGTGTAGGTATTGGTTTTGCATGAGCACAATTCAGTGCTCTGGGATTCCTAGCCAGATAGGAAGACAGGAAAAAGGGGCAGACTTAAGAATTCAGCCGTAACTTGTTGTAATCTTACTTGTTACGAGCCATGAGTTAGGATGTGATTTATGGAAGAACTGAAAAGGTAAAATGTTAAAAAAGAGGTTTCTATTGGAAAAAAGAAAAACCATCAGAAAGCATAAAGGCCATTAAAGATGAGAGCCCTGGTGGGAGGAAAGGTTAAAGGTCAGTGCCGGGATGGCAGCCTTTCAGGTGTATGGAACCCTGGGGGCCACTGGGCCGACGGAGAAGATGGTCTCAGCTCCTCGTAGGTGCTGGGAACTCACAGGCTGGCTTGCCGAAATGAGGGAAATGTATACAGAAATTCTTTGGGAGATGCTTCCAAAGGGGATGTCATTCTGACAGTTTCATCTAAGAAACAGAAGATTAACTTTTTTTTAAATTTTTAAAAAAATTTTATTATTGTGTGTGTATGTGTGTACCGTCAAATTTGATCTGACTGGCACAGAAGGAGATTGCCCCTCCTTCTCCAGCAGAGCATCTGGTGGATTCGAACCACATATCTCTGGGATTGCAGTGCAGCTTCTTGCCACTAGGCCGCCAGAGCTCCAGAAGATTAACTCTTCAACGAGAAGTAAAACTGGCCCTTTTCAGTTCCTTCCTATCCACCTGAAAGCTAGCCAACAAATAAGGAAGCCCCACGAAGCACCGATGCCTCTGAACAGGGTTGTTGGCGGAGAGGACTAAACACACCATGAGCTGACAGAAAGAATGAACCAGTCAGTCTTAAACGTCATCTCACTTAGGGCAAGTGGTCAGGGGGAATGAATTCTTGGAGAGAGCCAGCATGCTGGGAAGGGTGCAGGGTCTCCAGAAGGGTTCTCAACACGATCAGTGGGCACAGCAACTGCCAAGTAGACTTGAGCGTGACAGGGACCAGGCTCTGCGGATGGGGAGGACAGGACAGGATAGAACAACGTCCAGATCGGTTGTGCACGGGGTCCCTGAGACAGACAGGTAACACTGGGACCTAACCACACAATCAGGGTCAGGAGAACAAACGAGAAAGCAGAACCTTTGGAAAACGGCCGAGGAAGGGAAACAGGAAGCTCTGGAAGGACAGAAAGACAGAATGAGAGAACACCGTAGGAATACAACGCCCGTGAGTGGTTCACGTGCTGGAGAGAGAAGGCTGCGCTATTCAATGTGGGTAGAAGGCGCTGTATTCTGTATTCTTTTTGTTTTGTTTTTTGCTTGGGTGTGTACCGTCGAAGTCAATCTGACTGGCACAGGAGGAGATTGTTCCTCCTGCTCCAGCAGAGCATCTGGTGGATTTGAACAGCACACCTTTGGGATTGCAGTGCGGCTTCTTGCCACTAGGCCACCAGAGCTCCCTAGAAGGCGCTGTACTCTGAGGAGAGCTAGGAGTTCTCTCAGTGGGGAGAGGCTAGGAAGGTGGAATTTTAAAGAGAAAAGGAAAACAAAATAAAGTAAATGTGGTGGGAAGAAAGGAAACACTTAAGAATTCTAGAAAGAACCAAAAATATAAAAAGGTAAAACACAACTACAATCCCAGAGGCGCACGGTTCGAATCCACCAGATGCTCTGCCGGGGAACGAGGGACAATCTCCTCCTGTACCAGTCAGATCTGATTTGACAGTACACATACACAAAAATAATTAAAAAAAAGGTAAAACAAATAAACGGATCAGATCTCAGAAAAGATAGGGTGTGTATTTCTCTTTAACTCCTAGAAAGAATAAGGTCTCACACAAGATGAGGCATGATACCTGGAAGTACTTTTCTTTTTTAAATTTTTATTTTATTATTTTTGTGTGAGTGTACCATCAAATCAGATCTGACTGGTACAGGAGGAGATTGTCCCTCCTTCCCCGGCAGAGCATCTGGTGGATTCGAACCATACACCTCTGGGATTGTAGTTGCAGCTCCTTACCACTAGGCCACCAGAGCTCCCCTGGAAGTACTTTTCTGTATCCTCAGATAACCCCCAGAAATGCCATGCCTTCCTGCACTTGAATATGACTTCCAGTCGTCACCCCTTTATTCACTCACCTGAAAAGATTTCACTGTGACTTTTATCTGACATAGTCCATGGCTGTTCTCGTTCCAACCTGGAGAGGGCAGCATCTGGCTCGCCACCTCGATACCCTGTTCACGAAAAATCACAGAATTTTAGACACACCAAATTGGCCTTAGTTTGGAGAAGGTGGCAGAATGTTGTATTTGTGGAAAATTAATTTTCAAATGTACAAAGTTGTTGGTTTTTTTCCCCTGAAAGGAGTAGAAAAGATACCCACTAATCTAAGACCAAGATAAGATTGAGAATGTGTGAATTCAGAGTCCCACAGACATAGAGACTCCACAGATTTCAGCAGCTGGGAGAGGGAAGGCCAATGTCAGGAGAGTGGTCCTCACCAATGGACGCCAGGTTTCTGTAGTTCTCTAACATCACGTCCTGGTGCAGGGCCTTCTGAGCTGGGTCCAGAAGCTCCCATTCTTCCCAACTGAAGTTCACAGTCACATCACTGAAGGTCAGTGCTTCCTGTCAGAATAAGAGGACCCTGTTTAATGAAGCATTTTACAGTTGATGATGCAATATGCAAGGTGAGGGAAGCTGTTTAGCTCATTTCCTCAAGGCAGGGTACTATATCTCCCATACCTACGCTACTTTCCTTTGATTTTTTTTTTTAGTATGTTAAGACGTATTGCGATGGGAAAGTCTGCTGTTAGGGACCTTTCCAAAGTTCTGAAGAGCAAAAGAGCAATGGTCTCTCCCTGGAGACTAAGGTGCGTCTGATACTCTCCCTGGAGACTAAGGTGCGTCTGATACAGGCCATGGTCTTTACAATCACTTGTTATGCATCAGAGAGTTGTACAGTGCCTAGGGAGGATAGAAGGAGAATTGATGCCTTTGAGCTGTGGTGCTGGAGAAGAGTATTGAATGTACCATGGACTGCTAGGAAAACAGATTCATCCTGGAAAGATTCATCCTGGAAAGGGTTAAACCAGGCTGACATACTCTGGACATGTTGTAAGGAGGAAGAGGTTCTTGGAGAAGGACATCATGCTTGGGAGGGTGGAGGGACAGCGCAGGAGGGGAAGGCCCTCTATGAGGTGGATTATTCACTGACTGGGGTAATCGGGATGGGGGTGTCAGAGGCAGTGTGATTGGCACAGGATAGAGCAGGATTTAGGGCTGTTGTACATAGGGTCACGTCGAGTCAACTCATAGTGACCCTACAAACGACAGATCTGAACCCTGTCGTAGCCTGTGCTGTCTTTCTCGTTCCTCAGCACATTGGAGGCCGTGGTTGCTGTCACTGAGTCGGTCCATCTCACTGAGCATCTTCTCCTCCTCTGCTCATCGTCCCATCCATGATGTCTCTTTCCAAGGAACAGCCCCTCCTCACAACATGCCCAGAGGATGTGAGATGAAGCTTCTCCATCCTTACCTCCAAGGAGCCCTCTGGCTGCGCTTTCTCTAAGACCTATTTAGTAATGCTTTTGGGAGTCCCTGTGATATTCACTTCTCTTCTCCAAGACCACAGCTCAAAGGCATCACTTCAGCAGATATATTTCCACCAAAGAGTCTCACCACGGGGCCAATTGGCAGCATCAACATGGATAGTGAAGAGACTGAGATAATTAACACTTTTAGTCTGCATGGCTCCACAGTCAACACTCTTGGTACCAGCAGTCAGGAAATCAAGAGACGAATTGCATTGGGAAAGTCAGCTGTGAGGGACCTCTGCAGAGTACTGAAGAGCAATGACAGCAAGCTGGAGACTAAGGTGCACCTGATCTGGGCCATAGTCATCGCAATTGTGTGCTATTCATTGGAGAGTTGGACAATGACTAGGGAGCACAGAAGGGGAACTGATGCCTTTGAGCTGTGGTGCTGGAGAAGAGTATTGAGAATACCATGGACTGCTAGGAGAACAAACAGGTTCATCCTCGAGAGAGTCAGATCAGGCTGCTCCTTGGAGGCAAGGATTCTGAAGCTCCGTCTGACATATTTTAGACATGTTACAAGGAAGGATCAGTCCTTGGAGAGGAATGTCATGCTTGGGAGGGTGGAGGGACAGTGCAGGAGAGGAAGACCCTCAATGAGGTGGATTGGTTCAGTGACTGGGGTAATGGGAGTGGGTGTGTCAGAGACAGTGAGATTGGCTCAGGTTAGAGCAGGATTTAGGGCTGTTGTACACAGGGTAGCTATGATTTGCAGGTGACTCGACGGCACATAACAACCACCACCACCACCACCATGTGATCTTACACCGCATGATGCTGAAGTCGCAGTCAAAGTTTACTCCCCTTCAGCTTGTGCCTGTTCCCTTTCTCACTAAGCTGGACGGATGTCCTAAGGTTCTACCATTCTACCAGGAAACAGAGGGAAGCGTGAATCACACAGAAAGTCACCTGCACCTTGACCATTTTGTGCTGTTCCTGGGACACGACCAGCAAATGAAAAAGGGCTTTCTTCGTGGTTACTCGATTCCCTCTCAGTTTCCGCTCAGAATTCCAGGGTGGCCCCGGAGGCAAAGTGACACCCGGCAAGTAAAACCAGATCCTGAAACGTCTGCATCCTTCTTTCAATCATCTTGCCGCAGCTGGTGCATCAGGGCCTGCAGGCTGAAGGGAAAAGTCAACGTGAGTGGAACCTTGTCTCTAGGCCAGATGTCACCCAAGGCCCCAGGACGGCTGACTGTCCCTTTCTTTGGTGCCCTAGAGCATTTTCTACCACTGGGAAATGAAATCAAAGATTGAGAGAATTTGCAGAGACAGGGATAAAATATCTTTTTTAAAAAAAAAATTTTTTATTATTATTTTTTGTGTGTGTGTCTGTGTACCGTCAGATCAGATCTGACTGGTACAGGAGGAGATTGTCCCTCCTTTCCCGGCAGAGCATCTGGTGGATTCAAACCGTGTGTCTCTGGGATTGCACTGCAGCTTCTTGCCACTAGGCCACCAGAACTCCCCTAGGGATAAAATATCTTAAAAAAAAAATAATGCCCCTCCTGTCCCAGTCAGATCCGATTTGTTGGTACACACACACAAAATAATAATAAAAAAAATTAAGATAAAAAAATAATGCCCATCAACAAACAAATGGCTAGAGAAGCTCTAGTATATCCACACTATGGAATACTACGCTGCACTGAAAAACAAGGAACTCATGAAATATGCAAAATGGGTGACCCTGGAGGACATTGTGCTGAGTGAAGTATCTCAGTCACAAAAGGACAAATATTGCATAGTGCCACTGTTGTAAAACGGGAATGACATCAGAGTTGAGGGAAGACAGAAAAGGAGGGGAGGAATGATGTGTACTGCATTGAAACAGATGAAGGAGACAACTGTTTAAAAGGGACATATGAATGGGTATTCTTGTCATTACAGATGTCCAGAGTAAAGGCTGAATAGTGGAGTGAAGCTGGGGGGAGGGATTGCATAACAATGAAAGAGTTTTTCTTTTTCTTTTCAAGGAGAAGAGTGAATGGGGGGGGGTGTTGGGCAGGGAGAAAAGTACAACAATGATTAACTAGAAACCCTAAGTCTCTGTAAACGTCCATTAAAATTAATCAAGAAAAATAATGCTTGGGCAAACAGATGCATGTATAGAAAATAACAAGGTTGATCCCTATCTTATAGAAAAAAAATCACTTTAGGGCCAATTATGACTTCTCAGCAAGGAACCTTGATACACTAGGGGTTAAGGAGATGCACTGCCAAGCCAAATAGAAGCAGTTCAAATTCAGGAGAAAGATATGCAATCTCCTCTCCTATAAAAGCACAGCCTCTGAAAATCCCCCTGGACAATCAGACATGAATGGGTTTCAACTCAACAGCATTTAACAACACGCTTCTCAATGGGAAGTGCAAATCAGCAAAGCTCTCACAAGATGACATTTACCCAAATCAAATAGATTCTAACTCATCCCAGTCCTCCTACAGGACAAAGCACAATTGTCTCATAAGGTATCCAATACTGTAATCTTTATGAAAGTAGACTGTCCCAGCTTTCTCAAAACTGCTGGCGAGTTTCCATAACCAAACTTTCGGAGAACAGCTGAAAGCAGTAGCCACTGTGCCGGGACCCACTCATAGCCGACCTTCCACAGCATTTCTGGGGCTGTAATTCCTTGGGGAGGAGATTGTCCCTCTTTTGAACCTCAGAGTGGTACGGCTACCCACATTGCCTGTCCTGTAGAGGCCAGTGCTCATTGCTGTCGAGTCTGCTGTGACTCATAATGACCCTATGAACAACAGATCTGAATTCTGCCCAATTCTGCCCTGTTCTGCCTTACCGTCTCAGAGGCACTGGAGTCCACTGTTTTGGTTGTTATTTTTCAGTTGCTTTTGAGCCCACTGGTAAGAGTCACCATGTCAGGCTACTTTGTTGAGGGTCTTCCTCTTTTGTGATGAGTATCCGCCTTTCCAAGAGTGTTGTCCTTCTCCAAGGACTGGCCCTGCCTACCATGCTCAAAGGATGCGAGGCAAAGATTCAACATCCTTGCCTCCACGGGGTGCCCTGGGAACACTGACTGCAAAAGAGATTTGTTTGTTCTTCTGGCAGCCCCATGGCGTGTTCACTACGCTTCTCCAACACCACAAGCCAAAGGCATCAATTATTCTTATTTTCCTTAGTCAGTGTCCAACTTTTGGATACATAACAAGTACTTGAGAAGACCATGACATGGTTATTGATATGTATACAAGCTAAAGTTATACATTTCCCCCCATGTTCATTCACTTTTTTCCTTAAAGTTTATCGTAGGGTTGTAGTTGAGAATACATACAACAAAACAACCCCTGTTGTAGACCGAGGATAAAGTATATTAGTAAGTAATAATAACAAGATAGAACACCAAGAAGGTATCAGTAAACAGAGGTGAAGCAGGAGACGAACAGTTCTAGAACAACTGAAGTGCCGATCTCAGCTCCCCTGTGCCTTTATTGAAAATTGCCAGGGAGCAAATCACAAAGAGAATTCCCTGCAAATGAAGCCAAGCTCTTTCTATTGAAAACCTTATGCTTGACTCAGGAGGGAGGGGTTAGCAAATACAAGACAAGAATCGTGTAAACACCTAAGGTTTCCTGTGGGAAGCCAAATTTCATGCTAAATATTTGTAAAAAACAGAATGCTACTTCAGGTTATGAGGGAGGCTGGTACCAGCTGGAATTCACCCTGAAGCACTGAGGCAATCCTTAAATGTTTACAGGGGTAGGCACCAAGGCAATCCTTAAACCTTAACACTAGCAATGAGGATTGCAAATGAGCCCACAGGGGCTTACTAATCATTTGGAATAAGAGTCACTTTGCCAAAGGCATGAAACAAAACAGAGACTTTGTTAGCATAGTAGAAACTGTATATGTACGTGGAGCGTTGCCAGAAAGTCTCTGACTCAATGCAACCTTAGAAAACACTTTGGGGAAAGATGCTGTCAATGACCTCTCCAAAGTGCCAAAGAGCCAGGATATCAGTTTAAAGACTAAGGTGTGTGTGTCTGATCCAAGCCATTGTATTTTCCAGTGGCTTTCAATGCATCTGAAAGAGAGTAAATATGGAGGACCAAAGAAGAATCAATGCCTTCGAATTGTAGTTTCGGGGAAGAGTACTGAATAACCACCCCACAGGCTTCCAAAAAAAAAAAATTCATCTGCCTTGGAGTGCTCCTTATGCAAGAATGGTGAAGGTTTTTTACTTGTTTATCATGCATGGTTTTTTACATTTTAATTGTAAGAATGGTGAAGTTCTGTCTCACATAGTTTATCTCACACGTTGTCAAGAGTGGCCAGTCCTTGGAAAACGACATCATGGTGGGAAAGGCAGAGGGTCAAAGAATGATAGGAAGACCCAGAACAAGATGGATTGACCAAGTGACCACAACGGGCTTGAGTCTATCAGAGATGGTGCGGATGGCAGCGGTTAGAGCAAGGTTCAGATCTCTTGTTCACAGTCGCTGGGAATCGGAGGAGACTCCATGACAGCCAGCTAACAACACCATCACCTCCTAATACCGTTCTAGAAAGAAATACATTTTCTCCTTAAGAATCCTGAAACAGAGTGAAATGAACACTTAATACTACCCTAAACGAAAAAGAACTCTCTTTATAACTAATGGAAACAAAAACATCTCTGCAGGAATAGAATAATTTTAATAGTATCCTGAAGGAGATGGGGAGTTTTTCTGGGTCCAGCAGAATTCTAAAAACTAAAATGCCTGTTGTCCTTCCCCATGTGTTCCTGTCATCCGTTCCTGAAGTTAAAGACCTTAAATCACAACCTGTCAACGGCACCAAGGCACCAATTTTCTCTAGAAGGATGATAAGACCAGATCAATTAATTTAGGACCTGGCCACCGACCTGGGCACCTGGACAAAGGAAAACCTCCCTAAAAACCCGTCACAGATATGCATCTAGCACAAATGACTGCGAAAGCTCTTTCATATAGTGTGTTATCAAATAAATGTTAATGATATTTTTTTTTACATGTAAAAATACAACTTTTATTCTAAGACATCTCCCTTTAATGAAGTAGGGTCTTGTTTGGAAAAGCAGTCCCAGTGCCTGAGTGACCAATATTCCTAAGCCAAGGCAATAGGAGAGGCCAGCAAAATGTTAATGATATTAACAACAACAAAACCTGTCACACTGCACTGCCCTGATCCTCCCCTATATAAACCTCTTCAGTGTTCAAGGCTTCAAGACAGATCTGAGAGGCTCATAGCCCCTGCCTGCTTGGTGTCCTTTTCCCATACGGATCCTGTTTGCTAGCTGGGGTTTGGGGATTTTCTTAATTTCCAGAGGGAGGCGGCAGAATCGTGTTTCTCTGGAACAACATCTTTCCCCCCACCCCCCTACTGCAATATTTAATATCTGTCTTACGCAGAATTGAAATTTGCATTTAAAGGCACAGACGAAAGGAAAAGCAGTCATCAGATCAGGAATACATACACAGACAAAGGAAGCTGGGAGGTAACAACGTCTTGATTGCGTTAGCTGCATGAAGGCAGGCTGGATCCACGCGTGGGCACCTGCTGTTCCCTCTTCTGTCTCGGACCAGGTTCCAACCTCCACTCAATCCCTCGCCAGCCAGCGATCCAGGGCTCCCAGACCCTCCAATTCATAATCAATCGTCTCTAGATCACACACATCGCCCCATCCCCTTTATTAAGGCGAAACCTTAGACCAAGAGAGATGTCCACACTCGGCCTCCAAGTTCACTGAACATCAAGCCAGAATGTGACCTCGCAGTCGTCAGCAATACCACCACCTCCACCCCTTTAAAAGCACAGCGATGAGCAAAGGACCCCCGTTAGACAGGACAGCCCTAAATGCAGGACAAAGGTGACCAGCCCAACCAGGTCTGACCCCCGCGCTCGCGCTCGCTCTCAGCATCTTCCCGCGTCCTCATTACTCCCTCGCAGTGTCCCAGCGAGGAAACCCACAGTAACTTGACTTATTCCCCAAACACCCCAAGTGCAGAGATTTCGCACTTACTTCCATAAACTTCTTCCACTTGGGGACCGTCGGGGCCCGAGTCCGGTCGGCCTACGGAAGCCTTCAATAGTCAAGAAGGTCAGGTGACGGGACTGACTACATTGCCGTACGGAGCAATGGCTGCGCCCATGCACGCGTCACAATGGGGGCGGCCATGGTTGAATGTCAGCCGTACAGAAGGCAGCTCAGCCTGGGCATCTCTTTGCGGTTCAGTAGCCAGAGGCAGAAGGGACTGCAAGTGTCCACTTCTCTGACCTATATGTATTGGCTGAAGCTCTATTTTTTTTAATAGAGTTGGACAATGACTAGGGATGATAGAAGGAGAATTGATGCCTTTGAGCTGTGGTGCTGGAGAAGAGTATTGAGGGTACCATGGACTGCTAAGAAAACAGATTCATCCTAGAGAGGGTTAAACCAGGCTGCTCCTTGGAGGCAAGTATTCTGAGGCTCCATCTGACATACTTTGGACATGTTGTAAGGAGAGACCGGTCCTTGGAGAGGGACATCATGCTTGGTAGGGTGGAGGGACAGCACAGGAGGGGAAGGCCCTCTATGAGGTGCATTGATTCAGTGACTGGGATTATGGGGGTAGGTGTGTCGGAGGCAGTGGGGTTGGCACAGGATAGAGCAGGGTTTAGGGCTGTTTAGGGTCGCTATGAGTCGCAAGCAACTCTACGGCACATAACAACAACAATGTATTAACCTGGAGAAAGGTTGAAAGACACGCAAGTGTTGAGGACTTTCGTTCATAGGGCCGCTATGAGTAGCCTACAACTTGAGGGCACTTTATGACATAGAGAGAGATCAGTTTTCCTAGTGGACCAAAAATGATGCTACCAAGCCAAAGGTGGGTGACTCTAATCCACGGCCCTCACGCCTGTTTTTCATTGTTTTGGTGAAACATTCTTCTAGGTCTTATAGCCCTGGTGTGTCCACTTGTTGTACAGAGGTAACTTGTGGTTGCTGTGAAGCTGAACACTGTGACGCTGATGTGTCAAATGTGAGAATGGTTACCCATGATAAACAGTGTTGGGTGGAGCTCCCCAAATTAAAACAAGCTTGGAAGCAGGAGTGGCATCCACTTCCATAGATTGTTAACTCCAGAAAAGGATGAAAGGCACGTAAGTGTCAAGGACTTTTGTTCATAGGGTCACTATGAGTTGCCTACGACTCAACAGCACTTAATAACAACAACAGTATGGAAGATATGTATCTTTTTTGTTTTTGTTTTGTATTGAAATTTTAGTGGAAGTTTATAGAGACTTTAGATTTCCATTCATTCATTGTTGCACATTTTCCTCCCTGCTCACTCCCCAGTTGGTTTTTCTTTAATAAGTCAAAAAACAAAAAACAAAAAAACTCACAAAAACAACCCAACAAACCAAACCAAAAAGCTTTCATTATACAATCCCCCGCAGTAGATTCCCCCAAGAAGCTCTTGTCATGACAATAATACCTAATCATATATCTCTTTTAAACAGTTCTCACTCTCATCTGTTTCAATGCAGTATATATTACTTACCCCTCTTTTCTTAGATTCCCGCCAACTCTGATAACAGTCCCATTTTATAACAGTGGCATTATGCAGTATTTGTCCCATTGTGACTGAGATATTTCACTAAGTATAATGTCCTCCAGGGTCATCCATTTTGTATAATATTTCATGAGTTCATTGTGTTCCAGTGTAGCATAGTATTCCATTGTGTGAATATAACACAGCTTCTCTAGCCACTCATTAGTTGATGGTCACTTGGGTTGTTTCCAAAGCTGCAGTGAACATGGGTGTGCATATATCTGCTTGGGTGGCAGTTATGGTTTCTTTAGGGTTGAAACGCCAACTTAAAAAAAAAAACTGCCTCCAAATTTACTTCAACAAGTTGAGAAAAAATATTATTTTTTCTTTTTTATGAATTTTTAAATTTTTTATGAAAAGAAATTTTATTTTACTAGAGTTTGGTAGAGCTATTGATTTCGGGAGATTTAACTCTTTCTTTTTTTCACCCCTCCCCTGGGGGATGTAAATCTTAACTAGAAGAGACTGTATCTTCTTCCCATGAAGCCTCTGATAGATTTGACCTTCCAGAAACGTTCAGCCTCTTAGCTGGATGCCTGTCACACTACAGTGGACAGCAGCACCAGATCTCCTTCTGGAAGCCCTAGTGAAATGCAATCACATCTTACTTGCATTTACTATATTTCTTTTTTTTTAATTTTATGATTTTATTTTTGTGTGTGTGTGTGTGTGTGTGTGTGTGTGTGTGT
>NW_006399958.1:4838145-4856273 GCF_000299155.1 Elephantulus edwardii
CAAATCAGATTTGACTGGTATAGGAGGAGATTGTTCCTCCTTCTCCAGCAAAGCATCTGGTGGTTTTGAACCGCACACCTCTGGGATTGCAGTGTAGCTTCTTGCCACTAGGCCACCAGAGCTCGCCACATTTACTATATTTCTAATAGTAACAAGACATCCAATCTCTTTGGTTAGTTAAAGGCATCTAACATTTGCATAATAGGAAGCTCTGGTGGCCAGGTGGTAACAACTGCCCTGCAATCCCGAAAGCACATGGTTCGAAACCACTAATGGCTCCACAGTAGAATGGTCAGTCTCCTCCCGTTTGATTAATTGCTTCTAAAAACCCACTGGAGGGTCAGCTATGAGCCAATTATGACTCGTAGGTACACAACAGTAAACCTAGTTATAATCCTTTTCAGACCACAGCTGAAGAGGGCTGATTCAGACCAGCCAACCTCCTGTCCAAAGGCACTCAGCTTGCCTGTTTCATGGGCTTAGGAAACCCAGCACATTGTCTTCTATTGCTGCTTCTCACTGTCTGCTGTTTCCACCCGGTCTCCTGGGTTAAGGAGGGATTCAACAGAGGGATACCAGGTCCAGAGGACAGCTCCATCCCCCTGTTTCCTTGGTGGTCATATGATCCCCTTTTCTACCTCTTGGATGGCTCATTTCAAGCCTAGTTGGATGGCAACACTGACTGATTTCATAATTATGATTCCACATCCTTATATTCATAGTTACACTCCAGAAAAGATGTTACACGCCTTATCCACTTATTAGAAAGGTGTCCAATCTCTTTGTTATGAGAATCATATTTGTATAGCCCCCCCTAACTATTTGATAGAAATTAAGATTATGGCGCACTCCTTCACTGCTGTTCAGATGGTTCTGTATCATAGAAATCTTCCAGGGGAGCTCTGGTGGCCTAGTGGTAAGGAGCTGCCACTACAAGCCCAAAGCCACACGGTTCAAATCCACCAGATGCTCTGCCGAGGAAGGAGGGACAATCTCCTCCTGTACCAGTCAGATCTGATTTGATGGTACACGCACACAAAAATAATAAAATAAAAATAAAAAAAAATCTTCCACTAGATTTCCAAGGCTGTAAATCTTAACAGGGGAAAAGAATGTCCTATTTATTGCTATTTTCACATTATTCGTCCAGTGTTAACTCACACTTATTGAAATTGTATTTCTAGGTTTAAGCCTTTCCTGTAGTATTTGTTATTATAAACCACAAGTTCAGTGAGTATTATAATCAGAATGACTGTCTCTTCATGTATGGAATTTCATACTGAGTAAGGGACTCTGGTGGCGTAATTAATCATTTCATTACCAACCACAAGGTCAGTGGTTTGAACCCACCTGTTGCTCTGAATGGAAGCAATGTGGTCATTTGTTTCAGTCTTAGAAACCCCACTGGGGAAGTTCACTCTGTGGCACCAGTTTCCTACGAGTTGGAATTGACTTAATAGTTTGGGGTGTTTTTTTTTTTAGTTTTTTAGTATATCAAATAATGAATGAGAAGCTCAAGATCTGACAAGGGAGAGAAAGTCTTCTGAATGTCATCATGTTCATGCCATCTTACTCTTGCATGAGTTTTTCAATGTATATATTAAGAACTCTAAATGGGGAGGTTTCCCTGTGTTCTCTGCACTATTATGATCTCTCGCCTGTGTGGATTCTGTGATGAGTAACAAGACTACGTTTGTGTGAACAGGGCTTGTCACATTCAGTTCATACACACACACATACACACACACACATATATACACACACAGAGTCTTTCCGTGTTACATCTCTCATGTTGTTGTGAGATATATCATCTGGCTTTCTTTGTTGCCTTCAAGGGGTGCCTTCATTTATGAGCATTGCACAGAATACCACAAGTGGTTAGCTTTGTAGACGAGAAATTTATTTCCCCACACTTCTGAGTGTTGAAGTCAGTCTCAGCCATGCCAGTTTCCTCTGTGAGTCTTTCTAATAGTTCTTGTTGTCTGTCAATGGTCCGGGTGTGTCTGTTTATAAATGGGTCTCACATGTGGTCCTCCTCTATATATCTGCCCGTGTTTATTCTAGTCTAACTTGGGAAGTCACTAGTTTTAAGATCTACCTTACACTAGAATGACCTCAAATAAGTAGTTGATCATATTAGAATAGATTGCATTTGGAAGATGATTAATTATGGAAAGTTGGACAATGAATAAGAAGATATGAGAAGAAACAATCACTGTGTCAATGAAGAATATTGGATATACTGTGGGCCACCAAAGGAGCAGACAAGTCTGCCTTGAAGAAAATGCAACCAGGATGTTCCTTAGATGCTACGAGGGTGAGACTTCATTTTATATCCTTTGCATAGGTTGCCTGGACGTTCCAGTCCTTGAGAGAAGACCTCATGCTGGGAAAAGCAGAACGTCAACCAAGTTAGGAAGACTTCCCATGAGAGGGAGTGATGACACAATAAAATGACTTCAGCAATGGATGTGAAAGTGGCAGAGATCATAAGCCTGGTGCAAGACAGGGTAAGGTTCACTCTGGTTCATGGAGTTGCTAAGAACCATCACTGACCCAAC
Source organism: Elephantulus edwardii (assembly GCF_000299155.1). Lineage (NCBI taxonomy): Eukaryota > Metazoa > Chordata > Mammalia > Macroscelidea > Macroscelididae > Elephantulus > Elephantulus edwardii. The sequence continues at coordinate 4,840,707 of NW_006399958.1, forward strand.
ACCACATAATGACAACAGTGGAAGGTTACCTGCTCTACCCAAGATCAACCGATTTAATCATAGGTAACCACTCTATAGGGTCACTTTGGATCAGAAGAGACTGGTTGTTTGATTTCTGGGGTTTTTAAATTGTTGCTATTATGTGCTGTAGAGTTGCCTGAGACTTATAGTAACCCTGTGTACTCTGAAGACTTCCCTGTCCTGAGCCAGCCTCACTTACCCCCATTGCTCTCGTTACTGTGTCAATCCATCTCATCTGGGGCTTCCTCTCCTGTGCTGTCCCTCCACCCTTCCGAGCATGATGCCCTTCTCCAAGGACTGGTCCCTCCTGGCCATGTGCCCAAAGTATGTAAGATGGAGCTTCAAAAACCTAGCCTCCAAGGAGAAACTTGGTTTAACCTTCTCCAAGACCTATTTGTTTTCTTGGCGGCCCATCGTATGTTCAAGACTCCTCTCCAACACCACAACTCAAAGGCATCGGTTCTCCTTCTGTCATCCTTAGTCATTGTCCAGCTCTCTTATGCACAGCAAGTAACTGTGAAGACCATGGCCTGGATCAGGCACACCTTAGCTTTTAAACTGACATCGTTGCTTCCTTATACTCGGATTAATTATCAATACCAATTAACATCTGACCAAACAACTGAGAAACACATTCCAGTAAGGGTACCACATGGAATGAGTCATCTAATAATGTCTCTCTCCAGGGTAAATTCACTTATGTATAATGAGAGAGTGTGTTTTGTTCCAAGGCCTTTTCAAAGGCATTGTCCAAAAAGGACCGGTCTGCCGTGAGTCTGCTGATGTATAACGAGCGTACGCTTCACAGTGAAGCCTTTGCCACAGTCTCCACATATAAATGACTTTTCCCCTGTATGACACCGCTGGTGATCAACCAGGTTACTCTTCCTAGCAAAGCCCTTCCCACATTTGGTGCATGTATAGGGCTTCTCCCCGGTATGAGTTCGCTGGTGTGCAATGAGCCCACTCTTCCCGCTTAAAGCTTTGCCACACTCGCTGCACACGTAGGGCTTCTCCCCGGTGTGCGTGCGCCCGTGCACCTTGAGGTGGCTCCTGCTTGCAAAGTGCTTCCCGCACTGTTTGCACTTATAGGGCTTCTCTCCCGTGTGCGTTCGCCGGTGTCCAATCAGCCGGCTCTTGGCTGAGAAGCATTTCCCACACTCGCCGCACATGTAAGGCTTCTCTCCAGTATGAGTTCGCTGATGTTCCACCAGACGGCTCCTCACCAGGAAGCCTTTCCCACAGTCACTGCACACATAGGGCTTCTCAGGCGTGTGGATACGCTGGTGTCTGACGAGACAGTGCTTCATGGAGAAGCCTTTGCCGCACTCGCTGCACGTGTACAGCTTCTCCTCTGCGTGGGTTTGCTGGTGGGTCAGGAGCCTGCTCTTCAAGGTGAACCGTTTCCCACACTCCTCGCACAAAAAGGGTTTCTCTCCGGTGTGTATGAGCTGATGGGCAACAAGAAGCCTCCTCTCCACGTAGCCTTTTCCACACTCGCTGCAGGTGTACGGCTTCTCTTCCCTGTGGGTCTTCTGATGAGTGGTGAGACTGGACTTGGTACAGAAGGCTCTCTCACACAGATCACACCCATGGGGTTTCTCTCCCGTGTGAGTTCGCTGGTGGTAAATAAGCAAATACTTCTTGCTGAAGGCCCGCGCGCATTCATTGCAAGCATATGGCTTCTCGACCACATGAACCTTCTGATGCACGTTGAGCTGTGACTTCTTGAGGAAGGTCTTGTCACAGTGGGGGCACTCGTAGTGTTTCAGTCCTGCGTGAGTTCTCTGATGCTCCGTCAGGGTGTACTTTCGAGAAAACGCTTTCCCACACGTACTGCACCCATGCGGTTTCTCTCCTGTGTGAACCAACCGGTGATCAAGGAACTGAGATTTCTTACTGAAGGCTTTTCCACATTCACTGCAAACGTGTCCACTTGTTATTTTGGGAGTCCTCTCATGGTTCATGATCTGGGACTTGTGATTGATGGGTTTTGTGCCTGCACAGAATGTATTACCAGTGTGAAGCAGTGTGAGCTGGTCACAGATAAAGGATCGCCCCTCTTCGTTGGAATCGGTGAAGTTTTGTCGTAGGTCACAGTTCTCGTTCTGATTTTCTAAACTTAAACTTTTCCCTTGCAAGGCAAACATATCATGATGGTGCTTTGATGGAAGAGCAGGTCTTCTCTGATTAAAAATATACCCTAGTGTAGTATATTGATAGCACTCTTCCATAGACTTGTTAATTCTTTGCTCTTCCAAATGAGGCCAGAGACCATGATCACCTCTCTCAGTGTCTAAAAAGGAGAATACAACAAATTACTCTATAATCTTAGTGTGGAATATAGCTGTAGAAAAGACAGTAGTGTTGGCAAATAATAGAAGTATAAAAGAACCTCCAGGTACATGTGTTTCTTTCAGTGTCTCTCACATATTGGCAAACACACACTAGTGTAAGCACCAAAAGATAAAAGCAGTCAGTATGCAAACACCTGCTATTTACAGTTGACCTTGACTAATACAGGCTTGAACTGTGTGGGAACATTTATATGCATTTTTTTCCTGTTGCTATGATTCAACAATAAAAAAGGATGATAGACACTTGATAAAACAAAATTGACTGCAACGATGGTTTCTTGTTTTGTGTATAAAAAAGAAAACTCATTGAAAATGCACTTGAATTTTTCTGGGAAATAAAAACGTCAGGAAAATTAATGACCTGGTTTATAGTGGGAATTATGAAGGAAATTAAAAAGCTACCTTCCTCTTCTCTGGTTTCTCTTCAGATCCTATAAATCTTTCGCCTTATTAAAAAGCTACCTTCTTGTTAAATAATTCTGGGAGAAAGATGGGTCATCTCCACCTGTGCAATTTACTGCTTCTGAAAACCCGCTGGAGGTTCAGCTATGGGTCGGTACGACAGTACTCAATACCAACAAGGTTTATCTTTCAGATGTCTTTCCTAGCCAATCGTTAACTGTTTATTTTATGCTGAAGTAATTATCACATTAAGGAGAAATGGTGAGGATGGGATACAAGCCTCACCTTACAGCAGACTTCTATAAGCTCACGGGACCTCAGTACCAGGCATTTTCTCTTGTGGAACACTTGCTTAAGACACAGTATTCAGCTTCCATCACAGTTGCCCTTCAGCTACGCCACAACTGACAGTCGACAGGATCCTGGCCCATTGTTCACCAGTCTCTGCATCACCAGCCTGCATTACTAACTCTCACCATCTAGCTGCACCACAGCTGACAATCTCCAGGAACCTGGCCTGTCTACAGGAGGTGGCTCACCAATTCCTCCAACACTAGCCTGGATCCCTCCCATCACACGAATCATTCTCCAAAAGGTCTGAGTCGTCTGGAAGACCCAGTGAAACACTGAACCCAAGGGCCATAGAGGAATCGGGTAACTGAGCCATGGACGGAGCTGGTAATGTTACAAATTACGGATTCATTCAATGGTTCAGCATCTGGGACTACACTGACCTGAGGCTTTTCGTAAATATCCTTATAATAAAAAAAATCAATCTTAGCAGGATGAATTCTAAAAGCAACAATACAATGAACAAATACTGTCATGAAGGAATCTCAGAAAAAGAAATATTCAAGAATAAAGAAATACCAGGTCAGTTGGAATTTAAGATGGACAGTTCTAAAGGGTACTGGATGGACAGTTCTTGGAAAAAGTATGACTTATGTTGTTTGTATAGGAAATTGGAAGATACAGGTCATTTCCCATGGAGACAAGTGAAAAGCACATGCAGAGTGATGGATCACTTCCATATGGCTTTTCTCACGTTGGTCTTATAAGTCCCAGTGAATAGCTGGGTAGGGTTATATAAATGAGGTTTACAGGGCCCACCAAAAGGATGAACAGCTTGCTAATTATGCAAACAGTATTACCTAGTGGGATAGGAAGGTATATGGGTCTGAAAATAGTACATACAAAGTTCTCTGGAAATGTAAATGTCATATGAAGATAGGTGGAAGGAACAGACAAAGACACTGATTATGACAGTGGACAAAGGAAAGGAGAGAAAGAAATCCTACAAGGGAGAGGAAATGTGTGTAAATAAATAATAAAACCATGGTAAGATGAAAAACATGAAAGAAACTAGGGTACAATTGCAGAATATAAAAAAGGGGGATGTTTCCTTCTAAAGAAACATCTTCTCACATGACAAAAGAGCTTCAGTGTCAGCTGAGCCATCTCGGACATTGAGAACGTCTAGGACGACTTCCTCAAGCACCCACCTGCTGGTTCCCACTCACGCACCTGAACAAGTCTGATGGTGGGATTCATCTTCTGTGAGCCACAAATCTTCTCCACCTTCCAACCTGAAGAGTACATCCTGTTCACTAGCTTGATACCCTGTACATGAAAAATGGCAGAGGACGGACACATATCAAAATGGTGAATGGTACATCAAGAAAGAAAAACAAGGGAGCTCTGGTGGCCTAGTGGCAAGAAGCTGCACTGTAATCTCAGAGGTATGTGTTTCAAATCCACCAGATGCTCTGCTGGAGAAGGAGGGGCAATCTCCTCCTGTACCAGTCAGATCGGATTTGACGGTACACACATACACAAAATAATAAAAATAATTTTTTAAAAAAAGAAGAGTTGCACTGCAATCCCAGAGGTACGCGGTTTGAGTCCACCAGATGCTCTGCTGGAGAAGGAGGGGCATTCTCCTCCTGTACCACTCAGATCCAATTTGATGGTACACGCACAAAAAGTAATAAAGTTTAAAAATTTAAAGGAAAAAAAAGAAAGAAAGAACAGCATTGTATTTGAGGACTACAGAATTTTAACGTCTGCAAAGTGGAGGTTTATCTCTCACATGGGGAGAATCATATCTTCTTTTGCTTGGAGGACACAAAGGTTCTAAGAATCTGTCATTTCATTTCAGGGCTTCGAGTTGGAATCCCTGCTGAGAACTTGCATTTCCATATGAGCTGTACGGACTCACGGTCAGTACTGTAATAAGATATTCAGGTGATGCTTGTTGTTAAGGGCCGTCGAGTTGCAGGCGACTCATAGCGACCCTATGAAGGAGAGTCCTCAACGCTTGGGTATCTCTCATCCTCTCTCCAGGTGCATAGAACCATGCATGACTCCATTGGTGGTTCTCAGAACTTGCCTGTAACCAGTAGCATTAACAGTGCCTGGGCACTTAACTGCTATGTACCATTAAGTTGGAACCCACTCAAAGCTGACCCTCCAGAGGCTGTAAAAACAAATGCACAGGAGGAAACTGCGCATCTTTCTCCCACGGAGCAGCTGGTGAATTCAAACCATGTACCTTTGGGTCGGCAGCACAATTCCTTACCACTAAACCACCAGCACTGGAACTTGTTTGTTGTTGTTATGTGTCACTGCACTGAGCACTGTTATGTACAACTCATAGTATCCTATGTACAACAGCTCTGAACCCCACCCTGTCCTGAGCCAATATCACTGTGTCCGACACACCTACCCTCTTTACCCCACTCACTGTGTCAGCCCATCTCATCTGGAATCTTCCTCTCCTGCGCTGTCCCTCCACCCTTTCAAGCATGATGTCCTTCTCTAAGGACTGGTCCCTCCTGGCCACATGCCCAAAGTAAGTGAAACGGAGTTTCAAAATCCTTCTGTCCAAGAAGCAGCTTGGTGGGAGCTCTGGTGGCCTAGTGGCAAGAAGCTGCGCTGTAATCCAGAAGGTGTGTTTTTCAAATCCACCGGATGCTCCGCTGCAGAAGGGGGGGGGGGCAATCTCTTCCTGTGCCAGTCGGATCTGACTCGATGGCACACAATTTAAAAAAAAAAGAAAACCGGAAGCAGGAGCAGGAGCAGCTTGGTTTCACCCTCTCCAGGACAGATTATTTGTTCTCTTGGCAGTCCATAGTATATTCAATAGTCTTCTCCAGGACCACAACTCGCCTTCATTTTTTTCACCTATAATCCTATTTATTGTCCACCTTCTGATACATAGCAAGTAATCATGAAGACGTGACTTGGATCAGGCACACTTTAGTCTCAAGACTGACACTGTTGCTCTTCAGCACTCTGGAGAGTTCCATGATCCATGACAACAAATTTTCTTAATGCAAGTTAGTCTTTTTATTTCTTGACTGCTGGTACCAAGAGTGTTGATTTGGAACCAAGGAAGCTGAATTGTTAACAACCTCAATCTCTTCTCTATCACGGTGCTGTCAGTTGGCCCAGTGGTGAGAATCTCTGTCTTCTTGATGTTGAGTTTCAATCCATACTGAAGACTACCGTTCTTGGCCTTCTGCAAAAAACACCTCAGGTCCCCCTCAGTTTCAGCAAGCAGAGTTGTGTCATCTGCATAATCCAGGTTGTTGATGAGTCTTCTTACAATCCTGATGCCACATTCCTCCTCATAAAGTTCAGTCTCCTGAATGATCTGTTCTAAATATTGATTAAAGAGGTATGGAGGGACCCCCCCTCAAAAATATAAATAAAACAAAAAGTTTGGACATAGAACACATCCCTGAACCATATCCATCCTGATTCTGAGACACTTGTGTTTCTTTGCTCTCTTCTGATGATTGGCTCCAAGTCCAAGTATAGGTTTCCATGAGCACAATTAAGTGTCCTGGGATTCCTATTCTTCTCAAAGCTACCAGTTTGTTATGATCCACACAATCAAATGCCTTTGAATAGTCAATGAAACATAGATTGATGTTTCTCTGGCACTCTGCTTTCAGCTAAGATCTATCTAATATTGCTTATAACGTCCTTACTGCCATAGCCTCGTCTACATCCAGCTTGCATATTTGGCAAGTCTCTGTTCTGTTTTAATAGTTTTTTTAAAAAACAAGCTTCAGCAGGATCTTGCTTGTGTGTGTTATCAGTGATAGGGTTTGGTAGTTTCCACACTGTATTGGATCATCTTTTTTTGTAATGGGAATAAATATAGATTTCTTCCAGTCAGTTAGCTGCGTAGTTGTCCTCCAGATTTCTTGGCACAATATGGTTGTAGCAACATTTGTTTGTTGAAATACCTCTATTAGTTTTTCGTCAATTCCTGGGGCTTTGTTTTTGGTCAATTCCCTCAAAGCAGCTTGAACTTCCTCCTTCATGGCAAATTCTGGTCTAAACCAAAACTACTGCATCTGAAGTCCTGCTTAAGAGGAGAATAGTTACTTTAAAAAGTTAAGCAGCTCAAAAAGCGAAATGCCACTGAGTGGGCTGCTTCTGAGTGAGACAGGGGTGTTACCCTTACCTAAAGAAACCAACTTGCGATAGATCTCCAACATGACATCTCGGTACAGGTCCTTCTGAGCAGAGTCCAGAAGCTGCCACTCCTCCCTGGTGAACTGCACAGCCACATCATGGAATGTCAGAGCTTTCTGTAATAAGAGAGTCCTGTTTAACAAAGTAATGTCCTTTTGATGCTATGGAAGTGTCCAAGACTAGTAAATGTTTACTCTTTTATGGTAAAAGCAAAGAAATATTATGGAAGGTAGAGAGATACCTAGAGCTAGGAAGGGAATAAATACAAGGAAAGTCATAAGTTCAAATAGGTAGATCTGTGGGGACATATTATTAGGGGAAGACAAAGACTTTGAACTACATGACTTGACTAGTAGCTACTAATTTAGCCCATGGAAAGGTGGAGCCTCCCCTAAGGTCTTCCTGTGACAGGAAGAAGTATGGCGGGACTTCCTGTGGTAGGAAGAAGTATGGAAAGACTTCCTGTGGCAGGAAGAAGTATGGCGGGACTTCCTGCAGCATGTACAAGTAAGGCGGGATTTCCTGTGGCAGAAGTGCTGAAAGTGATTGGCTCAAAGTACATTTGTTTCAATCTTAAGATTGGTTGTGGCTTGGCTATTGCAGAAGTATGTGACCACACCTGGGGTCACTGGGTAGTTATAATTATGGGATATTCTTTCCTTAGAAACAGCTAGCTCAAGCAGAACTTTCCCTACAGGCATTTGAGTGGGAGATTTGGACATGGCCCCCTTTTCATAAATACTGTTTTTACATCCTTAACTATATCACAGTGGAAATATACTTTCCAAGTTGAATGATTATGTATACACAAAAGATGATTGTTGCTGGAGTGAAAATAGAATCATGAAAAAGGAGTTGAATTCAGATCTCAAGGCTGCTTTTAAAGATTTTTTTTCAAGTTCCTCAATTTTAAGTATCTTCTTACAGAAGGAATGTAAATGAAGCAAATCCACTCATTTTTTTTAAATTGCTATTTTAATGAAAGTTTATAGAGAACTTGGATTTCCATTCATTCATTGTTGGATAGTTTCTTCCCTGCCTCCCCTATTCCACTCATTTTTTACATCTAAGAAATTGAGGTGTTCTTTCTCCCCATAATCCACTGTAATAGTTGTATAATTCTACTAAAATATTCTGTACTTGTACAGTTACCTGCCCATTCAAGAGAGTATAAAATTCAAACAAGTTTTAGTAAAATTTGGCAATTATATCTAATATATTATGAATTTACTTGGCTAAATTACATGCATCAAACAACAACAACAAATTACATGCTAGTTACAATTACATGAATAATATAAATTCCTATATTTACCAAGTGCTTCAGGGCTAATATCAGGATCAACAATGAACATTATGAATGTTATTTTTCTGATTCTGTGTTATTAAATACCTGACTCTGATTTAAAAGTTAGAATCTTAGGTTTCTTTATTTCTAGAGCGTCCCAATCATAATTTATAGCTTTCTGCTTTACTATATAAAACATCAGCATGCTGTATGTCAGGTTTTCATAAATTGGAGTCACCTGCAAACCACTGAGGAAAAGAATGAACCAAAAGTCACCTGAGCCTGAGTCATTTTTCCGATATGGGAAATGGTTGTTCACAGGTATCCTCTGTCTCTGCCTCCTCTGGGTCTGTTCTGTATCTCAGGTCAAAACTCTCAGTTTCTGGTCAAAGGTGTAGACAGAAATGATAACATCCAAGTGCTGGAATCTCCTACTTCTTCCTTCCTTCACTTGAGTCCTCTCTACAAGACAGGATCTGCAGGCTGAGGGGGGAAAACGGACTCAGTGTCTGTCATGCTTCAGGGTCAGAAGTTTCCACCTAGATGTTTCCCCTGGTGGTGTGAAGTCCTTGCTTTGACACTTCAAGATACTGTGTGTCCCATTCATTGGTACTGCAAGTTACTGACCAGTTAATTTTACTTTCATCACTATTTTAAGCTCTGAATGCATTTGGTTGTCTTTGTTTGTATTTTGTTTTTTTCACCACACACCCTCTACCCTCTAACCTGTACTATCCTTGTGATTCCCCCCTTCCTTTTTTTCTTCCCGTTTCTCTCCTTCACCTTTCAAACACTGATCCATATTTTACTCATAAAGAGCAGCTTTATGCATTTTTTGTCCTTATGTTGCTGAGATATTTCATTCAGCAAAATTCTTGCTAGAAGATTCCCTAGAGTGACTCCAACAACAGAAAGCAGAGTCTTATAGTGAAATGTGCAGAGATCTGTAGTTGGAAAGACACACTTGGCATTTCTCAAGTTCCAAGAAAGGTATAAAAAGGTCAAGGAACAAGTTGCAATACTGAACGATTCTATGGATGTAATATTGAATAACACAAGAAGTATTTAAAAAATATGGAAGGAAAGTCTGCTGTTAGGGACCTCTCTAAAGTACTCAGGAGCAACGGTGTCTCTCTGGAGACTAAGGTGCGCCTGATACAGGCCATGGTCTTCGCAATCACTTGTTATGCATCAGAGAGTTGGACAATGACTAGGGAGGACAGAAGGAGAGTTGATGCCTTTGAGCTGTGGTGCTGGAGAAGAGTACTGAATGTACCATGGACTGCCAGGAAAACAAACAGATTCATCTTGGAGAGGATTAAACCAAGCTACTCCTTGGAGGCAAGGATTCTGGGGCTTCGTCTGACATACTTTGGACATGTTGCCAGGAGGGACGGGTCCTTGGAGAAGGACATCATGCTTGGGAGGGTGGAGGGACAGCGCAGGAGGGGAAGACCCTCTATGAGATGGATTGATTTGGTGACTGGGGTAATCGGGATGGGCGTGTCAGAGGCAGTGCGGTTGGCGCAGGATAGAGCAGGGTTTAGGGCTGTTGTGCATAGGGTCCCTATGAGTCGCAAACGACTCGACGGCACATAACAACAACAACAAACAACATACCAAAAGAAATTGGTCAACACTGAACAATTTAAAAAAGTAGAATATGATCAAGAACTAATGGTACCAAAGGAAGAAGTCCAAACTACACGGATGGCATTGGCAAAAAAAGAGTAAGTTTCCAGAAATTTACACAGTATCAGTTGAGGCGTTTCAGCAAACAGATGCTGCACTGGTTGCTCATTTGTCTATTCTAAGAAATCTGGAGAACACCTAATTGGCTTACTGACTGCTTGTTGTTGTTGTTAAGTGCCATTGAGTCAAGTAAAACTCATAGTGACCCTATGAATAAAAGATCTGGACCCTGTTCTGTAACTATCATCATTTTTCTAATGTTCATAGGATTTCCAAAATCCTGTTATTTAAGAAGTGGATGCCAATCCTGCTTCCAATCTGCCAAACCATGTCCACCATGGTTAACCATCATGGCATTTGACACACCGGGGGCACAGCATTTATACCACAGCAAGCTGAGGTTATGTCAGTCCAGCAAACTGACAGACAAGTGCTGTACCACTTAGAACAATGTTCTCAGGGGAGCTCTGGTGGCCTAGTGGCAAGGAGCTGCAACTACAATCCCAGAGGTGCACGGTTCGAATCCACCAGATGCTCTGCCGGGGAAGGAGGGGCAATCTCCTCCTGTACCAGTCAGATCTGATTTGATGGTACACACACACAAAATAATAAAATAAAATAAATATTTAAAAAAAAAGAACAATGTTCTCATCAAACACAATTAACACATAAGCCTCCAAACTGGAGACTTAATCAGGGCCCAGGCAAGTTTTAAATACAAAAGCCAACTCAGTACATCCTGATTGACTTAGAACAAGAGGCTTCCAGCCCACAGCTGATTGTTACCTAAATCCAGGCAACCAATAACCTTACACTTGATTGTTAACAAAATCAGAAACAATCAAACAGTTTATGCCTGACTTTCAACTAAATCAAGAGAACCTACCCTCCAGAATCCAACTGCTTCACACATGAGCCTTCATCCTGGAGAAATAATTCAGGGTCCAACTGACTTTTAAATACAAAGGCCTGCCGCCCACCAGGTCCTGATTGACTTAAACAATTCCTGATTGGAAAGTCCAGAACATTTAACTCTGCTCGTGCAGAACCAAGAAGCAGTCATTATGGTGTGAACGCTGAGATAATAATGTGTCTGCTGGTGCTTGGAACACAGTTCTTGGTTCACAGCATTCTGGTTTAAAAAATAGAAAATAAAAAAAAATAGACAATTTCAAATTCCTTAGCATGAGGAAGTGAGGGAGTTATCGAGGAAGAAAAAAAACAAGGAGAAAAAAAAGCAACAGTCATTAGAGTACAAGAGTGAGTACATAACTAAAAGTCAGGGAAGGTGTGTGTCAGGATTGTATCATTTCACCACACTTATTGAATATTCAAATAATGTGAGAAGCTGGACTGTATGAGGAAGATTATGACATCAGACTTGAAGGAAGACTTGTTACCAACCTGTACTATGGAGATAAGGCAACCCAGCTTGAACAAAGAAGAGATTCAAAACCCTTAAGGGAAGATCAAAGACCACAGCTTTCAGTATAGGTTATACCTCAATACCAAGAAAACAAAAGTCCTCACCACTGGATGCAATAAGCAACATCAGGTTGTCAAAGGAAATATTTTAGTTGTTAACAATTTTCTTTTTACTTGGATCCACAGTCCACAGTCATGGCAGCAGCAGTTGAGACACCGAAAACTATGCTGTCAGTTGAAAGGCTAAAGCTGGCATGACCCAAGCCAATTGTATTTTTCAGTTGCTTCATATGCTTGTGAGAGTTGAACAATGAGTAAGGAAGACTAAAGAAAAATGCCTTTCAATTGCGGTGGTCGACCAAGTGTTGAGTACACCATGGGCTATCAAAAGAACACACAAATCTGTTTTGGAGGAAGTGCATCCAGGTTGCTCCTTAGACCTGAGGATGGTAAGATTTCATCTCAAATAATTTGGACCTGTCACAAGTGGGAAGCAGTCCTTGGAAAAGGACATCAAGGCTTGGAGAGCTGGAGGATCAGAGAGGGACAGGAAGAGCCTTCACAGGATGGACTGACCTGGTGACTTCAGTCACGGGGTCAGCACAGTGGAGAAGGTGGAATTTATGTCACGTAGGCCAAAGCTGGGATCTCTTCTTCGTGGGGTCGCTATGACTCTACAAAACCTATTAAGGGGAACATGAAAAATACCCTGTGAATTGGCCGTCAAGAGACTAAAAAGCCGCATCTGAAACAGAAAACACATTAACTTTTAGATATGCGGAATCATTAATTTTAAAAAACAACATAACAAGAGTCCAGAATAAGAGGTGCACAGCAAAATGAACTGGGGAAAGAGGGAGAGAAAAAGGGAAGAAATAATGCAACAATTTAATAATTTTTTTTTAAAAAAAGCGAACTGGGGAGTCGAGAGGAAAATGTGCAACAATGAATGAATGAAAATCGATCTTTAACAATTTTTTAAAAAACCAACAAGGGGGAGGGGTTGGGCAGGGAGAAAAGTGCAACAATGAATGACTGGAAATCCTCTGTCTCTCTGTAAACAATCATTAAAATTAATAACCCCCCAAAAAAACCCCAACAATAATAATAAAGCACATTTTTTTTCGAACTTTTAAGGGAACAGGTGAGACAATAAAAACTAGTTCTTTTTTAAAAAAAAATTGTAAAAGCCCCAAAATTAGTCTTGATCCTGAAGGAGAGACAGAGAATAGTAGCGTGCATCAGGTTGGTTCCAATGACTAAGATTTGGAGCAGAATTCACCCTCCTTCCATGGGCCCTGAGCCTCTGAAGACTCAGCCTCCACCCTGACCGTCATCACCCCTAACAGATCCCGAAACATGGACCCGAAAGCCCGGGTGCAGGGACCCTCCCTCATTGACCACAGAGAGCTCGCGTTTGTTGATCCTATACAACCTCTCCAGTTCTCAACCAAATAATGCGCATGGACCCAAAAATAAAACTAACCCCGAGACGATCGGTCGATCGTCTCTGGGGATTCAGAATCGCTACTCACAAGTTTTCTGTGACAGCTGTCAAAAGAGTCCATACGTCCGGTGACAGATGCTGATTACACACAGCAAGCGAGCTCGAATCCTGGTCTAAATGCCAAGGGTCACCCCAGACAAGGGTCTCCCCACACACAGGACCCAGCACGGAGGCTGCAACACAAGCTCATCTCATTCCAGGCAGAGGCCACCACCACTGACCTGGATTTTCTTTCCAATCCAGAAATAAAGAGCCTGCTACCGGACCCCTGGGGTCATCGCCATGTTTGGCCACGCCCCCCAGCTTCCGTTCTACGGTGGCCACCGAGGGCCGTAAAGTTTCACAAACGACACTCCTTCCCTAAGGATTTCTTTCAGGAAGATTGGTTAATTGGCTCGGATCCGCACAGAAACGCTCGTGATTGTAACTTTTAATCGTGTTCTGTGAAGATCACAGCCTCGGGCAAATTTATTCTATGAAACTCGGTCCCCATCATTAGGAATGCTGTACGGCAACTAGGAACAAACATGTCCGCTCCCATTGAGGCGTGTTCTAATGGGGGCCGCCACGTTTGTCAAACTGTCAGTACAAAGCGGCTCCAATGTCTTTTGCAGTGTTGCAAGCGTGCTTTTGAGTGATCTATGTTGCAAGCGTGCTTTTGAGTGATCTAAGACCTGTAGCAACCCGGTGAACAACAGATCTGAACCCTGCCCTCGCCTACGTCATCTTCATCATCTCAAATATTTTTTATCCCCACCAGATGCTCTGCCGGGGAAGGAGGGACAATCTCCTCCTGTACCAGTCAGATCTGATTTGACAGCACACATACACACACGAAGTAAAATGTTTTAAAAAAAATTTTTTTTTATCCCATTGCTGGAGTCACTGTGACAATAGATCTCATGGGGGGTCTTCCTCTTCTCCACTGACTCCCCACTTTCTAAGCACGATGCCTCTCTCTCTGTTTCACCTCCTGGGCCTCTGAAAAGCACCCTGGCTGCACTTTCCCCAAGTGGCCCCGTCTGGGTAGTGTTCCATCGACCTTAGTTACACAGCCCCATCACAAGGGCGGACTGCATCTTCTTTGACTTTGGCAACAAGAGGTTCAGTCGCCTTTGGGGGGGACCCAGGGTTTGTAAGAGTTGCAAAAGGAAGTATCGAGTTGTAATCACAATTCAATCTAAGATTAGTTGCAGACCCGCTGTAAGAAGTGTCACGTCAGCTTTTCCCCAAAAGCTTGATCAGCTGTCTAAGTCCATGATTTCTGACAGCCTCTCCTTTGTTCAGTTCTATAGCTGCTCTGTCCTTGAGTTCTGTGGTTCGCTGGGTGGGAGGGCTCCTAGGGACTCAGATCCGCCAGGGGAAGGACTCCAATGACTGTAGGTATGCAGGCTGGTGAGCATCAGAGCCACAGAAGGCAGGTGTCCCAGAACAAAGACAGTCAGCACTGAGATCCCATAGCTTATATAAATCTCAAGAGGATTCAGATGAGCCCACTCAAAACCTCTTTACTTAATACAAAAAATACTTCGCCAAGAAATAAACAGTTGATCACTGGCCAGTTAGACATTCTAAATGATCAACCTCAGATACCCAGATAAATCATTCACTACAGGACACAGGAGGGTGTGAGCTAAGAAAGGGAGCATGAAGGGGACTGGGTTAAAATAGTTTTACATCCAGTTTGGGTTGAAATGGTTTTATATACTGATGTGATGATGGTGGCTCCATGAATCTGTAAAACAGCTTTGTAAAACACACTGGATCCATAGAGACGTTGGATCCAACTGGCACGGGAGGAAATTGCCCCTCCTTCTCCAGCAGAGCATCTGATGGACTTGAACCGCGCACCTTCAGGACTGCAGTGCAGCTTACTGTGGCGGGGGCTTGGGGAGAGAATAGGAAAAGAGTGGATAATGAACACTGCTTTAAAACAGATGAAGGGAAGAACTGTCTGAAAATAAGGCATTATTTGTATGACAAAAATCTGGAACAAGGGGTGCACTGCAAAGTGATCCGGGAGAGGAGAAAGGGGGACCAGTATGTGCAACAGTGAATGAGTTAAAACAAAAAACAACCAACAAAACCAACCAACACACTAAACCTTTGATGTAGCAATCTGTGCTACTAATCCGAAGCTCATATCTCTCTGGCAATTCGAACTCACCAATGACTACATGGAAAAAAAGATGGCCATTCTTCTCCTGTGCAATTGTTGTTGTTTTTATGTGCCGTCGAGTCGTTTGCAACTCATAGCAACCCTATGTACAACAGCCCTAAACCCTGCTCTAGCCTGTCACTGAATCAATCCACCTCATAGAGGGTCTTCCCTTCCTGCCCCGTCCCTCCACCCTACCAAGCATGATGTCCCTCTCCAAGGACCTGTC
>NW_006399958.1:4856614-4910869 GCF_000299155.1 Elephantulus edwardii
GCAGACTTTCCCATTGCAATTCGTTTTTTGATTTCCTGGCTGCTGGTGCCAAGAGTGTTGACTGTGCAATTAAAACCTTCAAAAACACCAATGGAGAAAATAGCTATTATAGCAAACTACCATCTATTATTTTTAGATAGATCGTTTATCTCTAACATGTTATAATTAAAAACTTCTCCATTCTGTGTACTTACAAATTTTTCAATGAGTTTTTGCAATTAAGCTGCCAAATATCTATCTTGATACGTAATAAAACTCTTGATTTAAGTCTAAAAAAAACCACAAAAAAACAACAAACCAAACCCAAAACCCAATGGAGTGTCAGCTAGGAGTTTGTTCTAACTTGACAACGATGACAGTGAGTCAAAGCCAGATAAAATTAGTAACCAGCAGTCATCTCCTCATGCCATTTTCATGATTTTCAAAATGAAATATGGTTGCATGTTTACACTGCAAGAAGTTGGGGGAAAGGTATTGAAGTCTCTGAATTCTGCAATTTCCTACCAGCTTTAAGTTATGTGAAATTAAACCTTTCCTAAAACTAGCGTTTAGGAGGGGAGCTCTGGTGGCCTAGTGGCAAGGAGCTGCAACTACACTCCCAGAGGCGCACGGTTCAAATCCACCAGATGCTCTGCAGGGGAAGGAGGGACAATCTCCTCCTGTACCAGTCAGATCTGATTTCACTGTACACTCACACACACACAAATACCATTTAGGGTTATTTTATAAATTTCTTTGGTCATGGTAAAAAGCCAGGTAATTAAGCCTTTCCAGAACTGTTGTTACAATTTTGTTTTCAGGGATAGGAGAACAGGCGATATTTTTTAAGGAGCCAGTGGGTGTCAGGTAAGAGAATAGTTGGAAAAGAGCAGGAATGCTTGCCTAATTTGAAGAATGTAATCAATTTAACTGAATTAAATATGTAAAAATTCTTTAATTTGGTGTATGTTTTGTTATGCTGAGCACAATTAAAAAAAAACAAAAACAAAAAACCTGTTCATTTTCCAAGTACTTCTGTAGTAAATAAATTCACAATTAAAGAAACTGAGGGCTGAAGAAACAGAAAAGCTAAAAAAGTTATAGGATCCTCTTGTAATACATCTGATATTAAGAATCAGTTATGAGGCGAGCTCTGGTGGCCTAGTGGCAAGAAGCTGCACTGCAATCCTAGAAGTACGTGGTTCGAATCCACCAGATGCTCTGCTGGAGAAGGAGGGGCAATCTCCTCCTGTACCAGTCAGATCCGATTTGACGGTACACACACAAAAAAATACTATTTTTTTTTTTAAAAATCACTAATGTGGGAACAGGGCACTTTTAGAAACGTAGAGCAATGTCAAAGCAACAAGGGATGATGCTCCAAGTTGTCGGGTCTGAAAATGCATGTCAAAAACAACCTGCTGTCCAGAGTTGCAACAAAATGCACAGAAGCATGTAGTGTTTCACAGGCCTGCCTCCATGTTCATGAATTCTTTGGTATTTTTGCTACTGGTGCTCCACATTTAACTTGATGGCTAGAGCTACTGTTTATATCATTTTGTGACAAACAGACCTGGGAAAGGGCATTACTGAAATACCGTCCTATTCATTATTGTTCTTTAGTGTTCCACCAGGGTGAGTTCTCTGACATTTTATTGTGATCTTCTTTTTAGATAACAGCACTTTATTTCCTCTTTCTCTCTCTCTTGTTTACCACAGAGACATGAGAGCCTACCGACACAGGAGGAGATTGTTCCTCCTTCTCCAGTGGTGCATCTGGTGGATTCGAACCACACGCCTTCAGGATTGCGGCGCAGTTTATTGTCAGAACAGCACTTTTACCTGGGAACTCTGGCAGCCTATTGGGTAGGGAGTTGTGCTCACCCAACAAGGTGGTGCCTCTCTCTCTGGCAGTTCGAATCCACCACTGGTTCCAAGGGAGGAAGACAGGCCCTCTCTTCCCATTTGATTATTTACAGCCTCTGAAAACCTGCTGGTGTGTCAGCTCTCAATCAGTTGTGACACAAGAGGAGTGTGTTTGAGTTCTGAGTTTTATTGTGGGTTCTACTTTAATATGGATTCTGTGTTCGGACAGTTTTTAACGGAGGGTATTCCCACACTGAATGAACCAACTTCTCCCTCTGTGCTGTTCACTGGTAGAAAAAATGGGTTTATTATTAGTGGGGCTACCAAATTCGCCGCTGCAGAAAGGTTTCTCTCCTGGGCAAAATCCCTTAACATCCTGAGGTGTGAGCATCTCACACTGTGAAGAGTCAGGGGCCGGTGGGAGGATTCTGGGTCACAGCGACTGCCTGGAGGCCTGAATGGGCCATACCCGGGCCCGGCCCCTCTTCTCGAGTGTTGTGATGTTGGAGCCCGGTGAGCCAGTCCATCTGGTGGGGAGTCTTCCTCAACACTGTTGCTGTGTGTTGTCAAGCCCCTTGCTGACCATCCAGTGGGTCTTCAGAGGCAGTCCGTCGCAGGAGGCTAAGCCTCCTTCCCCTGGGGAGCAGCTGATGGATTCAAACCGTGTGCCTTCAGGATTGCAGCACACGCAGCTCCTTGCCCCTAGGCCACCAGCAAACGACAGTGGTTCTATTAGGAGCTGTGGCAGCTTAGTGGTAAGAGTCTGTGTGGCCAATGCAAAGGCGAGTCAGTTCGAATCCAGCTTTGTGGGAGAAGGATGGACAGTCTCCTCCCGTGCGATTCACTGCTTTTGGACACCTGCGGGAGGCTCAGGATGGGTTGGTTTGGCTCGACTGTACAAACCACCACCGCTATGGACTACATTTCAATCCTCTAGAAAACCACTAGTGTTTAAAGACAGGTGAACTACCATAGCAACATTGCCACAGTCTCCGTGTCCACACAGCTGTTTGCCCTGGGTGCCTGCACGCTCTCTGTTGTACGCAGGGCACTTTGGCTCTTGGCTCAGGAAGCGTCCACCTGGGCGCCGGCCCCACCTCGCCCCGTGTGCGTCTTTCGGTGCTTTGCCAGGTTGGACAGGTAGGAGAAGGCCTTGAGGCAGTCGGGGCATGAGTACGGCCTCTCCCCGGTGTGCATCCTGCGATGCACGGTGAGGGCAGACCTGATGGCGAAGGCCTTCCCGCAGTCCTGGCACGCATAGGGTCTCTCACCCGTGTGACTCCTCTGGTGGGTGACGAGGCTGTACTTGTGCGAGTAGGCCTTTCCGCAGTCGGCGCACACAAACGGCGTGTCTCCGGTGTGCGCTCGCTCGTGGTGCACGAGGCAGACCTTCTGGTTGAAGGCCTTGCCACACTCGGCGCACACGTAGGGCTTCTCCCCAGTGTGGGTGCGCCGGTGGATGACCAGCGCGCGCTGGGTGGAGAAGCCTTTGCCACACTCGCCGCAGACGGCTCTCTCCCCCGAGTGGGTCCGCTGGTGGAGGAGGACCGTGCGCTTGGCGGTGAAGCCCTTTCCACACTCGCTGCAGGCGAACGCCTTCTCCCCGGTGTGTGAGCGCCTGTGCGCCACCAGGTTGCTCTTGGCTGTGAAGCCCCATCCGCACGCAGTGCACACGAAGGGCTTCTCGCCAGTGTGCATGCGACGGTGCACCACGAGGTAGCGCCTCATGGTGAAGCCTTTCCCACACTCGCCACACACGTGTGGCCTCTCTCCCGTGTGCAGGAGCCGGTGCACGAGCAGGCTGTGGTTCACCGTGAAGCCTTTCCCACACTCCCCACACACAAAGGGCTTCTGGCCCGAGTGCGTGCGCCCATGCGCCCGCAGATAGCGCTTCTGCGAGAAGCCTTTCCCACACTGGCTGCAGATATGGGGCTTGTCTTCCAGGGGGGTTTGCAGGGGCAAGGAGCAGCTGTTCCTCACCGAGCTGCCTCTTCCACACTCCTCCGCCGGGCGGGATTCCTCTGCCTGAGATCTCGGACGTTTGGGGGGTGAGGGATTCCGACAGACTCGCCCACGTTGGCTACATCCAGGGGGTTTGCCTCCAGAAGGGAGGTGCTGTTGGTCAGCGAGGTGACAAGGCCTGCAGGCTTTCCCACACTCCACACGGGCTTGGGCTTGCTCCACCTCGAGCCTCCTCTGATAGTTTAGGACTTGGGATTCAGTGCCGGTGCGTTTTGTGGTTTCAGGGAACTGCATTTCAACCTGAACTTGTTTGTCCCTTGTATGTGGAAAGCTTTGTTCAGCTTTGTTCAATCCAGCAGAACTCTTTATTTCAGATCTTCTGTTCTGGCTTGCAATACTTAAGGGTGATTTCAAAGTTTGTCTATTATATAAGCCAGCTATCTGCTTCTGCATTAGGGGAAAAGGAATTTTGCCCAGAAAAATAGCATTTTCAACTGCATTCTGGTCACAGGTTTGTTTTAGTCTTTTGACAAAGTTGTGGTATTGAAAGTGCTCTTTCAGAGGACCATCAATTTCCCTGATTTCTAGGAAAGAAGAGAACAACATGGAATAAATACATTAAAAAATAAGCTGGTGTGGGCTACCTGACCATACAATCCCAATATAAGAGAACAAACCAAGAGAAAAAATCAAGAGCTAAAAGAAGTCAGGCATTAGGAGTCTAATTTTTTTTCTACACACCCACAAAGAAGGTCTCACATGGGCCAGAGGACAGGTAGAAGGGCTATCTGGGGACCCTCACACATTTTCACCACTGAGGTGTCTTCCCTGAATGTTGTTGTTGTTGTTATGTGCTGTCGAGTCACCTGTGACTCACAGCGACCCTATATACAACAGCCCTAACCCCTGCTCTGTGCTGAGCCAATCGCACTGTCTCTGACACCCCCATCCTGATTACCCCAGTCACTGAATCAATCCACCTCATAGAGGGCCTTCCCCTCCTGCGCTGTCCCTCCACCCTCTCAGAGTAAAATTCACAAGGCCACGACCCTCGTGGGTTTCCACTGCTCACCTGGGAGAGTTACCTGGTGGGTTTTATCTCCCATCATCCGTGGCCCTTTGCCTTGATCCAGTCTGCAGTGTGTGCCTGGTTTACCACTGTGATACCCTGGTTTGTGAGAAACGATCAGAGATTCAGCTATACTAAAGTAGACGAGAGTTTCAACATACTCAAGATTACAATTAATATTCAACATTATTCAATATTCAAGAAGATAGTGAAACAATTTCTCTGCTGCAACATGAAGAGTCTTTTTCCACAACAGAGAGTATTTAAAGTCCTTGTTCGGGGTCAAAGAAGGGAGAGAAGGCAGCTGAGAAGGAAAAGACTGGGCACCTTTTGGGCAAGTTGCTCTTACCCAGCGATAGGAGGTTGTTATAATTCTCCAACATCACGTCCTGGTAGAGTTTCTTCTGAGTCAAGTCCAAGAGCTGCCACTCCTCCCACGTGAAGCTCACAGACACATCCTCCAATGTCAGGAACCCCTACAATAACACAGGATGTTTAATGAGCTTTCAATCCTTGATACTGATAAAGAAAAAAATTTAAAGGAAGTTACTCTGCTAACTTATACCACAGAGTCAGTCAGTCAGTATCTCTCTCTCTCTCTGTTTTACAAACACACTGTGGCACCAAAAATTTCTCTCTATACATCTGGAGCCCAGACAGCCTGGGGGGTAGAGAGTTGTGCTACCAACTCAAACAGAGGCATCTGGGGGAGTGGTGGGGGAGACAGGCAGTTGGAATTCACCAGTGGCATTATGGGAGTGAGATGAGCGTTCCCCTTCCATGTGATTTACGGCCTCTGAAAATCTACTGGAGGCTCAGCTGTTAAGTTGGTTCCAACTCAATGGCACATCATAACAAACCTATATACCAAGGTGCACTTGAGACAGGCCATGGTCTTTGCAATCACTTGTTATGCATCAGAGAGTTGGACAATGACTACGGAGGATAGAAGAAGAATTGATGCCTTTGAGCTGTGGTGCTGGAGAAGAATATTGAATATACCATGGACTGATAAGAGAACACATTTATCCTAGAGAGGGTTAAATCAGGCTGCTCCTTGGAGACAAGAATTCTGAAACTTCATCTGGCATACATGTAGACATGTTGCAAGGAGGGACCGGACCTTGAAGAGGGATGTTATGCCTGGGAGGGTGGAGGGACAGTGCAGGAGAGGAAGACCCTCTATGAGGTGGGTTGACTCAGTGACTAGGGAAATCGGGGTGGGTGTATTGGAGACAGTGAGATTGGCACAGGACAGAGCAGGGCTTAGCGCTGTTGTACATAGGTGTCGCTATGAGTCACAAGCGACTTGACGGCACATAACAACAACATACTAAGGAGTTCAGGTGGTGGTGTGCTATGTGTTGGTCTGTGAACTGTCAGTGGTTCAAATCCACTCTCTGATCAGTGTGGGTAAGATGGACAGGCACCTCCCACCTAGACTTCGAGCCTTGAAGAGCTGAAGGAGAGCTGCTAGGAGTTGGACTTCACTTGGTGGTGGTGGGTTTGGATCTTTGAGACATGCTAAAGGTCCCTCAGTGTCCCCAACAGCTCTTGGTGGCCTTGTGAGAAGAAGCTGGGCTGCAATTCCAAAGGCACACAGTTCGAATCCACCAGCTGCTCCGTGGGAGAAGGATGTGCAATCTGAAAGCGCAGTGGAGCGTCAACTATGGGCCAGTTCCAACTCGACTGCACACAATAACAGCTAATGAAAAGGCTGTCAGTTTACCACAATACCGCCAATTCACTGCTGCTAAATGGCTTGGGAAAGTGGAGGGCCGGCGAAGGGGACCAGCAGCCAGGTGGACTGACACAGTGACGGCAGCACAGTGGGTGAGCCTGAGCGGGCCAGGGACTGTGAAGACGCACAGCGTAGGAGAGGGTTCAGATCTATTGTTTTCAGTTGCTAGGAATCAAACTGGACTTGACAGCCCCCCAAAAACAGCCACAGATGTCGACTGAAAATCCACTCGAACTGTCTGATCAGAGGACCATTCACAAGTTACGTAATCCTTCTATTTGCCTAGTTCGCTTTAGGTTTCCTTTGTGGAGAAACCCTGGCTGTCATGAGGCTGGATCAATGATTCACCTGGCTTTCTAGTTCCTGCAAATACACCCAAGATGATAAGTTCTGGTGGAGCACTGGTTAAATCACCCTGAAGGTAACCAGAAGGTTAGTGGTTTGAATCCACAATAGGTGGCAATCTGGCTTCTGTAAAGAGTCATCTCTTTGGAAACCCTAGAGGGTCCTGCTCTGCGCTGCAGGTATAGGCTGCTGTGACCTGGAATCAATCCAGCAGCAAGGTTCCTGGGTTCCACCGGGGGTGTGTTTCATATATTCCCAAAGCAGTTTCTCAAAGCTTTAGCTTTATCAGCAGGCTGTTGACAGAGCAGCACCTAACATCCCACCATGAGGCAAACCCATCCAAAAAAATGTCCTAAAACCTCCAAACTTCACTGTCACTGAGTCGGAACCAACTCGCAGTGGGTTTGTGGGAGGCTGCAAGTCACACGGGAAGACACTGTTCATCTTTCTCCCGAGGGTCAGCTGGTGGATTTGAATGTTCTCTGGGTCGGCCGCACAACACCCACTAAAACTCCTAAAAACTCAGTGAGGAAAAACATTAACACCCTTATGGAGTGCTTTTTTGTACACAGGGTTTATCAGAGGCCTGCTATTTCAGAAGCGGGTGGCCAATCTCTCTTCCTAGTCTGTCTTAATCTGAATGTTCAGATTTAGAGAAGTATCCGACAGACAAGCATTTTACAGAAAGAGTGAAAGATATATCCCTTATTGTGGGGTTAACCATTAGAATCAGTGTTGTCCCTGCCTTGGGCACAAGCGTCTTTACCCACTTATTTCCCTGCTGCACCATCCACCAGGATACCCATCCACTTCTACCCACTCCCTTTAACATCTCCCATTGTCCAGCCCTTGATCTGAGGCTTCGTCTAAGTTAGAAAAAGGCTTAAGGTCTTTTGTACATAGGGTCGCTGTGAGTCGTGCTTGACTTGACAGCAATCAACAACAACAACAACAACAACATGCAGTGTTAATACCAGAACTGTAATTAATGTCATGAAACAAAACCTTCCTGAATAACTGAATGCAAAACCAAGTTGCTCTATAAACCTTCACTCAAAGCACTCTCAAAACTCAAAACCTAAATCCAGTTGACATCCTCTAAGGAATGGCTCTATTTTCTTTGCAAAGTTAGTGGGTCTTCTGCACCACTGCCTGTTTCTCTGGTTGGGATGGCTACTGGAAATGTTAGACGTACGGTGACAGCGCATGTCAGACACAGGTCCCAAATACAATCACACACCGTGTTCCCCCATGAATTAATATGAGTTCATTTAGTATGACTGCCTAATTCTACTTTGCCTTGACTTTGAAGCTACAGTCCACATTGTTTCCCCCCCACACCCCCAATCCCAATTATAACTTTTTCTATAATTGAACTGACATGGTTTTGTTGGTTTGTTTGTTTTTTGAGTTACCACAAATTTGCTAAGGAGCAAAGGAAAACCTAACAAGAATCACCTGGGTCTCAGTCATCTTTGGCAGTGAGGAAATGGACAAGAACGTGCATTCTGTCTTTTGACTCTTCTGCATCTGTTACCATGTTCTTCTGCTCAAAATTTTAGTCTCCTGTTCCATGGAGAAATGGTGGTGTCCAAATCTGAAATCTCTTTGCTTTTTCCTTCCTTTCTTTCTCGCTGCTGCATAGCCAGGTTCTGTAGACTGAAGAGGAAATGAATTTTGAATAGGTGTTCCTTCTAAGGGACCCAGTGGTTCACTGATTGTTTAGTGGCTTATCTGTTAGTGGGGTGTCTCAAACACACCGGTCACTCTGCAGGAGAAAGATGCAGCCGTCTGCTTCCCAAACAGTTAAAACCCAAAGCAAACCCACACCACAGCCTCCAGTCCAACTCACACGCTCCCCCCACTGGGCTTCAGAGGCGGAAAATCTTTACAGCAAAAAAAACCCCAAACCCAAGTGTTCTACATACCGCATCAAGTCTTTATATACCTGACTTGTTTACTGCTGATATAACAGAGGCAAGACTACGGGATGGCTCTGACGAACAGAAATTTAGTCTCTCAGTTTCTCTGTACAGGCAAAGAGTCAGTGAAAGAGCAGAAGACACGCAATGAAATGGATGGAGACTTTGGCAATGACATTGACATTGACAATGAGTCGTCGGTGGTGACTGCAACAACGGGCTTGAGTGCAGTGGGGACCCCGAGGACGGTTCTGCACAGGGCAGGTTCCGATCTCCTGTTCACGGGGTTAGGGCTAGGGCTAGACTTAGACTTGGTCTAACAGCCCCTGGCATCCCCCAGCCCAGTTTCCTTCTCATTCCCACTCTGTCAGAACTTCCTCGCAGCTCACCCCCTGTTGGGTTTCCAGGGCTATAAACAAGCCAGAAGATGCTCATCTTTCTCCCTCGGAGCTGTTCCTGGAGTCAAACCGCCAGGGCGTGTGGCCTCCGGATTAGCAGCACGCCCCAGGGACAAACGAGTTCACCAGGGCTCGGTTACCGGGTGGGAGGATAAAGTCCAAAGTCGGGTGCCAGCTCTGGGGGGAAGGCTTGTGTTCTCTGGAGATGTTGGAGTGTCTCGGCCTTCCTCAGTGGTAAGGAGCAGGAGGGCCAGGTCCAGAGAGACCCGTTCCTCTTCTGGTGCTGCTTTCGTGGGGGGCTGAGCCTCCTCTTGGCTCCACTTCTTCCCCTGCTCTCTCCAGGGAGATGAAGGTATCCGAGGCCGCACACCAGGGTGAGCATCACACATCACACTTGGCCTGCGATGGGATTAAGCAGTGCTGCATTCTACGCTTAATCCTTCACAACGATTTGGTTTATCAGATTGTGGGGACCATTACATCGCTTCTGTATTTTCTCTATCTACATAGGGTCGCTATGAGTCGCAAGTGACTTGATGGCACGTAACAACACAAAACCATCTATATTTTGGGGGACACACACACTTCAGTCTATGACAGTACCCAATGGCTACCTCAGTTTAAAGAGCACTCACTGTTACTTAAAAAATAATTACAGGGAGCTCTGGTGGCCTAGTGGCAAAACGCTGCACTGCAATCCCAGAGGTACGTGGTTCAAATCCACCAGATGCTCTGCTGGAGAAGGAGGGGGCAATCTCCTCCTGTACCAGTCAGATCTGATTTGACAGTACACGTAAAAATAATACAATAAAAATTAAAAAAAAATCATTACAATGCTTCATTTGTCATATCATTGTTCATTTTATTATACACAAATTAAAAAAAAAAATTGAGGAGGACCTGAAGAGCTTGCTGCACAAGGTCAAGGACGGCAGCCTTGAACATGGATTGACGGTCAACATCAAGAAAACACGGATTCTCAGCACTGCGCCAATTGGCGGCATCATGATGGATGGTGAAGAGACTGAGACTGTTACCAGGTTCAGTTTGCTCGGCTCCAGAGTCAACACTCTTAGTACCAGCAGCCAGGAAATTAAAAGATGAGTTGCACTGGAAAAGTCAGCTGTCAGAGCAAGTCAGCTGTCAGAGACTGCTCCAAAGTACTGAAGAGCAATGAGGTCAGTCTGGAGACTAAGGTGTCTTCTAAATTACATCATTATTTTCAGCCATTTATTCTCCCCCCCACCCCCGCCACTGGCTACATGTTTGATGATAGGTTTAGAAGCAGGAGTAGCATTCACTTCCTAAATAAATAGCATGCCTCCAGAAACCCTATGACTTTGATAAATGGTACAGGAGGCAATTGTTCCTCCTTCTTCAGCAGAGCATCTGGTGGATTTGAACCGCGCACCTCTGGGATTGCAGTGCAGTTTCCTGCCACCTAGGCCACCAGAGCTCGCTGAGTCCTGCTCTTCTTGAAGGCACTCAGAAGCAACAACAACAACAACAGCACGTTTATTCAATACAAACAGCTATTGCTCAGGGGTCTGACCATGTTCACTATCAAGTCCGCCTCTAACTCGAATTCCATTGTTGACCCAGCCCCAGGCTTGGCTTTCGAGCCCCTAGGCTGCGTCTCTATGTGTCTCTGTCAGCCTCTTGGGTTAGTCTTGCAGGTCCTTCACCTTCCAGACCTTCAGGCTGTCCCCTGCCAGACTGAGGGTGGCCTCAGCGCAAGGCGGTGGGCGCAATGTCAGGGGGCAGGTGGAGGTAATCGTGCAGACACTGGACACCCTTGCTGGGAAGGAACACGTAGAAAGTGTCCAGGTGAACTGCTCCTTCCCGCAGCCTCATGTCTTGACACCCTGCACGGCCTTCAGGACATGAAGATTCGGCATGTTCTTGTCTGTCAATTCAGGGTGCCAATCCCTCCTTCAAAAGGAGTTCATATACGGTAATCCTGTTCTTCTTGGACATCAACCTTGTGACAGTATCTGTGTCTGAAGGAGGACTGGAAAGCTATTTCCAGTAATTTTAACAGCACAGAATATCTACAGAGACATTAAACTTCTTCCCTGAGGACATCTGGTATGAAATTTGAACTCAAGTCTGAATCCAATTGCACAAACTTAAGGCTTCTATTTCCTTTGCCAGATACCCTCCCTGTCATGGACTGAAGTGTGTCCCCACAAAATACAGATATGTAATAACATAAGAATCGAGGTTTCAAGGGCGCTCCAGTGGCCTAGTGGCAAGAAGCTGCGCTGCAATCCCGAAAGCTCACGGTTCGAATCCCCCAGATGCTCTGCTGGAGTAGGAGGGACAATCTCCTCCTGTATCAGTCAGATCTGATTTGACGGTACACAAGAAGGAAAAAAAAAAGAAAAAAGAATCGATGTTTTGGAATTGTAGTGTTGGAGAAGAATATTGAATAGCTCATGGGCTGGCAAAAGAAGAAACAAGTCTGCGTTGGAGAAAGTGCAACCACGGTGATCCACAGACGGTGAAAATTCATCTCACATACTTTGGACATGATGTCTGGAGAAGTCAGTCCTTGGGAAAGACTGGAGGAAAGGCACCTTGGGAAAGGCGGAGGGTCAATGAGGGAAAGAAAGACCCTCAACAACACGGACTGATACAGCAACTCTAACATTGAGCTCCACATCAGAGATCTTTAGGATGGCGCAGAAGAGGGTGAGGTACAGATCTGCTGTTCTTTGGGTCACTATGAGTCCGGGTTGAAAGGACAACCCCTAACCTCAAGAACAAATGATATATAATGTGGAAGGATGCAGTACTCCCCCCCCATGATCTGATTAATCAGACTGGGACAAAAGGATTGGTAATGTAAAACCACTTAATCCCATTACAGCCCTAAGTTAAAAGTCTCAGCTCAACATCAACAGACTTCATGGTGTGTGGCCCGTCATGGTGGAAGAGAAAAGAGCAAAGAGCAGAAGAATGTGAGCTGAGAGGAGGAGGAATGGACCTCTGAGACACCAATCCTGAGGAGTGGACCTGGGTCCTTTAAGACTGGACCTGGGTCCTTTAAGAGTTAGGTCCTTAGGGGAACTCTGGTGGCCTAGTGGCAAGAAGTTGCACTGCAATCCCAGAGATACACGGTTCAAATCCACCAGATGCTCTGCCAGAGAAGGAGGGGCAATCTCCTCCTGTATCAGCCAGATCCGATTTGATGGTACACACGCAAACAAACAAACAAAAAGAGTTAGGTCCTTGACACGTGGGAAGGCCATGCCCGTCACCTGGCCACCTCGAAGGAATGCTGGCCTTCTAAAGATGGCACCCCGAGTCTGCGTTATTAGTCTCTTAAACTGTAACAGAAAAAGCTGTGTTCACTAAGACATCCAGTCATGGGAGCTCTGTTAGAGCAGCACGACAGAAAGACACACTCTCACATCATGAAACCTCTTTGTCTTTACTGCTGTCTTGAATTCGCGGACTGTATGAATAATCTCATGGAAAACATAGTAATAATAATCTCTAGGGAAACATAGTACTGAAACCAGCTTTAGGAAATTTTTGTTTCAAGAAAACAAAAATTCTCACCACTGGGTCAACTGGCAGCATCAGGATGGATGGAGAAGAGACTGAGATTGTTCACAGGTTCAGTTTGCTTGGCTCCACAGTCAACACTCTTGGCACCAGTAGCCAGGAAATTAAAAGATGTATTACCATGGGAAAGTCTGCTGTTAGGGACCTCTCCAAAGTACTGAAGAGCAATGGTGTCCCCCTGGAGACTAAGGTGCGCCTGATACAAGCCATGGTCTTTGAAATAACTTGCTATGCGTCAGAGCTGGACAGTGACAGTGTCCTGGTGGCAGTGGGGCCATGCAAATAGGGTACATGGAAATGTAACAAGGAGATTGCACAGTTTTGCCAACCTACTAGGCTTAAAAGG
The DNA here is from genome assembly GCF_000299155.1 of Elephantulus edwardii. Classification (NCBI taxonomy): domain Eukaryota; kingdom Metazoa; phylum Chordata; class Mammalia; order Macroscelidea; family Macroscelididae; genus Elephantulus; species Elephantulus edwardii. Next base: position 4,869,816 of record NW_006399958.1, read on the forward strand.
AATCATCCCAGAGGTTAAAAGAGGTTTATTTCATTAAGAAGAGCAAGGTCCCTGTGCTGAGAACCTCTTAGACTCAGGAGACAACGAGAGAGAAGTATTATCCTGAAGCTGGTTTAGGATGGCGAGAAGCAGTGGCAGTGAAGTAGAGGCAGCAGAACCAGGAGACCAGCAAGAAACGGTGCAGTGGCCTTCCTGGCCACGGAGCACAGTGACTTCATCTGAAAAGACTGTCCTTGGCAAGACTTTGAAAAGAACTGTCAAGTCCTTGGCAAGTTCTTTGAAAAGAACTGTCCTTGGCAACACTCCCTACGGAACCATACACACACTGTCTCAGCTCTTTCCAGGGACTGGTTCCACTCGCATGCCACAGGCATTCATTCTCGAAGCTTCCAGAAAGACTCAACATGGCTTTCCTGTCCTTTTTTTTTTTTTTGTAAATAGCAACCCTGGTAAACTAAGGTAGAAGAAAAGTTAGGCAGTGTCTTCCTGTGTGAGTTACAGCCTTGAAAACTCCATGGTAGGTCAGCTGTGAGCAGATTCTGATGGATGGCAGTGAGAATTTGAAAGCAAAGACGAAATGAAAATTTTATCTGTGTATCTTGACCTATCTTAACTGAATTAGGCCACTGTGATAACAGCTTCAAGCATAACACATTATGAGGTCTGGGTAAGACAGGGCAAAGTTAAAATCTGTTGTATATAGTGTTGCTATGCTCTGGTGGCCTAGTGGAAAGAAGCTGTGCTGCAGTCTGGGAAGCATGGGGTTTGATTCCCCCAGCTGCTCCATGGGAGATGAATGGTCATTAACTGCCTCTGAAAACCCACTGGAGGGTCAGCTAGGGGTTGTTTTGACTCAGAATCAACAATAGGAGTCAAAGTAGACTGGACAGCACCTAATAACAAACAACATATTAGAAACAAATGAAAACTTTGGCAAAGGCTATCTTTTGGGAACTTCTGGGACTAAAGAGATGCTTCACGAGACCTGATGTTGTCATGTGCTATGTTTTGAGTTCCTAACTGAAAATGCTGCTGGTTTGAATCCACCACCCGTGCCGTAAGAGAAAGATGAGGCTGCCTGCTCCTTCCCAGCCCTGGAAACCAGGCACATGGCTGCCAGGAGCTGGAATCAATTTGATGGCGGTGGTGTGATTTGGTTCAGATGTTTCTTCCACTCGAGTCAAACGAAATCTAAAGGAAAGGGCGAAGGGGGCTAGGCAGCACATTTCAAGGCCTTTGTTATAATCACTGGTTTGTTTTAATTCTTCAATGAGAATAGTAGGATATATCGGGACCTAATTCAGATCTTTTTTTTTTTCCTATAATTATATTTTATTAATTTTCATAAACATTTACAGAGATTTTGGGCTTCCACTCATTCATTGTTGCACTATTCTCTCTACCCTCCTCCCAGTTTGTTCTTGTCCAAATGCCACAGTGCTTGTCAAAGCCAGTTCTGATTAATCTTCTTTGTCAGTGTGTCCTTTGCCATTCCCTATCACTCCTCCCTGAGAGAGACTTCACCCTGAGTCATAAGGAAAAGGGGACGGCGTATTCTCTTAGCTACTTCCTGCTGAAAAGGCTAATTCAGATCTGAATGAGTGCTTGGGGCCAGAATTAGCCAGCCTTGAAGGACTGAAAGAAAAGCTACTTGAGAAAACAGAAGAGTTATCAAAAAGGAAGAATGAGAAAAATAATAAAGATCAGTGTGTAAATAAACTAAAAAGAAAAAATTATAATGAATCAAAAGGCGATTTGGGGGGGGAAAGCCAAAACCCAAAACCCTTCACTAGATTTATTAAGAAAGAAAAATCAGGTAAATGACAAATAAAAGATGTGATATCACTAATGGCCTTAAACAACTGAAAAGGCTTTTGAAGATTCTAACAAATATATGCCAAAAAGTTATACTACTTTATGAAACGGACAAGCATCCAGAAAGAGACAGATTAGCAAAACAAACTGAAAAGAATTAGTACACCAATGTTCATAGCAGCATTATTCACCATCGCAAGAACACAGAAACAGCCCACATGTCCAACCGCAAACAAATGGACTGAGAAGTTGTGGTACCTTCATACAGTGGAATACTATGCAGCACGCAGGAGCAAAGATTTTGTTAACGACCTAATTTGGGACTGGAGAACATTATGCTGAGTGAACTAACTCAGTCCCACAAGGAAAAATACTGTGTAAAACCATTATGGTAGAATGAGTATGAGGAACCAAGTGGGGAGGGTGGGTAGAAATGGAGGGGTGATGATGGAAGGTTAGGGTGTTAATGGGTGGGGTGAAGGAAATGGGAAGGATCTTTTGTGAAAAAGAATGTATTCAAGGTTTGTAAATAAATCAATATAAAATGCAAAAAAAAAGTATCATAATCATTGTGTAAGACTGGTTTTTGTGTTGTGTACAGGTTGGAAGGAGGAACCAGACATTGAAGAGGGGACGTCATGCTGGGGGGGGTGGAGGGACAGCGCAGGAGGGGAAGACCCTCTATGAGGTGGATTGATTCGGTGACTGGGGTAATCGGGATGGGAGTGTCAGAGACAGTGCGATTGGCACAGGACAGAGCAGGGTTTAGGGCTGTTGTACATAGTATAGTCGCTATGAGTCACAGAGGCCTCGATGGCACACAACAACTGTTGAGTCAGAACTGACCCACAGCTGACCCTCTAATGGGTTCTCAGGGGCAGTTATTCACATGGAACGAGAATACTCATCTTTCTCCCCAGGAGCTGCTGCTGGTGGATTCGAACCGTGGGCCTTTGGGATTGCAGAGCAGCACTTACTATTATTAGGTCACCAGTGTTCTAAAATCAGTGTGTCTCTTGCTCTGCTTTTCTCCCGACAGCATGCTCTAGGTTTGGTTTTATCCCTTGTCTTTCCAAGTTCTTTACCCCTTTTTCCTCTTCTTTTTTACTTTCCTTTTCACTGAGTATGCCTCTGTATAATTAATAAACGTCTGTCACTTGCTTTGTTAAAAAAAAAAAAAGTCAGTTAACACGTTGCCGCACACTTTTAAACTGACGACCCTGCTTAGAAACACATTTTGTGGTCATTTGCGGCAACGTTTTAATGTAATCTACTATACTGAATGCTAATAGGAAAACCCGATCATCTCAAACTCATTGCCTTTGAATCAGGAACAGTTCAGAGCTAACCCCCCAACAGGTGTTCAGAGGTAAATCCCATAGAAAGAGATTGTCCATTTTTCTATCAGGTGGTGGATTTGTGACTTTGGGTTGCCAGTTAATGCAGGAATCGAAAATAACTCCAATTGAAAGAATAAGGCAGAACATATACTTTATGGTTCATTGAAGTAAAACTTAAAAAAAAATACAAACTTCAGTGATTTCTTTCAAAGAGGCAGAAAGACACAAAGAGTCAGATAAGAAAGAGGCACATGGTGCAACCACTGTGGAAGGCGGTATGGCGCTTTCTCAAAAAGTTGCAAATAGAAATACCATTTGACCCAGCAATTCCACTACTGGGAATATATCCCAAAGAGACCATAACTGACATCCAAGCAGATATATGCACACCCATGTTTATCGCAGCTCTGTTCACAATAGCAAAGAGTTGGAAACAACCCAGGTGCCCATCAACAAACGAATGGATAGAGAAGCTGTGGTATATTCACACAATGGAATACTATGCTGCATTGAAAAACAAGGAACTCATGCAATATTATTCAAAATGGGTGAGCCTGGAGGACATTATGCTGAGTGAAATATCTCAGTAGCAAAAGGACAAATATTGCATGGTGCCACTGTTGTAAAATGGGACTGATATCAGGGTTGGGGTAAGACTGAGAAAAACTGGATAAATTGTGTATACTGCACTGAAACAGATGAGGGAGTGAATAATTTAAAAGCGATGTAAGATAGGGTATTATGGTTATCACAAGAGTCCACAATTGAGGTTGCATGGTGGAATGTACTTGGGGCGGCAGGAGGGGTGTGGGGGGATTGTGTCCCAGGGAAAGAGTGTTTCTTTTGCTTTTGAAAGAGAGGAGTGAACGGGGGGTGGGGGGGGTGCTGGGCAGGGAGAGAAGTGAAGCAATGAATGAATGGAAATCCAAAATCTCTGTAAATGCTCATTAAAATTATTTTTTAAAAAAAGAGGTACAAAGAAACTTCAGGAAAGATTGATGTGTACACTGCCATTAATTTTTTAAAAAATGCATTTTATTTCCCAAAGTATGTGTCAACTTGTCTGGTCTATGATTCTTCGTATAATTATTTCATATGCTGTAAATTCTAACCTTGACAATGTTCATGGTGGAGGGAAAGCACAGGAGAGGAAGGCCCTAGTTGAGAAGTATTAACACAACTGACTGTGGCAATGGAGGCAGGTATGGTGGAGACAGGTATGTCGGAGTCAGTGAGATTGACTCAAGACAGGGCAGCGCTCAGAGTTACTGTTCATTGGATCACTATGAGCTGTAGTCAACAGCACATATGAACAATGTTCACAGGACAAGATTAAAGGCATTTATGTTATGACAATGTCCGTTCCCATCATCTGATCTATGGCTAGCTAGTTGTAAGGAGATTAGTATGCGATGGGATACCTTTATTTCAGTCACAGTCCTGATCTGACGAAAAGTGACTTTTATGAGGTTTGCTACAAGAGCTATGTGACAAGAGCTTTACAAACGGCAAGGAAAACCAGCAGAGGGGGGACCTCAATACAAGGGTCAAAGAAGAGCAGGAATTGGACCAAGCCCTTTGTACCGAGGTCCCGATGGTGAGAAGTTCCTTGGCATACAAGACGACCAAGCTGTCTGGCAATCCAAGGAATACTGTACCTACGGCTGATGAAGGGAGTAAGGACCTTTCTCCAGAGCCAACAGAAAAAGCCAGCCTGCTACAGCAGACATTCTGAACTGGGACTCCTGAACTGTGACACTCTACATTTCTGCTAAAACCATCTACTTGTGGCCTCTCTCTTTCAGCAGCACTCGATAACTGACGTATATACTACCTTGATTGTGGAAGTTATGGACACAGACTTCCATGTTACCAATTTTAGCACTTTAAATATATGGAGTTTACTGAATAATAGTAATTGTTGTTATGTGCTGTCAAGTTGCCTGCAACATGGTAGTAATGCCTAAGTAAATAATCTGGGGGGAAAAGTCAAAGGAATAAATTAAGTGATGCAATCTATGATGCAGTTGGACAGCAAAACATTATGCAGATGATACAGGGGCATCAAAAAAGGGTACATACTTTCTGATTCCATTCGTATGATCAATAAATGTACGATAGTAGAGAAAGGAAGCTCAGTGTTAGGGGAACTGAAAAGCAGGAGTAGAGAATGAGTGTGGAAGCATTCTCCCACAAAGTTGAAATGTTGGGGTTGTTTTAAATTTTTTACTTTATTTTTATTATTTTGTGTGTGTGTGCCATCAAATCAGATCTGACTGGTACAGGAGGAGATTGCCCCCTCCTTCTCCAGCAGAGCATCTGGTGGATTTGAACCACATACCTCTGAGATTACAGTGCAGCTTCTTGCCAATAGGCCACCAGAGCGTGCCAAGATTGGAATGTTTTAAAAGAATAGATTGTGGTGACAGTGCTGTGCTGTGTAAACTCAGTTAAACCAATGTATGCTACGGTTCAGTGGATTTTAGGCTAAGGAAAATAAAACCACAACACAAAAAGACGGTGTTCTAGAGTACAGAAATTAGAAACAGGGAATGAAAAAGCACCATGTTTAATTACCCAATAAAAGTATAACCGTCAAGGAATAAACATAACGGCGAAGGGACGGGAATGGAGCGCAAACTTTGCTGTGGCATGAGAGAATAAGAGTAATCAGAGAAGCAGGCATTCCTGAATTTACATTTGAATGCTAGTCCGTCACCTAGGTTGACACGATTTCAGCTATTTTTTTTTTTCTTAATAAATGTACAAATATTGTATTACATGCAAACGTGTTCAGGGGGGAATAAAGTGACACGATCAATTGCAGCTTTTAATACAGATTATCTTAATTTGAAAGCAGCAGCGTTAACACAAAACGAGAAGGAAAAAAAAGTTCTCACTTGGGGCGGGGGGAGATGGAGCACACGGGAGGACGGCGCTTTTCCAGGAGTCACAGTGATCAGAAAAGGAAAACGTCTAGACGTACAAGCAAGGCAAGAAGGAAAATCTGCATATTTAATAGTAAACTTACTACTACGTCATTCCAGGCCACACTCAAGTTTTGTGCGGGGTCCAGCTGGGACTTGGGGCGCCCGTTAAGACACACACCTTGGGGTGAGCTGACTCAGGACCTGCGGGGGGAAATGCAGCCTTCACGAGGTCCGTGCACATCCTCCAGGGTTTGGACCTCAGCGATCCCACCTGCAGAGCGAGCTGGGCTCCCACAAACACTGCAGGGGGGTCCAGGACCGAGCCCCCGAGGGGAGGCCCCTGTCACCTCGGGGGGGTGCCTTTAACACTGAGCCCACGTTAGGTCCTGCAGGAGGGACCGTCCGTCCACCTTCCGCCTTAGTCCACCACCGCGCCCTCGGTCCTTGATGGAAACTGTCGCGCCCTATGAACTGGACCCCGAAGTTCCCAACACCAACGTCCAGCTTCTCCAATGAACAGAACCCACATGAAAATCCTACTACACAGGGGTCCTTCGCAGCCGCTCGCGCCCCAGGGACCCTCGAGATCCACACCCAGGACACGACTTACCGGGGACCCCCCCAGCCGAGACGCACTGAACCCCGGTCCTGCGGCGCCGCCGAAGCCGGGATGCTGGGCGGACGGGAAAACAGAGCCGGGGCGAGCCCCTGGGCATCATGGGAAGAGCGCACGCCCCTGCGCTGTGACGCAGCTCGACCACGCCCACCACCGTACGCCCCTGCGCTATGACGTCAGCGAACCACGCCCACCACCGTGACACCGAGCGGCCCCGCCTATCACACAATGGCGTCGTGTGGTCCCGCCCCCGCGCAGTGACGTAACGCGGCCACGCCTCCCCACGCGCCCGAGCGCTTGGCAGGAGTGACAGCGTCCTGTCAAGACTCGCCGCCCATTTCTTTTTCTCCCCAGTGCGATGACCCGTTAACGTGCAAGTGCTAAAAGGCGCTACTATGGAGGCTGCTTCCTCTAACAGTAATTTGGAGCGGCTGCAGGCAGTGAGCTAAATGGGAAAAAAAGCCAAGTATTTCAGGCTGGCAGGCCGGGCGCGGCCACTTAGGGCAAGTGTCCTGTGTCCGCCCGGGCAGAAGACGCTCTGTCCCGGGCTCCCATACACGAGGCCGAAAGGCTGCTGCTTGGAGGCGACGGCGGAGGACAAACAAGGTTCGTTGGGTCCCCGCTGTCACTAAGGAGGCGCGCCGCGGAGGTGACCACAGTGGTCAGCTGGAGTTCAGGTTTGGGGATGGAGGGGGGGGGACAGGCAGGAAGGAGGGACTTAGGTTAGGGGAAAGCCAGGCACACCTGCGTAAAGGGAGGAGCCAAAACTTGACCCAGCAGCAACCAAAAACCCCCAAATCCACCTCATTGTGAGTCGGAGTTACAAAACAGAACATGTTCCATGTTTTCTTGGCTATAATCTCAATGGGAGCAGGTGGACAGGCTTTTTTCCCCCCCCCCTCCCTTTACTCCCCCTTCTTGGAGCTGCTGGATGAGTCTGAACCATCGACCTGCAGAACAGGAGCGGGGAGAAAACGATTTGCACCACTAGGAACGTCCCGTTAACGCCTAATGGCCAAGCAGAAACGGATGCAATCCCTCTAGGAGGAAGTGGAGGAGATAAGGATGCAGGCATTGAAATGTGTCCTTGACCGAAGAACGACGCGGGTTAGAGAATACTGTGAAATAAGTGCAATCATCGTACTCTGGGTACTTCCCACAAGGGAGCTATAAAGAGCACACTTTTCAGCTGTTCTTTTTATGTAGGTAAAGTCCTAGAGGATTAAAATGCCCATTAGGGGCCATGGAGTCAGCGGGCACTCGTAGTGACCCTGCCTGTGTGTCCCAGACAACACTGCTCTGCTCACATTCTGTGTGTGGGTGCACTGTTGTGGCCACTGTCTAAGTCCATCTCATCCAGGGTATTCCTTCACTGACCCTCTACACCGGGGTCCAGCCCTCCAGCTGTCCCATGTCCATAGTACCTGAGAAGTTTCTCCATTTCTGTGGCACAGTCTGACTGTACTTCCACATTTTTCTTCCTAGAAGTTCGTGGTGCGTGTAGTCAATATTCCTCACCAGCACCATAATTCAAAGGCTTCAATTCATCTTCGGTCTTCTTATCTGATTCTCACGTGCAGATGAAGCGATTCCAATTACTACATCTGGGTCATGCACACTCTAGTCCTCAAATTCACATCCTATCTAATGAGTGCTTTAAAGAGATCTTTGGAAGCTCGTTTGCCCATTGAAACATGTCCATTTCATTTCCTGGCTGCTGTTTCCCCTGGGAGTTGACTGTGGATCCAAGTAAAAGGAAACCCTTGTAAAACAACATCCATGTCTTCTCCAGTTTGATATGACGTTGCTGATTGGTCCACTCGTGAGGGTTTCTGTTTTATGCTGCCGTGTAATGGACACTGAAGGCCGCAGTCTTAGATTCTCATCAGTAAGTGCTTTGTCTTCACTCTCAAAAAGCAAGGTTGTGCTGATGAATCTTCTCCCATTTCTAGTGCCACCTTCTTCCTATCATTTGCTTAGTATACAGATGCGTAAAAGTATACAGAAAAGATACAACCCTGACATACACCTTTCTCAGTTTTAAACCACACAGCATTTTGTTCCATTTGAACATCTGCCTCTTGGTCCATATACAGGTTCTATGTGAGAACAATTAAGGGTTTGGAAATCTACATTCTTCTCCATCCTTAATTTGTTATGATCCACACAGTTAAATACCTTTGCATAGTTGCATGAATAACTATTTTGAGACGGATCAGCCCAAAACTAGTTGTTATGAGGCAGGAGTTTAATGAGGTCCCAAACGCCCACTGCATTGTCTCTAGGAACAAATACTCTTCCTCTCAATTCTCTTTTTCAGCGTGGGTTCCATAATTTGTTGCAACCACATCACAGTCATACACGATAAAGGAAACGGGGTTATAGGGACTTCAGAGTCCCAGATCCCAGGGCAAACGTCAGTTGTATCTGATGTCATTCTTGATCCTTCTCTACAGTGTATACCATGTGATTGTCAATTTAGGTGGCTCAAGTCCCAATTAAGGTAACCAGCTCTGGGACAGGCTTTTTCTCTTAGTGTGGGGGGGGGGGGGGGGAAGTCCACATCTCTTTGCAACATCTTGGTGTCCTTTGGAGACCTCCATGTCTTGGCATTATTCATCTCATGTCTGTAATTCTGTCCGTGTGAGGACCTCAGGTCCAAAGTTGTTGTTGATTGGCTTCAAGTCAAGCACGACTCTTAGCGATCCTATGAACAAAAGGCCTGAAGCCCCTCTACCACTATAGACATTTACCAAAGTTCGTAAGAGTTTCTGGAGGCATGTTATTTAGGAAGTGAACGCCACTCCTGCTTCTAAACCTGTGCTATTCCTACTATTGAGGTCCCTCTTTTTCCTCATTTCGGTCTCCTTTTTGTTTCTTGAAGATGCAAGGTGAAGAAGGCCACGCCCAGGAAGAATTCCCTAACACCAAATCAATACTGTGGCCTGAGTATGTCGCATCTCTCCCTGATCCACTTAAGCCGTGAATGAGTGTGTTGTATCTGTTCCTAATCCTCTCACAGCTCACTCTGATTGTTGTTGTGTACTGTAGAGTCGGAGCCAACCCACAGCTAAGACAGTGGAAGGTTTTCAGAGGCACAGGAGACTGCGGAGGAGACTGCCCATTCTTCTTCCGTGGAGCAGTGGTGGCCTTGAACCATGTGCCTTTGGGATTGCGGTGCAGCTTTTTGCTGCCAGGCCACCAGAGCTCCCAGGACAATCCAAGGATTGTCTGATTACATGATGGAGAAATTGCCAGACTATACAGTGACTGTGGCAATAGGGTTGGGTGTATCAGAGACGGTGAGGCTGGTTCATGCTAGAGCAAGATTCAGAGCCATTGTTCATAGGGTCCCTGGGAGATGAAGTCAGCTCAGCAGCACTTAACAACAGTTGAGAACTGTGGTCTAGTCAAGCTGGTGCATAGTTTTCAGGGACATAATTCAGACCATTAACAGGCTGTGTGTTGCAGGAGCTCTGGGAGGCCACTGCAATAGACTACTCAGCCCAGGAGAGAAGAGAGCTTGTCATTCAAGAGATGTCAAAATTAGTAAAACAGTTAGAACGAGGAATCTGCCATGAGTTATTAATCATGAGTTTCTCCACTGGGGATTCAAAGGACGTCTGATGCTGCCTTCAAGACATTTTTATGCTGTTAGGTGCAGTCTATTCAAGTATGACTCACAGTGACCCTCTGAACAAAAGATCTGCTCCGTCCTCACATTTCCTGACACCTAAGAGCCCACTGCAGCAGTCACTGTGTCAGGGTCTTCCTCTCCTTCGCTGACCCTTCCCCCTTCCCCCAGCATCATGTCGCTCTCCAAGGAACAGCCTCTCTCAACTACATGCCCAAAGTATGTGAGGCCAAGCCTCATCATTCTTGCCTCCCCAGAGCACTCCAGCTGCACCCTCTCCAAGATCGATCTGTTCGTTCTCTTGGCCGTCCGTGGGATGTTCAGGACGCTTCTCCAACACCACAGCTCCAAGGCTGCTTTGATTCAGTGACCATATATACAACAAAACCTCGCTTGATCTTCCACTAGCCTCACAACCTCGGCTGTGCTTTCAGCTCACTGTTGCAGCTGTTGTGTCGATCCATTGCGAGTAAGGTCTTCTCTTTTTCTAAGGGAAGGTCAGTGAAAGCCTTTTGGAGATATGGAGACTGCCCTGAGTTTCTCTTCCTTTGTGTCCTTTGCACTATTATAATCAAACAGAAAGTCTAGAGCTTTCTGTGGTGATTCTGGTGAGGCAGCAAGTCCAGAGCAGTGGGAGCTAAGACCAAACACACAAATAAAACACCAAGAGCCCCATCCACTGCTGTTGAGTGGATTTAAATCATGAAGACCCACCAGCAGGCTACTGAGGCCGTAAATCTTCACATGCAGAGGCTGCCGGTCTTCTCCGTGGAGAGGCTGGCGGACGAGACCTGCTGAGTTTTACGCTAGCAGCCCTACGTGGAATGCACCGAGCCGCAGGCGTGAGGAGGGGCTGGGCACTCGAGCTTGCAGCCTATGGAGATGGAGAGAGCTCCCAAGTATAAAGCCAGCAGCAGGCTGGAAGCACGGGTGCCACTGGGGACTCACAAGCTTGCAGCTGGCATCGCGAAGTCTTGGGCAGAAGTGGCATCTGAGGATGGTGTCCTTTAGACAGTGAGATCTGACCTCATTCTAGGTGGCTCTCTGGTCAAAGGAAGAAGTGCTGACCAGCTGATGTCGGAACAGGAGTGGCAGAGGAGGGGTCTGATTTTCCGCGCGCACGATGTGCTCCATTCTTAAGAGATGGAGGGGAAAAAAGCCACTTTTTTCTTTTTAATTTGCTGGCTTCTGGGGACCCAGGATTTATCCTTCAAAGGTAGATTAAGAATCTGCCCTTTTCATATTTAGTCAGTCAGTTGCCCTTTTTTCTTTTTAAAAGAAAAGGTTTTGTGACAGTTCAAAGCTTTGTTGCTGTTGTTAACTGTGATTAGGAGTCAGTTCTGACTCACGTGACTCTACGGACAAAGTGTGGAAGTGCCTGGTTCTAGCCGCCCTCGCTAGTACCGAGCCCACTGTTCCAGCTCCGGCGTCAGCTCATCTCACCAAGGGGCTGCTTCCTTTCCCACTGGCCGTCAATTTACCAAGCATGATGTCCTCCTCAGGGACTGGTGCGTCCTGGTGACAAAGCCTCAGCATCGAGCTGAAGGAGCCTCCGGCTGCACTCCTTGCAACACTGATTGGTTCGTTCTGCCGGCAGTCCGTGGTACACTCTTCAACAACACTGTGGTCTGAGGGCACCAGCTCTCCACGCTTCTTACTTCTCCGTATTCGGCGTCAGTTAAAGCAACTGAGAGTTAACCGTGGCTCGGTTCGGGTGTGCCTTAGTGTTCAAAGGGCCATATTTCTTTTACTGCCCGTCTCCTTCACTGGACTAAACAGTTGGTCTCTCAGAGTATCGAGGAGGGTCTACAACAGTGCTTGGCGCAGGCTGGTCAGATGCTTGCAAAGCTTTGTCGAATGACTCAGAGTTTGCATGGCTAATTTCCATTTCTCTTCTGGAGCAGAGCTCACAGAGTATGTTATCTCCATTAGATTTTAAAGAAACACGGACATCACAATTGCATCGAGAGGATGAAGAGGACACACAGGAGAGTGAAAAGGCAAGATAAGGAGAAAACACAGCCCCTGAAAGTCAGCAGGACAGAGGAGATCTTAAAAAAAAAAGGCTACTCCTACAGGTGATAAATCTGTGAGCAAATAAATATGGGGGTTCTTCTCTTAAGATACGAAAAGGCTTTGACTTCCTCTCCTTTTTATTCTATCTCTTGGCATCTTTTCCCTTTTCTGCTCTCACCCTTTCATACTCAGACAATGAATCTACTCATAGATAAAACTGTTGAGCAATACAATTTTGTAGGTACCTTTCAATCTTTCCTTCCCTGCGATGATAAAAAGACTCTCTTTATCGTCATCTTCCAACTCTACACTTAAGATTTCTTCCCCTGTATCTCAGGGACATGAGTTTCTCAAATACTATGTTAAGACTAAATGTGCTCCGTCTGAATACTGTCATTAGCCACATATGTTAGCTACAGAGCTCTTGAACTGTGGCTGGCAATACTGAGGAACTGTTTTTGACTTGACTTAAATAGCCCTAAGTGATCAGTAGCTGAACTAGCGCCAAATGATGGAGGAACTGATTTTCAATGTGAGGAGCTAAGATACGGTGCGTGTGGGGTGCAGTGAGCTCATGGGGCTCTTTTGCTTTGGTTTTGGTAAAAACCAGCTTGACAGACTTTTTTCTCCACAGCCCTAGTTTTCTACCTCGGAGAGTTAGTTGTCCCTTTTGTCCAGACTGGCTGACATTTCCTGGCTAAGGGGTAAAAACCTTGGTTTCTTTGTACCTGTGTCTAGCCCTGAGCGACATGCTCTGTGATTGATACCACCTTGCAGGGACTGCTCAATAGACCATGTAAATGGAGTGTCTGTGGCCTGCTGAGAGGGGACTGGGCAGCTGATGGCCCTGGGGGGAGGGCTGTAGAGATAAGCAGCCTTCCCCAACGAGGAGGGAAAAGCGGGATGAGAAGAGGAATCAGGAGAGAAGCCCTTGACCTGCATAAAGCTCAGAGGTCCCTGACTCCTCTAGGGAGCTCTGGTGGCTTTAGGAGGAAGAAGCGGCGCTGCCAACACAAAGGCACACGGTTTGAATCCCCAGCCACGCTGAGGAGAAAGACTGGAGGTCTCCTCCTGCACAATCTGCTGTCTCTGAAAACCCACTGGAAGGGTCAGTTATGAGTTGGTTTCAACTCTACAGTACATAATACAGCCTCCGCTAGAGAGCTCTGGTGGCCCAGTGGGGCAGGAGGTGCACTGCCAACCCAAAGGCAGATGGTTTGAATCTACCAGCTGCTACCCATGCGAAAGATGGTCACTCTCCCCCCGTGTGATTTACAGGCTCTGAAAACACACTCGAGGGCCTCAATGGCACATAACAACAGACGCTTCTCTCTCCCCTTCCTCTTTCCAGCCTTTCTTCTGAAAAATTCGGTGGGTGTCACTGCATATACAAGAAAACACCTGTTTCATTTCAAGGGGGGGGGTGGGCCCTCTTGCTATGGCTATGAACAAGCCAACAGCATCTGTGCAGGCTATAGTCACTTCATTTGCATAGTAGATTAGAGTGGCTTCATTTGCATAGTTATTGACCACACCCTACAAGGTAAAACCAATTACAGGTCTGGCTGCAGCCTAGGGCAAGGCCAGAAGTATCAGGTCTTCAATCTGTTTATAAAAATGTTTGTCAACTTGGACAAAAGTAACAGACCCTCTGGGACAGAAAACTTGTACCTTAAAGGTAACTCCTTAGGGCTTGTTGTTAAGTGTTCTCATAGATGACTCATAGCGACCCTATGAACAAAGACCTCAACACTTGCATGACTTTCATCCTTTCTCCAGGTTCATAGGGTTTCTGGGAGGCAAGCTATTTACGGAAGTGGATGCCGCTCCTGCTTCCAAGCTTAGGGCTTAGGAGATTGGTTTTTTTTGTTTGTTTGTTTGTAACCCTTAGGGCTTAGGGGGTTAAAAACCCGAACCTCTCAGTTGTCTTCAAAGAACCAAAGCAAAAGGCCATTTAAAGGCAGCAGGGTCACCACAGCCCTGCTTCCTAGAAGAAGAAATGGAAATCAGCCACGTCCTGCGCCTCGACGGATGTCTACCCTGTGTGAGACCCTGGCAGGCTGTCTTCCGGAGGCGTTGTTCCCACGCTCACGGCAGGGCTGCTGACTTCTCTCTGTCGTGAATCTGCTGGTGCACAAGGAGATTCCGCTTGGAGGAGAAGCCCTTCCCGCACGACGGGCAGATGAAGGGCTTCTCGCCCGTGTGCGTGCGGTGGTGGACGATGAGGCGGCTCTTGACGGTGAAGCCTTTGCCACATTCCGTGCACTCGTAGGGCTTCTCCCCGGAGTGGATCTGCTGATGGTCGTGGAGGCCGCTCTTGGAGAGGAAGCCCTTCCCGCACTCGCTGCACATGTAGGGCTTCTCGATGGTGTGCGTCTGCTGGTGCAGCAGGACGTAGCGCTTCATGGTGAAGCCCTTCCCGCACTCGTTGCACATGAAGGGCTTCTCGCCGGTGTGAGTCCGCTGGTGGACGATGAGGTTGCTCTTGTAGGCGAAGCCCTTGCCGCACTCGCTGCACACGTAGGGCTTCTCCCCGGTGTGCGTGCGCTGGTGCAGCATGAGCCCGCTGTTGACCACGAAGCCCTTGCCGCAGGTGTCGCAGCGGTAGGGCTTCTCTCCGGTGTGCGTCCGCTTGTGCACGATGAGGCGGCTCTTGAGCGGGAAGCCCTTGCCGCAGTCCCCGCAGATGTAGGGCCGCTCGCCGGTGTGGCTGCGCTGGTGGATGATAAGCATACTCTTGACGCTGAAGCCCTTGCCGCAGTCGCTGCACAGGTAGGACTTGGCCAGCCCGTGGTTGCGCTGGTGGATGATGAGGTTGCTGCGGCGCGGGAAGCACTTGCCGCACTCGCTGCACACGTAGGGCTTCTCGCCCGTGTGCGTGCGCAGGTGCTCGTTGAGGCGGCTGCGCATGGTGAAGGCCTTGCCGCAGTCGCTGCAGATGTAGGGCTTCTCGCCGGTGTGGTTGCGCTGGTGGATGATGACGTAGTGCTTGGTGGTGAAGCCCTTGCCGCAGTCGCTGCAGATGTAGGGCTTCTCGCCGGTGTGGCTGCGCTGGTGGATGACCAGCATGCTCCGGCCCGTGAAGCCCTTGCCGCAGTCGCTGCACACGTAGCACTTCTCGCCGGTGTGGTTGCGCTGGTGGATGATGAGGTTACGCTTGCCCGGGAAGCGCTTGCCGCACTCGGTGCACAGGAAGGGCTTCTCGCCGGTGTGCGTCCGCTGGTGCTCGATCAGGCGGCTCCGGATGGTGAACACCTTGCCACAGTCCCCGCACAGGTAGGACTTCTCCTTCTTGTGGATACGCTCGTGCTCGTTGAGCCGGGACTTGCGGGAGTAGGCCTTCCCACACGTGCTGCACTCGTAGGGCTTCTCGCCCGTGTGCACCCGGTGGTGGTCAACCAGCTGGGACTTCTTCAGGAAGGCTTTTCCACAGTCGCCGCATATGTGGGTCTTCTCTGTGCTGTTCGGGCCCTGGGGGTGAATCACTTGGGGCGTCGTGCTCATGGGTTTCATGACGTTGCTTTGAAACTGGACATGATGGCCGGGCAGGAATGGCCTCCCACCTCCGTTCAGGGTAGCAGAGTTCTTCATCTCATAGCTCCTGTGCTGGCTGGCGAGAGCTGAACTGGAGTCCCAGCTTTTGACGTGAAACCCAAACACTGCATGATTTTGCCTCAAGGGGACGTGATGGCCGGCATTTCCAAGTGCACTAGGATCCACACTCCTCGGCACGCCTGGGCTGCCCCAGCGACCTTGAAGATGATCTCCCATCTTGTAGCCGTCTGGAGAAAGAAAGAGAACAAACAATGAGACCCCTGCATCGTCTTGTCTGAAAGAAAAACTTCCTTGGTGTGAAGTGACTCTTTACTGGAAAAAGCATGAAAGAAATTCTGTGTATGCATGCTCCTTAAAAACAAAGTAAAAAAAAAAAAGACAAGCAGATAGAGTACAAGTATGGTCACAAGTGCCAGCACCTCAACTCTGCCTGATGGCAGCCCTGTACCAGGTGCTGGAGATGGCCACCTCTTCTCACCCCCACGGAGCACGCTGCTGCATTCAAACAGGGCCAGTTCAGAGCAGCCCAGTGCCTCCCCCGTTTTGCCACCAGGGCTCCTCTACAAATAAAACCAGATAAACTGCTAGTTCATAGAGATTTGGCTGCTTTTTAAACAGGAACCAACTAAATGCACAGAGTCAAACATCAGAGAAGGAAGGAGTTTTAAAAATGCAAGCCTGTCATTAGGAGCACTCAGTGTGACAGGCCAGTCCTCAAGAGAACGTGGAGGAAGACAAGACCGCCCACAACGATGAGACCTGCATCCACTCATTCCACAAATAGTTCATTCATGGCTTCCAAATGGGAGGCGCTCTGTTGGTGATGGCTGGGGTACACAGAAATATTATTCCTACTAAGTTGAAATTAGAGTTAAAGGAGACCAAATCAACAAACTGGGAAAGAAAAGAATGGGAAATGCAGACTGCCAAGTGTGCTTTGAGGGATCACGGGAGAAAGATGTGAGAGAGAAAACTGGGATGTAGTTGAGCACAGACACAGTAAGTGAAGAGTTTAATATGTCTGTGTAAAGTACATCTCATACGGAACAATGCATGTGTCACGTAGAGAAAGATGGCGGCCTGGACACAAGATGATTCGTTGAGTGGATCAAGGCAGAAGTTCCACAGTGAAGGATTTTCACGACAGAGAGGAATCAGTGATTACCCTGTTCCCTGTATGGCCTGGACAACTGGGTGAGAAGTAGCTTTTCCTACAGACATGAGACAATGGGAGTGCAGTAAACCAAGTGTGGAACATAAAGACTACGGTGCCTACGGGGCGGGCACACAGAACTGGTTGGGGTCTACATCTCCACAAGGGTTTTGACTGGCGGTGGCACGTGGAGGAAGCAGAAAGAAGCCCTTCCACTGAGCTCAGACACCACCACTAAATAACGATAATGTATCCTCAAGGCCGGTTTCAGCGGTTTGGACACAAAGTGGGATGGGCTTTCAGTGAAGGAAAAATCTAGTATATTCTACAGTCATGACAGCCACTTCATAAAAACAGAACTCAAAAAGTCAAAAATACATGCTGTGTAGGGGACAAACACCAACTGCAGGCCTGCACTTCTCGTACCTGACCAACCCGCAACTCTACACAACATTTAGGGCTTTTTCCTACCATCTGCTCTCTTTTTGTCTTTGTTTTTTTAAAAAGGGCCTGGTGGCGCAGTGGTTTTGAGCTTGGCTGCCGGCCAAAATGCTGGGGCTTCAAAACCACCACTAGGAAGGCCTGGCGATGCCCTTCTGAAAGGCCAGGCCTGAAAACCCTGCGTGGAGCCCCTACCTGCACACGTGGGGTCACAATGAGTCGGAATCAACTCAAGAGCAACGGACAACAATGACATATTTTCCTCCAAAGACCTAAATGTGACGGAGTTGTGATACAGACCCAGGGTCACGTAAAAGGTCAGAGCCCCTGTCATACCGGGACATCTTTGGAATGACTTGGCTGTCTCCCTCGCTGGGTTCTACTCACTCACCTGGAGAGAAGAGATGGTGGGGTTCACTTCCTGCCGTCCACAGCTGTCCTCCCTGCTCGACCATGGAGAACGTATCTGCATTTTCAGCTGGATACCCTATTCATAGGAAATGACAAGACTTGCTGAAGTGCGTTAGGATTTTCCAAAATGGGAAAGCTGTTATATTTTAGAGATTAATTAAGTACAAAATGAACTGCAGACAGAGATCTGTGAATCCATCACTTGATGGAAGTGTCAACAACAGAGCAGGGAAAAGGCCAATGCCTGGGGAGTCGTCCTCACCCACGGACACCAGGTTGCTGTAGTTCTCCAGCATCACATCCCAGTACAGGTCCTTCTGAGCAGGTTCCAGGAGCTGCCACTCCTCCCAGGTGAACTGTATGGCTACATCGTTAAAAGTCAGCAATTCCTATGACAGACAGACAGACAGCCACTGTAGTCAGGTCCAACCCACACGGACCGGATGGGGCAGAAGACAATCACTTCATGGGGTTTGTGGGGGTGTGATTTACCTGATGTGGCTTTTGCTAGTCATACCTAGTAACCCCGACACCATGGCTGGGTAGGGGTGTGCAAACATGCGAGTCGGCGGCCAGAAGGGGCTGGGGTAGCTTACTAACGTGAGAGGGGTAAGTGGCACCTTTCAGGTGGGATGTGGAGAACTCGACTGGGCCTGGTCACTGTGCTGTCCCTGCAGGAGGGGAACACAGAGAATGCAGCACATCCTTTAAGTGTGAGAGCCTTGTGCTAACAGGAGACACAGATGTGCAGTTCTCGGCGCTCAGTGGCACTGGGCAGTGAACACAACGACAGTGGCAGCAGAGCCCAGAACCAGGGGGCCAGGATGGGACAGAGGTGGGCTCTAGGACTGTGCTGTGAGCAAGCTGAGTGCCTCTGGGGCAGGAGCGGGTGCGTTTGGCCGCTGCTGAGGAGATAGGTTTGCTATCTGTGTAGCTAGAGCTGAAAGCCTTTGGGGAGAAGGCTTACTAGTTGACGGGGGGGTACCACGGGGTACAAGGCTGGAAGAGCTACGCACGGCGGAGGGCAAGGTTTCGAGCCTGACTGACAAATATAGCCCAAGTGTTCCTCATCTTGGACTGTTACCTCCCCAGTGACTCGTATAGCCCTGAGAATAGCCCCGAGAAGCGTCTGTGAGTTCTGTGCGGCCAACGCAACAATGGTCAAGCCCAGGAGAGCAGCAGAGTGCCCTGGAGGGGCAGCAGGTGTAAGCGTTGTGAGAAGGGGTCTGGAGAGCGCTGGCCTCCGTCCTGCACCATCTCTCTAGCATTCCAGCGCTCTGGTCTCCTCGGCTGAGGTGCTTCCACGCAGGGATCTCAGGTCCAAAGGATGTGCTCGACTCCTGGCTCTGCTTGAAGGCAGCGAGGGCCCCTTTCTGCCTCTCAGACGGCTCCTCTGAAGCCGGGCAAGTGTTAGTAATGACCAAACCCCCTCTGCACACACCTTCTTTGCAGCTGCACCCTGAGAGGTGCTGGGTCTGTTCCGTACATTATTAGTGAGATGTCTAAGCCCCTTGGTGGACCCACGAGTACTTCACGTGGACAGAGTTCTCCTGGGTCTATGGTGAGAACTAAAAAAGGCTGGCTAGATGAATCACACCACATAATTCACTGACCGTCACATGCTGCCGGAAGGGACTGGTCCCCGGAGAAGGACGTCATGCTTGATAAAAGAGAGGAAGACCCTTAACAAGATGAACTGACACAGTCGCTACAACAGTGGCTTCAAAAGCGGCAGTGATTATGGGGATTGTGCCAGGACCAGGCAGAACTCCCTGCTGCAGAACAAGGTCAGTCTGAGTCAGAACCAACTCAGCAGCCGTGTTCCCATGGGGTCTCTGAGGTGTCCCATAACAGAAACAAAACCCCAGCACTGCCGCTGACAAGGACACAGGGTGACCCTGCAGGACAGAGTGAAACTGCCCGTACGGTTTCCAAGGCTGTAAATCTTTACAGAAGCAGCGGGGCCTCCTTTTCCTCACTCACAGCAGCTGATGGGTTTAAACCCGTGACCCTTTGATTAGCAGGCAGATGCTCTGACTTCTGTGCCCCTAGGACTTCTGTGTCCCTAGGACACCATTCGCCAACTAACTCCACGTTATCTCGAGATGGAAGTGCTAGGAAATACCGACAGTCTGAGCCTCTGTCTGCAGCTCTTCAGGGTCACTGCGTGTCACACAGCCTCTCGTGGTCTCCTGGTGGAGGCCGTCAGTGATAGGAGAGGGAAACTGACTGCTAGTGCAATCCACAGGCCGTCCAGTCAAACATTATGTTCCAAAACTAGTCACTTGGTAGGGATCCTAAGAATACTATCGTCTAGTTTGCCCTGATGGTGGAGTTAAGACTCAAAGGAATTTCTTTCTAGTTCCTGGGCTGACTTGCGTCACAGTGTTCGTGTGTTCGCTGGGTACGTGAACGGCTGTCGACGGGAACCCACCAGAGGCTCCGGCAGACCCAGGGCTCTTTTCCTGTAATGATTTCAGGCTGAGAAACTCTGTGGGGCTGCGTGTGTTCTGTGCTGTGCGTGTTCTGTGCTGTGCGACTGTTTGCGAGTTAGAATCACTTGGCCACATCCAACAGTAACAACGAATTCCTCAGGAAATACTGGGAATAAGAATCCAAAAGTCACCTGGGGGTCCGTCGCCTTCTCCTGTTTCAGGAAGCGGCCCCCGGCGATGGGGATCCCCTGCCTCTGCATGGTCTGAATCGGGCCCAAATCTCTGGTTCGAACTTTCACCAGAAACGGCGAAATCCAGCTTCTCGTGTAGACATGTATCACTTCGGTGTCTGAAAAATATATTTAAACAGCAAACATTTTACTTTATTGATATGCATAAAACACTACACCATAGTCTTTCTCTTGGGCTTGGATCAGGCGGCAGCCAGGTTCTATCGCTCAGCCACGGCCAAAATCAAGGCTCGGGACCTTCGCGGCAAGAAGAAGGAGGAGCTGTTGAAACAGCTGGACCATCTGAAGGTGGAGCTTTCCCAGCTGCGCGTCGCCAAAGTGACAGGCGGTGCTGCGGCTTCTAAGCTCTCCAAAATCCGAGCTGTCCGAAAATCCATCGCCCGTGTTCTCACTGTTATTAACCAGACTCAGAAGGAGAACCTCAGAAAATATTTTTATAAGGACAAGAAGTACAAACCCCTGGATCTGCGGCCCAAGAAAACACGTGCCATGCGCCGAAGGCTCAACAAGCACGAGAACCTGAAGACCAAGAAGCAGCAGCAAAAAGAGAGCCTGTACTACCCACTGCGGAAATACGCAGTCAAGGCCTGAACTTCTTAAATAATTAAAACACAAACCTAGACCATAAAAAAACTCCAACCTTTGCTAGTGTATCAAACATATTCAATGATACAGTAAAAAAAAAAAACCCACCCCAACAGATTTCAGACTATTAAAATCATATAGAATGTATTCTCTGACTAAGGTAGGAGTCATCTTGAAACAATAACAAAAATAACCACAAGATCCCTTAATGCTGGAGAACCTAAGCATTATGGTCCAGGGAAGGCAATAGTAAGGGTGAAAATTAGTGGACGAGGAAAAAAGAAATGACCGAAAATCCAAAATCCGATTTCTCTAGGAGGCTGGGAGGGAAGCAATTTAATCAAGTTGGAAAATTGGAGGTCAGGCTGACTAAGAAAAATTAAGAGAGAAAACAAAAATAGCTAAGGAAACACAGTTAATAGTAAAATGCTGCAGAGTTTAAATATGAGATATGAATATTACAAACAGTTTTCTGCAAGTAAATCTATTTAACATGACATTTACAAAACTTCTGAGGAAGCCTAGCCTTTCAGAGCCTTCCCGCAATGCAGACACGGGCTCCGCTGGCCACCTCGACGTATTCTACTGAACATTTGAGGAAGCGGCGGCACCACGCAGACTGCTGAGTGGCTTATACAGCAGAGTGTCAAGTCTGCAAAGTAAAGGACAGCTCTGCTAGCTTCATGAGCTCCATCAGCATAACCTCGTACCAAGGGACAGGGAACCCAGCCGCCATGCGATGGGTGACTTCGTCTAGGCACGAGCTTGTTCCTCTCACAGAGTGGGGAGAACTATGCAACAGGTGCTGCGTGCGCCCTGGGCTTACGGAGGATGGCGCCCTGGGGGTGAGGCCATGCAGACAAGTTGAACTGGGCAGATTTACTGTCCTCTGAAGCTCTGACTGAGCCACCCCAGGAGAGGAGGGACCTTTGCCACCAAGAAGACCAAAGCAGAGGGTGCATCCTCTGGACGTTGCGGACCTTGTGCCGAGCACCTTCTGGACCCCAGGGACAGCATGAACGTGCCCGAGATGGCACGACGTGGTGGCGGGCATGGTCAGGAGCTAATGACAGGAGACGGGCAGGAGAGAGCAAGCGAGCTGAGCTCCTTGGCACAGGCCTGGCTGCCTGAACCGTGTGCCTCCGGGTACTTGGTGGACCGAATTGAGTCCTTAACGCTGCCTTGAGCTGGGCAGACACAGGCCAAGGGGCCAAGGGCCAGCAGGACGCTTGCCTGGAGGCATGGCCGAGAAGCTGGCCTGACTGACAAACTGTCCTTGGCTGTTTCTACGTCGTAACCTGTTACTTCCCTAAAAAACCTTATAATGTGACCAGTGTAACTAATAAACCTCTTAGAGAAGTGGAGTGCCCAGGGTAGGACAGCTGTTGTCAGAATTAATAAAAGGCTGGGGAGGGGCGTTATGTCCGGCCTCCGGCCTTGAGCAATCAGTTCTGGGCTGATACTGCTGGTGGTTCTTGCCTGCCTCTTGGAAGGCAGGAAGGGGTCAGATACTGCCACAGCGGTGACAGTTCTACACACCCCACTGTCACTCAGTCAAATCCAATTCCCAGTGACTCCCCAGGACAGAGTGGGACTGCCCCTCAGGGATCCCAACGCCGCAGATCTTCATGGTAACAGACAGCATCATCTGGTGGCTGGGTTCAAACCAGCAGCCTTTCAGTTCGCAGCCAAGTGCTTACACAGTGTGCCACCAGGGCTCCTATGAAAAGAGAACCACTAGCCAGTGTCATTCAAAACACAGATAAAAGCATCACAACCAAACAAAACACTCACTACGTACCAACAAACACGTAAAGAAATGCTCGAGATCATGAACTCATATTTCCTCTCTCTCGCTGCTGTGAAGTTGGTTTCGGGGATTATAAACCCCGTGGAAGAGACAGTCTGTCTAGAAGGAGTAACTCCCCAAAGGCTGTCCCATGCCACTGGGACGTCCTCATCAGTTATTAGACGGGTGGCAACCAAAACAGTGAAATGGTGTGAAATCCCAGCAACCACAGCCACGTCCTGTGAGACAGCAAAGAGCTGGTGAAGGTATGGAGGGACTGGAACTCACATGCACTGCGAGGGAGAATGTAAGACTGTGGAACCACTATGGAAAGTAGTGTGCGGTGTCCTTGGTTGGGAACAGAAATGCCATTTGGTCCAGCAGGCCCACCACTACGTATCCACCTTAAAGAGATAAAAGCTGCAGCACAGACAGACATATGCACCCCTGTGTTCACGGCAGCATTTTTTTACAATAGCAAAGAGGTGGAAATAATCTAGGTGTCCATCAGTGAATGAACAGATAGTGAAACTAGGGTGCATTTACACAGTGGACCGCTATGCAATACTAAAAACTGAAAGTTTACCAAAGACAGCGTGGCATGGAAGCATCTAGAGGACAAAATGCTAAGCAGGATAAGTCAGTCTCAAAAGGACTATCACGGGAGAAGACCACTATTCTAAAAAGTGGAGGGAAGGTTTACACACAGAATCATTCTTGGGTGTTTAGTTACCAAGGATGACGAGAGAGCGAGGGAGTTACCAAAGGATGACGAGAGGGCGAGGGAAGTAAAAATAAATAGATAAGGTGGGTAAAGAGAAAGGCAAGGCATTTTTTATCAGACATTGTAATTAATTAGCTGCATTAAACAACTGCAATTAATGTTACAAAACAAAACATATGAAGAGTCAAATAAAACTTTCATTATAAAGTTCAAACACAAAATGTGTGTGAGTTATTAAATGAAAACCCAATATTGTTTATACATTTTTCACGCAAATTTTACAAAATTAATTTGGCAACAGATAAAAAGACAGTCTTAGTAAGAAGCTAACACTGCATTCTCAGAGGTATGCAGTTCAAATCCACAAGATTCTAAGATGTAGGGGTAACCTCCTCCTGTACTGGTTCAGATCCAATTTGACGGTACACACACACACACACACACACACACACACACACACAGAGAGCAATATCGGCTGTGATAGAGTCATCAAGGAGCACAGAATAGTTAACAGTGGAAAATCTAATTTACACTATTTAAAACAAGAGAAATTATAAAATCTGATCAATTTGTGCATGACAATTTCATGAATTTTTTTTTAAATAAGTCTTGAATAAGTAGGAATAGGAGGAAATGCCGTTTTTCCGTAGCCTTGTAGATGAGTCATTTCTAAGGATCGGCATCAGGCTGGTTCCTGGGAGGTGGCGATAAAACCCTCCGGCTTTTCCAGCCTGCTCTACCCCACCATCCTCTCCCGCATCGACCGCACCTGTCTTGGGCTTGGCGGTTGGCTGGAAGGTCTCACAGAGCTTGTCAGCCACACTTAGAATTCAGTGACATGGGACAAACTCAAGCCTCCAGAGCAGCTTGGAGTGAGGAGAACGGTGCATGCAAGTCCCTGATCAGAACTGCCTCTCCTGGCCCTTTGCTGTGGGGGTAGAGGGGGCTTCGTGGGCAAAACATGACAGCTCATAGCTCCATGGAACGGGAACCCTACACAGCCAACCTGCACCATCTCCTATTCCGCTCACTGCACTCTTACTATGTCTTGCTGTCTTCCTCGTGACATCTCTGTTCTATGTGTCTCCCTTTAAGCCCAGTGTGATCATAAAACCGGCTGATCTCCTCGTGAGGGTTCCAAACAGCTAATTCCTCTCATTCCACCCTTACATGGAGGGAGCTCTGGTGGCCTGGTGCAAAGGAATTGCTCTGCCACACCAAAGGCATTCAGTTCAAATCCGCCAACCAGCAGCTCTGTGGGAGAAAGATGGGCAGTGACCTCCCATGTAATCTAATGCCTCTGAAAACTGGAGGGTCAGCTATGAGTTGATTACAACTTGATGGTACAAAACTACAAGCGCTTACAAGGGTGCCATGCGTGTTATTTAAATTACAACTAGCAAGCTAGTCAGTCCTCTGGGTGGGCAGGAGGACCTCTTTGTATAGCCCCCCGCCATGCACTTGGAGTCGTACCCACTGTCCCTAGCAGGGCGTATTTTGTTGCTGCATCACATCTTTCTTTTGTGTGTGTGTGTGTGTCTGTGTGTGTTTTGCATCATATCTTTCTAAGAGACTCGGACCTGGGTTACCCTGGACACGTAACAAAATGGGTGTTGTAAGGCGCTTTCTCAAAAAGTTGCAAATAGAAATACCATTTCATCCAGCAATTCTACTAAGAATATAAACCAAAGAAACCAGAACTGCCACCCAAGCAGATAGATGCACACCCATGTTTATCGAGGCTTTGTTCACAAAGCCTTCTTTGTTCACAAAGAATTGGAAACAACCTAAGTGTCCATCAACAAACGAATGGCTAGAGAAGCTATGATATAGTCCCACAGTGAATATTGTGCTGCATTGAAAAACAAGCAACTCATGAAATATCATGCAAAATGGGTGACCCTGGAGGGCATTCTGCTGAGTGAAATATCTCAGTCACAAAAGGACAAATACTGAACAGTACCACTGTTGTAAAATGGGACTGACATGGGCGTTGAGTGGAGACTGAGAAAGAAGGGATAAATTATGTATACTGCATTGAAACAGATGAAAGAGAGAGAATTGTTTAAAAGGGGTATATGATTAGGTATTATTGTCATGACCTGAGTCCAGAATGAAGGCTGCATGGTGGGGTGTACTTGTGGGGGGTGGGATTGTATAGCAATGAAAGAATTTTTCTTTTCCTTTTCAAAGAGAAGAATGAACTGGAGGGGAGGTTGGGCAGGGATCAAAGTGCAACAGTGAATGAATGGAAATCCAAAATCTTTGTAAATTTTCATTAAAATTAATAATAATAATAACAATTGGAGAAAAAATAAAGAGACTTGGGGGGGAATAAAATATGAATGGATGTCAGGCAGGAAAGCAACACCCTCAGTTACATCATGCTAACAGATAGAGCAGGGCGTGGCAAACTTTTTTGTTAGGGAACAGATGTGGAATACGTTTGTGGACGACATGGCTCATGTGACATTAAGCTACCCTGATGGCTCTTCTAATCACTGGCCTTGAAACTCTTCACCACGGGGCTGGGCGAGGACTATGCAAATAGTAACTGTTCATGTGGAAAAGGGTGGAGGCTCAGCGAATGGGATGAAGACCCTCAACAGGACAGACTGACACTGATTCTGACAAGGATGGTTGGTGCAGGCCAGACCAAGGCTGCTCTTCCTATGGTCACTCTGAGCTGTAACTGACTTGTGGACACATAACAGCATGGCCCTCCGAGGGACTGCGAAACTTGCTAAGATGGTAAATAAGGTAAACGATACATTTCAGGCCAGCCCATGCAAGTAAGATGTACAGACAAGGGGATTCGTCACTTTTTTCCATCCTCCCGGGTCTTAACCTGGGCAGGCTCAGAGGCGGAAAATGGGAATCTCATTAACTACCAAGAAAGAAGCAGCAGAGTGCAGCGTGTCCTTGGGCCAGACAGTCCTGCGAGAAATGGAATGACACCAAATGCGTTCCAGATGGCAGGCCAGATGGCGAGTGTGGCAGGCGCGGCGGGAGCGGAAAACCGGAGACCAGCGTGAGACGGAGAGGCTGGTGTGGGATCGGGCCAGCTCCGAGCGGCTGCTCAGAGGGTCGCTGTGGGTCTCCTCCGAGAGGACTCGATGGCCCCTGTAACAGGCACCGACCACAGAGCCGGAGCCCAGCGCCACCAGGCCTCCTGGCTTGCAGGCGTGTAACTGGCATAAATAATCGAGAGCTGTGTAATACTTGGCCATGATGCAGAGGCTGTCCTGACTGAAGAACTGTCTCCTGAGCACTTCTTATGTTCTTGTTATCTCCTTAATAAACCCCATAAGCCTGGGTGTCATCTGTGATTCTGTGTGGCCACGGTGACACATCAGTGGACAGGGCATAGGAGCAGTGGGAGGCTTGGGATGGTGGTAGCACTCACAGAAGCAGCTGCGGGGTGTGGTGCTGGCACCTGTGACAGCCTGTGTTAGCTGTGACGGGGATTCTTCTCCCCGTGAAGGGAGTGCAGGCCAAACACTAGCACCCACATCTCCAGGTCTGCCACAGAAGGGCAGCAGACGGAGGGGTGAGGCCGAGACAGGGAGGAAGTGAGCAAGGCAGCGGCAGAGCAACCACGCGCGCTGCTGCAGACAGACCACGCCAGGGCCTCTCTAACAGGGACAAAGCCAGGCTGGGCCAGGGGCCAGAATGCTGCCTTTCAGAATGACCCACTGAGGCAGTCCTGGCCACGACACGACTGCAGCATAAAGCATGCCCAGCCTCTCAGAGGACGAGTGAGGGTCAGTGAACAAGAGGAAGACCCTCGATGAGAGAGGCTGGCACAGTGACCGCCAACACTGAACGTGGGCACGGCTCTGTGAGGACAGAGCAGGGTTTCAGTCTGTCGTCTGCAGGGTCACTGCGGGTCGGAGTGGACTCGACTGAGTCTAACAATTATGGCAACACTCCAGAGGCCTCCGCTGTGGAATTCATCCTGCTTGAACGCGGCATCTGCACCCCATTACCATAATCACTCCCAAATGTTATAAGGAGAACTGGCCAGAAGTCCTCATTGTCTTTTTCTTTATTATGATAAATACCAGATACAATGTGTCCTGCTTAAAACTTGCTCAGATGGGAGGTGGCTAGTGTTGCCTCTGGGCCCCATCAAGCCTTCCCTTGCAAGGCCCTTGCTCTTTAAATAAACTTGTGTGATAAGCCTATCCTCTTGCTTCAGTATTCTTACAGCGAGAGAGGAAGCACATTTATTTTGAAAGGGGGCCCTGCCATGAGGCCCAGTTCCAATAAAACTTTATTAATAGCACCAAGCACCAGGGGCCCTGCCACAAGGCCCAATTCCAATAAAACTTTATTAATAGCACCAAGCACCAGGCTGGATTTAGTCTGTGGACTGCAGCTTCTTAATTTAACTTTATTAATAGCACCATGCACCAAGCTGGATTTAGTCTGTGGACTGGTTTGGAAAGGAGAAGCCATATGTTTTTCAAAGCTCAAGGTTGGTAAGGACCACCTGTTTTGGTATCGTTTTGCTAGGACAGAGCCAGGTCCATTCACTGACACACAGGCATACAACAGAGAGACTGCGGGCTCGGTTCTAGACCACCACGATAACGGGAATACAATAAAATAAGTCACCCGGCATCTCCTGGTTCCCAGGACACAGTGATTAAAAATTATGCTTCTGAAGAGTGCAGTACCACTGTGGGTATTGTAATTAGTGTCAGAAAATGAACTATGTTATGAGTGGTTGAATGAAGACCAATTTTGTTTTGTAAACTTTCAAACAAATCACAATTTTTAAAAGTCCTGTTTACACCGATACTGTGGTCTACTGAGGGCAACAGCATTCTGGAAATGTCTAAAATATTTTGAGAATTTTCACACACACACACACACACGGGCACCGGCTGGAAAAACGGTGTGGACAGACTTGCTCAATCCAGCATTGACATAAACCTTCAATTAGTAAAACGCTAATTGGTGTTTTACTAATTAAAATGGCACTTTGCGTGTAATGACGGGGAGTGAATAGGACAAGATATGCATTTAGTGTCTCGCTGTGATATTTCTGGCAGGGGAGGGAGCTATTATCTCAATTTTATTAAAAGTTGATTAGAAAAAGCAACATATAGGAGTAAACCCTGTACGCCTTCAACTGAAAAGCAGGTAAATAAGCGATGCTCTCATCGTTCTGTAAATAGTCCCAATACAGTTTGATAAAATAATCAATTAAGAATTAATGTTTATAATGTAAGATGAAGCAAATCAGTCAGACTGATGTCATGATGATTAGTCAGTCATGACTAATCCCTGTTAAAGAGTATCCGTCACAGGTGTAAAAATCTACTACAGCCTCAATACTTTTCATTTAAACGAAGGAAATACAGATTGAGTCTTTCTCCAAAACACTCTCGTTAGACAAAAGGATCAAGCCATTTCCAGCAGATGTGAATCTAGACCCTGAATCAACACATCATCAGCTTCTTCTGTCTGAGGACAGGAGGGGGAAAAAACATGATGCGGAAAGACAAAACCAAACCAGCGTTCTTGGGCACAGTTGTCGTTATCGCCGCCCTGCTGTCCTAGGTTTTGAGAGACTGAGTTCTGGCAGCATGACAAGGTGGCAGAAACGGGACGCAATGCCAGATGGAAAGTGGAGGAGTGACAAGAGTGTCTTCCTGGCACCTGGTGGGATCAGCCGCCAGTCCGGCCTGAAGAGGCAATGGGATCAGATAGAACAGTCAAGTCAACTTTATGCTCAGGACAACGGTAAACTCTAGTGGTCCCTTCTGGGTGGTGAGTTGGGTGAGTAATCTCTACGATTTAATTAATGCTTACATCTTCCACGTGCCCCATGATTCTTTTACAGAAACCCTTCTGCCTCCTTCCTTCTTTTCTAACTTGTGTTCCGTCACATCAGATCCAACTGGCACAGGAGGAGTTTGCCCCTCCTTCTCCAGTGAAGCATCTGGTGGATTTGAACGGTGCGCCTTCGGGGTTGCAGCACAGCTTCTTGCCACTAGGCCACCAGAGCTCCCTTCTTTTTGCCTTCTCTCTATACTGGGGCAGATTACGGATGGATCACTTAAAAGCTTTCCAGTAACAGATTATGAATGATCAAGTACATGGGGGAAAGATTCGGTTTCATTTTCCTGGTTTGTGGGTGCAAGCGAGTAAATTTAGTTTGTTTGTTTGTTTTCATTTTAAACAAGAAGTTTATTTAAATAACAAGACACTTGACTTGAAGGGAAAAGAGTAAATTTAGTTTTAATAATTTTTTTTTCATTCTTGAATTTTACCTTTGGAACAAAGAAATCTGTAACTGTCTGTGATCAATTAGTTGCGGCCTCCACTGCACTCGGACCAGCCGAATTTTACCTTTGGAAAACTCTCAATGCAATCTCATTGCCAAGGGCTTGAACCTGACCCTTATGTGACCTCCACTGTGTTTCCGAGGCTGAAAATCACCTGAAGGAGTTTGTCCCAAGCAACTACTGGTGGATTTGAACCGTCAGGATGTGCAACTCCCTAGACTCTGCCACCAGAGCTTCTAGAAGAGTTTTATAGTCTACCTTCTGTTAAAAAATTATAAACCCAGACTCAAATGCTGATCGCACCGAGGTTAGAGCTTTTCATTTTCAAGTGATTTATAAATACTCAGGTCAAGTATTTGTGATGTTACACTGTGAGGACAGCAGTGCGGTTAGGAGCCCTGATGGTGCAGTGCACTCTGTGCTGGGTTGCTAGCCCAATAGTAAGCAGTTCGAATCCACCGGCTGCTCCTTGGAAATTCAATGGAAGGCTGCTAGGAGTCACAGTCAACTTGATGTATTGGGTTTGGGGTGTCACAAAACAAAATAGGAATGATCTGTTAAATCAAAAAAGGATCTTTAAACTTTCACCAAGTCATCATAAAAGCTAAAGGAAAACAAGTATAATTGGTAACCTGAAACACCACTTGGAAGCCTTTCTGTGAAGGAAAACAGTGGCAAAAGTGTGCAAAGTATTTACATAAAGCATTACTTGAGTCTATTGTCAACATCAAGAAAACAAAGAGTTTCACCACTGGACCGAATGGCGGCGTCATGACAGATGGTGAAGAGATTAAGATTGTTCACAGCTTTAGTTTGCTTGGTTCTACTATCAACACTCTTGGCACCAGCAGCCAGGAAGTTAAAAGACGAATTGCTTGGGAAAGTCTGTGGTTAGAGACCTCTCCAAAGTACTGAAGAGCAATGATGTCAGTCTGGAGACTAAAGTGATAAAGGCCATAGTCTTTGCAATCACTTGCTATGCATCAGAAAAGCTGGAGTAGGGAGGATAGAAGGAGAACTGAAGCCTCTGAGCTGTGGTGCTGGAGAAGAGTATTGATAGGACTGCTAAAAGAACAAACAGGATCATCTTGGAGAGGGTGAGACCAAGCTGTTCCTTGGAGGCAAGGATTCTGAAGCTTCGTCTGACATATTTTGGGCATGTTGCAAGGTGAGACCAGTCCTTGGAGAGGGACGTCATGCTTGGGAGGGTGGAGGGACAGCACAAGAGAGGAAAACCCTCTATGAGGTGGACTGATTCGGTGACTGGGGTGATGGGTCTAGGTGTGTCAGAGACAGTAAGATTGGCATAGGGTAGAATAGGGTTTAGGGCTGTTATAGAGTCGCTATGAGTCACAGGTGACTCGATGGCATATAACAACATTATTAGAGAAGTGTGGTATCCTTGGGTGACACACCGACCTACTAAAGTTTGGTTGTTCAAGTACCAGAGACAGGCCTGGCAATCTGTTTCTGAGCGCCTTGAAATCTCGGGCTCACAAATCAGGATCTTTTCAACTGCAGCCAATGACCACACGACAGGGGACAAACTGAGGGAGTAACAGGACTGTATGGATGAGAAGGGAGCCCAGCTGGCCCAGTGGTAAGGAGCTGCGCTGCCAAGCCCACGGCATGTGACGAATCCACCAGCTGCTCTGCGGAGAAAAATGGGCAGTCTCCTCCCTCCTGATTTACTGCCTCTCAGAGCATGCTGGAGGGTGGCTCCCGGCTCAGTGGTACATAAGAACATGTGGGTGGGAAGGGAAGGTGACGGGAGTGAAAACGAATACGGAGATTAACCTGGCTGAAGGGAAAAGTAATACATAACGAGTTGGTTGGACACCGTCATTAGTTAAGGATATTAACAAATGACAGTGTTATAAAACAATGTCTATGAATGGGTGTGTGTGGGGGAATCAACATTACGGGTAAACCTTCAAATTTTAAGGAAAAAAATAACTTACAATAGAAGACATCTACTAACACTATTAATTTACATTTACTGTTTAAAGTTATTCAAAGTTATGCAAAGTGAAAGTCTGCTTTCCTTCCTCAAAATAAAATAGAAATTTTGTTACACACACACACACACACACACAAACAACCCCACATGTTAATGGTAACTACAGGTCATTTCTAATTTTTTTTTATAATGTTTCCCAAAGTCTGTATCTTAAACCTTGAGAAATAACCAGAAAACTTCATTGAGATGAAATCGCTGTTACCAAATCATTAGTCCAAATGCATGGCTGCAGTACAGCGGGTGACTTCATATGGCCAAAGAATTATTTGTGCAATGCCCTTAAGCTGGGGGCGGGCGGGAAGAGGGGAGATAATCTACAAAGACAAACTGTCCCCCAACCCCGCCCCCAAATACTGGGAAGATCGCAGGGAAAATATCCAAAAGGCAACGGCGTAAACTTTAAGGCAGGCTTAGAAGAGTGGGTCTCAGATGCAGGCGGGGGCTGAACTGTTCATTTCCCCACCCCACCCCAAAAAAATAAAATACAAATTCTCTAGCTTTCGGCGGTGCAGGGAGTCACGGGTGCAGAGAAAATGAGCCGTGTGGGCAGGACTTGGACGCGAACCACGGGGAGGAATGTGCAGCCGCGTCGGTTCCAAGCAGCCGGGGCTGCAAGCTCATCCCCGCCCGGCCGCCCGCGGCCATCCGGGCGCTGCCTCCACCGGCCCGGACACGAACCCGGCCGGCCCCGCGCTGCTCCCCACCCCCAGCCCCATCCCCACCCCCGAGCCAGGGCTCCCGGGGCCGCCGAGCCCCGAAATCGATCGGGAACCCGAGCCAGGCAACGCCAACCCCACCCCTGCAGACCCGACAGCGCTGCGCGCCCGGGGCTCGGAGTGACCCGCCGCCAAACCCTGCAACCCCGACAAGATCAGCGGAAAACCTCGCTTGTAAGTTTACACCCCAGAAACAGAACACCCCTCGGATTGCCAAGTGCGCTGCCCCCCTTTTTTTTAACACATACACACACGCAAGCACTCTCCCCTACACACACGCAAGCACTCTCCCCTCCTCCACCGACAAACCCCACTTGAACTCACCCGATGCTCCCACGGGAGCCGCGGAAGCCACCGCGGAGGAGCCGGACACACTTCCCTGAACTTGAACTTGTGCCACTTCGGGTCCCGTCGCCCGGCTCCCCTCCCGCGGACGTCGTCTGACGAGAGCCCGCTGCGTTTCTATGGAGAACCGACCGCCGGCTCCGCGACGTCGCCGGATGACGTCACACGTCGGGGCGCGCGCGCCTACGCACGCGGCTCCCTGGGCGCGGCCATCTTGGGCCGGCGTACGGAAGCTCACGTGGCCCCGTCTTGCGGCCGTTTAACAAAGGCTGCAAACGCGAAGCCGCGGCCGCGGAGCCGGCGCCCACTTCCTGCCTGGCAGCGCTGGCGATCAATGGAGAACTTTCTAGAAGCCGTGAGCTGACACCGGGCCAGCGTGACGTGGCTTCGGGTTCCTTTGTGCGGACTGGGCGCTGAAATAAAAAGCGATCGCTTTCCAATCTTTGCAGGCTCCGGGGAACTACGTGCAATGACCAAAAGCAGCGGGGAGTATAGGGCCAGCCACTGTTACATAACCTCGGCGATAAGCGCTTATGTAAGGTCATCTTAGCAACTAGCAACTTTCTTTGCAGCGGGCATCACGACTGGGTCATCTCAGCTCGAGGGGAAGAAATATAAAGGACCCCTGGGCACCTCAGCTCCTGCGATTTGCACAGAAAGCTTCAGAGGATTGGTTATATTTTAAGCAGGTTAGGCAAAAAAATTGCAGTGCAATGAGCACTATTGTGTAAGGTTCGGTTGGCGCATCCTGGGCGCTGCCATGATAGAGGAAGTCCCGTGTCCGTACAGAGGGGGGTGGGAGCCGACCGGGTGGTAGAGTGCAGTCACCTTTGGTGTATTTTAAAGGTCACCTGTTCAGAACCACTAGTCAGCTCAGGCAGCACGCATCCTTAATCATTTAGAGGTTTTGCAAACCCTGGAAATTCTCTGCTGCCGAGTTGTAGGAATGAATATCTACTGCTTTACAGTCAATAGGTTTGGAAGGTTTAGCATCCTGAGGATAGAAGAGCTTTTGGAAGACCACGGGGGTCAACAGAAGGGAGACTTTTATGGGGGAATGCAGCGATCACAACCTAAAGCAGAAGCGGCGGCCGCCCTGGGTACTTTTCCATTCACGCCCAGCTCACACCCCCTAACCCCGCCCATCGCAGAACGGTGCCAAATCCTAGCTGACTTCGTGTCCCTATAAAATGAGTTTTTATTTTGTGAATGAAATCATGCGGTATGTGTTCAGTTTATCTGACTGCTTCCACGTGTCTAGTGGTTGTCACTAGGGGCCAAGGCGACTGTTGCCACTCACAGCGACCCCCGTTTGACAGCTTAGACCCGCGCGGTGGTTGTTTTGCCCGGCTGTCACTTTCAAGGCAGCAGATTGTGAAGTCTTTTTCTCCACGCAGCGGCTGGTGATCATTTCAAAGTCTATTCATGTCGTAGCACGTATAGTTCTGTTTTCTTTCGTTATCTGCATTCAATTATAGGACTATAATCCTATGTGTATGCACTGACTCACAAAGATCACTGTGGTAGACATTTGCAAGCTGCTGCTGTTACTTCTTTTTTTGGAAAGCTCAAAGAAGCTTTACTAAGGGAGCTCCCGGGCGGGATTCCTTCTTCGCATGGAGAGACAGACAGACCTGAGGAAAACCGCACCTGCAGGCTTCTTAACTCACTTCTCCTCTTTTGTTCCCATTCCCCTCACCTCTAGCCCTAGAAAGTACGCTAGGAAATCAGAAGCCTTAAGGTGGCAGACTGACATGCTGACCTCACGTTAAACAATGCTTGCATTGTATAGAATCCCTGGGTCCTTGTAACTCCCAGAATCCACCTAGTAACTTTCTACAAACCCAAGTGGAAGCGGGATGTATGCTCCATCTTCAAAATTTATTCCCTCAATTCCTGCCAGTTCTCACATCTGCCATCATATCTACTGTGCTGCATCCAATCTTTTAACTGGGATACGGCTGCTGCCTCTGCTTGTGTCTTTGGAATGTGCTACCTGGCCTCCAAACCACAGGCTGGAGGAGATTGCTAATCACAAATTAATCATGAACTTCACCCACCTTTTACTAGTTATCTACTAACTGAATATTATCTACTAGCAGAATAGTTCTCCACTATCTCCTAACAGAATATAGTGCCACGTATTAGAATGGTTGAGCAGCACTTCCCCGGTTTAGTCTCTTGTCCCTCTCTCACCTCTACCACACTCTGCCTCGCTTGCTCCGTAGAAGCCACAGGAGTATCCTTACTTAATTAAGGATTAATTAATTAATCCTTAATTAAGTATTGTCCTGTCTCACAGCGACTCTCTATTGGGCTCCAGAGGCTGTAAACCTTAGCGGGACAAGACTTCATGTCTTTCACTCCAGGAGCTGATAGATTCGAACTGCCAACCTTTTTGGTTAGCTGCTCAACACTCTATAAACTAAGCCTCTAGAGAAGTTCGCATTAAATAACCAACCAGGACAAAGACACACCATTCACTGACACAAACCATCTCAATGACACCAGTCGCTAAGTCACTCGTGACATCTGCACCGATGACAAAATTTGACAGTTGGATCTGGGCCCCTTAATCTCGTCTAGCCTTTAATTGCTTACTCCTTAGTGAAAATCCCTAGTTACAGAATAATTTAAGAAAAAAAAACCCCACAAAAAACAAACACAACCCACCAAAACAATCTGTCACACGCCCCTGCACTTACGCCCAGTAGATCTCTATCAGGATCTACACCCAGAACGCCACTTGCTTAATCCTAAATCTATAAAGACTAACTATTCCTTGCTGGAGAGTCACAATCGACTCCTTGTTGACCCTCCAGCGGGTTTTCGGAGGCTGTAAATCACACGAGCGGAGATGGCCCATCTTTCTCCCAAGGAGCAGTGGGTGGATTCGAACCACCTGCCTAGTGACAGCCGAAGGCTCAGCTCTCGCGAGAACGAGCCACTCTCGGGGGAGACGCACCACCTCTCCCCCTGTTGCTAGGGACGCTGGGGGTGGGGCTAAGGCCAAGCCCGGAAGTCCAGGGCTCCCCGGACGTGCGCATTCAGACAGTGAGCCCCACATTGTGACGTCACCGAAGCCCCGGATGCGGGTGAGGGCCCTCCTCTGTGACGTCACTTTCCGGTTCCCAGGCTTGAGGCTCGTGGAGGCAGTATTGTCCGGGCGCTTTGGGAACAAATGACATGAACTCCCCGCAGTTCATTGGTTGCACCAAAAGTGTAAATTGTTTTAAGCAGCGTGAGAACATAAAGTGATGGCGTGTTCTTCGGTTTCCGGTCACCCGATGATTCAAGATCTTAAAATAAGAGCTTGGGGAGGAAGTACGGTGGAGAGCTGTGACCCAGCGGGCTTTGGAAGAAAGTGAGACGATGGTCACTGTGTGCGCAACAGGCTGTCCTTAGGGCACTGAGGGGGTATGGGGCGGTGTAATTTGCTTCCACCACACTAACCATCTCCCCCCCCTTTTTTTTTGTTTTCTTTTTTAAAGAAATTAATGCAAGTTTACAGGAACTTAGGGTTTCCAATTATTCATTGTTGCACTTTTCTCCCTGCCCATTCCCCCCCCCCCGCAATTCACTCTTCTCCTTGAAAAGTAAAAGAAAAACTCTTTCATTGTTATGCAATCCCTCCCGCTAAGTCCAGTCCACTGTCCAGCCTTCATTCTGGACTCCTGTCATGACAATAATACCCAATCATGTATCCCTTTTAAACAGTTCTCTTTCTCATCTGTTTTCAGTGCAGTATACATCACCCCACCCCACCTTCTCTGTCTTCCCGCAACCCCGATGTCAGTTTCATTTTACAACAGTGGCACTAGCAGTATTTGTCCTTTTGTTACTGAGGTGTTTCACTCAGCACAGTGTCCTCCAGGGTCATTCATTTTTGCATACTATTTCATGAGTTCCTTGTTTTTCAATGCAGCGTAGTATTCCATTGTGTGACTATACCAGAGCTTCTCTATCCATTTGTTTGTTGATGGGCACTTGGGTTGTTTCCAGCTCTTTTATGTTGCAAGCAAAGCCGTAATAAACATGGGTGTGCATATATCTGCTTGGGTGGGTGTTACGGGCTCTTTAGGGTAAATTCCCAGTAGTGGAATTGCTGGGTCAAATGGTATTTATTTTTTTAAAAAATTTTATTCTTGTTGGGGGGTGTGTATGTGTGTGTGTGTGTGTGTGTGTGTGTGTTCCATCACATCTGATCTGACTGGTACAGGAGGAGATTGCCCCTCCTTCTCCAGCAGAGCATCTGGTGGATTCAAACAATGTACCTCTGGAATTGCAGTGCACCTTCTTGCCACCAGGCCGCCAGAACTCCCTATCAAATGGTATTTCTATTTACAACTTTTTGAGAAAGCGCCATACAGCCTTCCATAGTGGCTGTACCATTTTACACTCCCATCAACAGTGAATAAAGATTCCAGTTTTTCCACAACCTCTCCACCATTTGATCTTTGCTGTTCTGTTAAATTTTGCTATTCTTACTGGGGTGAGATGATATCTCACAGTTGTTTTGTACCCTGATAAACTTTTGCAGATTCAAGCCCACCCAGCAAAATTGTGAAAGAAAGACCTGGCGATCAGTTGCCACTCAGATTGCTGCGAAGAAAACGACGTGAGGAGTCCTGCTCTTTAACATGCGAGAGTAATGGAGTGACCGTGTGTTGGAACTGACTCTCCAGCAACTAACAACAAGGTGGGAATAGTTTGAAATATTCTAGAAACAAATCTATCCCATGAGTTGGAACCAATTCATAGCTAAGCCCCCAGCAGTGGCCATGTTGTTCCTGGTTGGCTCCTCCCAGGGTCTTGCAAAGTTCTCCTTGCCAGAAGGAGCATGGTGGTGTGAGCACAGGAATCGTGGCAATCTTTTAGACTCTACTGCTTTTCCAGGTGGGATAGCACTGGTCTGTGCATCGCTGTACAGAGGTAACTCGTGATTGCTGTGATGCTGAAGCCTGTGACAGTGATGTGCCAATCGTGGTAATGGGCACCCATGGTGGACAGTGTTGGCTGGAGCTTCCCGACTAAATCAAGCCTGGAAGCAGGAGCGACATCCACTTCCAAAATGGCTTGCCTCTGGAAACTCTATGTATGAACAGTGCTCAGGCTGTTCGTTCATAGGGTCTCTGTGAGTCGTCTACGACTCGACGGCATCAAACAACAACAAGTCACCTGGGAGGAGATCACCTATCTTCCACAGAGCAGCTGTTGGATTTGAACTGCCAGCCAAACTGATTGCTGTCAGGTGGGACCAACTCATAGCTAAGCCAGTTCTCAGAGGCTGTAGATCCCAAGGGAGATTGCCCATTTTTGTCCCATGGAGCAACTGGTGGATTCAGATCCCCTGTTTTGGGGTTGGCAGCACTGTAGAGACAATTTCAGAAGGAGAATAAAGCTTGTACCACGCATGTGTGCTTCCTTCTACTAACCGGGATACAGTCTCAAATGCATTTAAATGTTAAGATACATTAAGATTAAAATGGAACATACAGTATTAAAGTTGTTATCATTTGGCATAATTCTCAAGATAATCAATACCACTTAATGTTAGGTATATTTTATGTGTGTGGATCATAACAAACTGTGGCTGACTCTGAGAAGAATGGGAATCCCAGAACACTTGATCGTTCTAATGCGAAACCTATACTTGGATCAGGAGGCAGTCGTCAGAAGAGAGCAAGGGTACACTGCATGGTTCAAAATTGGGAAGGGCGTACGCCAGGGATGTGTCCTGTCTCCATACTTTTTCAACCTATATGCAGAACAGATTATCTGGGAG
Organism: Elephantulus edwardii; assembly: GCF_000299155.1. Classification (NCBI taxonomy): domain Eukaryota; kingdom Metazoa; phylum Chordata; class Mammalia; order Macroscelidea; family Macroscelididae; genus Elephantulus; species Elephantulus edwardii. Next base: position 4,908,676 of record NW_006399958.1, read on the forward strand.
GCTGGGCTCTATGAGGAGAAATGTGGGGTCGAGATTGGTGGACCATTTATCAACAATCTGCGTTATGCAGATGACACAACCCTGCTTGCTGAAACTGAAGAGGACCTGAAGCGCCTGCTGCAGAGTGTCAAGGACTGCAGCCTACAATATGGATTGAGGCTCAATGTCAAGAAGACAAAGATTCTCACCACTGGACCAATTGGCAGCATCAGGATGGATGGTGAAGAGATTGAGATTGTTCACAGCTTTAGTTTGCTGGGCTCCACAGTCAACACTCTTGGCACCAGTAGCCAGGAAATTAAAAGGCGCATTGCCATGGGAAAGTCTGCTGTTAGGGACCTCTCCAAAGTACTGAAGAGCAATGGTGTCTCTCTGGAGACTAAGGTGCATCTGATACAGGCCATGGTTTTTGCAATCACTTGTTATGCATCAGAGAGTTGGCCAATGACCAAGGAGGATAGAAGAAGAATTGATGCCTTTGAGCTGTGGTGCTGGAGAAGAGTATTGAGAATACCATGGACTGCTGGGAAAACAAACAGATTCATCCTGGAAAGGGTTAAACCGGGTGGCTCCGTCTAACATACTTTGGACATGAGAGGAGAGACCGGTCCTTGGAGAACGACATCATGTTTGGGAGGGTGGAGGGACAGCGCAGGAGAGGAAGACCCTCTATGAGGTGGATTGATTCAGTGACTGGGATAATCGGGATGGGAATGTCAGAGACAGTGTGATTGGCACAGGACAGAGCAGAGTTTAAGGCTGTTGTACATAGGATCGCTATGAGTCGCAAGCGACTTGACAGCACATAACAACAACAACAACAACATTTTATATGAAGGTGTTGGGACAGAGAAGTAGATATAAGAAGTTGGTAGAACCTTTTAAAGATAGGAGAGGGGCATCATGCTTAGAAGGGTGGAAGGACAGCGCAGGAGGGGAAGACCCTCGATGAGGTGGATTGAGTCAGTGACTGGGGCAAGGGGGTAAGTATATCAGAGATAATAAGACTGGCACAGACAGAGCAGGTTTAAGCGCTGTTGTATATAGAGTCGCCATGAATTGCAGGCGACTCAATGGCACGTAACACCACCACTCCCTGGGAAAGTACATTTTTAAAAACCAAAAGTCAGAGCAAAGACTTTAAATGATAGAGCCAAGGAGCTCTCGTGGCCTAGTGGCAGGAAGCTGTACTGCAATCCCAGAGGTGCACAGTTCAAATCCACCAGATGCTCTGCTGGAGAAGGAGGGACAATTTCCTCCTGTACCAGTCAGATTTGATTTGACAGTACACACACTGAAAAATAATAAACTTTAAAAAAATGCTAGAGCCCAAGAGGATGATGGTTCAAGGTAACTGGATGGTGGCCAGGATGTATAATTAACAGCGGAAGAGCTAATAAATTTTTAAAATGATGGATGGGAAAGGCATTCTTAAAGGGGAAGTGATTCTGCTGCTTCAGACAAGAAGTGGGGACTTGGGGAGTTGACATATCAAAACGCAAACACCTCATTGCCATCAAATTGGAACCTACCAATAGCTGACCTTCAGCAGGTTTTCAGAGGCTGTAAATCTCACAGGAGGAGATGTTCCATCATTCTCCTGCAGAGCAGCTGGGGGATTAGAACTGCCTGCCTTTGGGTTGGAGGCACAGCTCCTTACTAGGCCACCAGAGCTCCCTGTGTTGTTGTTAGGTGTCATCGAGCCTGACGCGTAGTGACCCGATGAACAGCTGACCAGAACCCTGCTCTATCATGTGCCATCCTCCTCGTCTCTGACATTCTAGAGCCCTTTGCTGAAGTCAGCATGTCGGTAGAGATGGGTAAGATGCAGATGATGCTGGTGAACGTTAACTGGGAGGTCAGCTTGTGTGTCTCAGCATAATGTCCTCCAGAATTCATCTGCGTTACTCGGGTTTTGAGCTTCCCACATTTGGAGAGTTTGCGTGGGTCAGCATACTTGGAAGTGCAATGGTTAAGCCTTCCCGTGGGAAAACTAGCTTTGCCATCATTTCAGGTTGAAAATGAAGAGAACTTTCAAAGGATAGAACACCAAGCAAAAATTGGAAAAAAGTCACTAGAATCCTCACAGGAAGCTAAAGAAAAGCCAAGAAATGTCTAAAGGTGTAGTAATGAAACAGGCCCCTGGGGGGCTATAGCCTTTGACATAGGATGAACCTTTGTTGTTGTTGTTGTT
>NW_006399958.1:4911564-4923481 GCF_000299155.1 Elephantulus edwardii
AGAGGCAGGCAGTTCAAATCCATCAACTTCTCTGTAGGAGAAAGATGGGCAGCCTCGTCCTGTGTGGTTTAAAACCTCTGAAAACCCTCTGGAGAATCAGCAATGAGTCACTTCTCACTTGGCAATACATAATATCATCAACAAGGAAGGAAAAAAGTTAGTTTTTTGTGATAAGAATCCCCTGAGTGGTGCAGGTAGTTAAGTGATCCTTGTTAAAAGGTGGTAATTCTGAAAGGTTTCCTGGGAAACCTGCTGGATCCACCCTGCAGCGATTCCTGTAAGGACAGGATCCTGTTGAACATGGTTGTGAGAATGTGTAGGAGAAGGCAAGGTCTTGCTTGGCTGTAGACAGGGTCGCTGTGAATCAGAGTTCTGTGAAACAGTTGACTCGACGGAACCTCTCAACAGTTAACACATCCTGGGTGTCCCTGGGGAGCACAGATAGGTGAGCACTTGGTTGATAACTGAGAAGTGAGCAGTTCAAACCCACCATGTGCACCTTGGAAGAAAGCTCTGAGATTGCTTCTGAATGATGACAGCCGTTGAATACCTTGCGGAGTGAAGTTCTTTGAAACACATGGAGTCACTGTAAATTGGAATTGACTCCACAGGAAAGGGTTCTTTTGGTTTTTAACTTAAGCATGCTGTCAGGAGGTGTCAGTATCTGGAAAGACACACCATGCTTGGAGAAGTAGAGGTCAGTGAAAGAGGAAGACCCTCAACAAGACGGACTGAGAGACACAGAGATTACTACAGTGCCCTTGACCATGACAGAGAATGTGAAGATGGTGCAGGTAGGTAGGACAAGATTTTGATGTTCACAAGGTCGTTTTGAGCTATAACTGACCTGACAGCATCTAACATTGACAGATCTATCCTGGAGCGGAGAAAACCAGATTGCTCCTTGGAGCCAAGGATTTTAAAGCTTCATCTCAGATACTGTGGGCACCCTAGCAAGAGGGGCCAGTCCTTGGAGAAGAAGGGCATCATGCTTGGAAGGGTGGAGGGTCAGCGCAGGAGAGGAAGACCCTGGATGAGATGGATTGACCCAGTGACTGTGGTAATAGGGGCAGATGTGTCAGAGACAGCGAGATTCGTTCAAGGGAGGGAAGAGTTCAGAGCTATTCTTAGAATGTCAGTGAGCTGTCCTCGACTTGACTGCGTGTAACAACAACATCATCAAGTGACCTCAGGATGAGTATGTTTTCCTATAACGACTATAAGGGAGTTCTAATGGTGTAGTGGTAAGAAACTGCAATGCAATCCCAAAGACCTGTAGTTCGAATCCACCAGCTCTCAGTGGGAAAAGGAAGAGCAATCTCCTCCCATGTGATTTACAGCCTCTGATTTACACCCGAGGGTAAGCCACGGGTCATTTCCAACTCGATGATGCATAACAACAACAACAACGACTGCAGAGAGCTCTGGCGGCCTCATAGCAAGGAGTTGTGCTGCCAGGCTACAAGCAAGCGGTTTGAATCCACTATTTTCTCTGCAGGACAAAGACAAACAATCTACTTGAATGCACTTACAGCCTCTGAAACCCCCTGGAGGGTCAGCTAGGAGTTGATTCCAACAACAGACCCAGCACTATAATGATTAGAAGGAGCTCTGGCCGTGCCATGGTTAACCAAATGCCTGCAGTCCGAAGCACCAGATGATCTGTGGGAGAAACGCGAGGCATTCTGGTTCTGTGAGGATTTAAGGCTTTGGAAATGCCGTGGGCCAGATCTAACCTGTCCAGTCTGGCTGTTGTACATTAAAACTCTCTCCATGGCAGTGGGGTTTGTTTACGTCTGATTTTTTGTACAATTACCCCAAGTCTTTGTGGCCAATATCAGGATCAGTTATGAAACATCATGCCTCCGGAAACTCCATGCACTTTGATAAATGCCGATAATTAGAGAAAGGCTTCCAGCCTTTTGTTTGTAGGATCACTATGAGTCCTGTTCAACTCGAAAGCAATCATCATCTCAACAACAGCACATTGAGACAGAAGATTAGAATCCTCTGGCCAATAGTATCATAGTAAGTGGACAAAAGATTAAAGTTTTCAATGGTTTAATCTTTTTGGACCCACAGTTAACACCGTTGGTATCATTGGTAGAAAAAAAAAAATCAAAAGATGTATTGTAGGGAGCTGTGGTGGCCTAGTGGCAAGAAGCTGCACTGCAATCCCAGAGGTGCACAGTTCGAATCCACGAGATGCTCTGCTGGAGGAGGGACAATCTCCTCCTATACCAGTCAGATCCGATTTGACGGTACACATACACAAAAACAATAAAAATTTTAAAAAGGATGTATTGCACTCAGAAAATCTTAAAAGCCTTCACTTGATTCAAGCTGTGGTCTTTTCAGTTCCTTGCTAGTTACATGCATCTGAAAATAGAAGAATGAAAAAGGATAACAGAAGAATTGATGCCTTTGGCTTGTGGCGGTGGAGAAGAGTACAGAGTACAGAATATTTCTGGAGTGGCCAAAGAACAAATAAATATGTCTCGGAGGAAATGTTACGAAGGTGCTGCTTAGAGGCCAGGATGGTGAAGCCTCGTTTTACGTGTTTTGGCTGTGTTGTTAGGAAGGGCCAGTCCTTGGAAAGGGAGAATCATGATTGGAAGCGTGGAGAGTTACAGGAAGAGGAAGACCCTTGACAGGGCAGATTGACGCAGTGACTGTCACGGTGGACTCATGTATATCAGATGATGAGGCTGGCATTGTGTAGGGGAAGGTTCAGAGGCACTGTGAGGTGAAGTCAACTAGACACCACGTAACAACACATATTGAGATAAGTACGCTTTATATGTTAAAAGGAATGAGAACATTTTTTTCAAAACAGATCTAAACGCACAGGATATCCTGAAGATTATTAGGCAGAGTACGAAGAAATAGAATATTTCTTAAAGAAAGAAAGGAAAAGATTAACAAGAGGAGGTATGTCTGACCTCCACCTCACACTCATCAGATTATGTGGGCAGCTGATACGGGTTCTTTTCCCTCCTTGGCAAGTTGGAGAAAGCCAGATGCTGTGTCCATGCCATCCTGATACGGGGCTTGGCCTGAAGGGGCTTCGAGGAGTCTTGCACAGGTGAGAGCAGTCAAGCCAAATCAGTTCTGAATTGTGATGTCCCTTCATCGGATTTCTGAGGCCCTAAATCTTTACAGGAAGAGACTGGCCGTGTATGAACCATCAACCTTTGATTTAGTATCACTGAGCAGTGCAGCACAGAACCAGCCACATCCCTAGGGCTCCTCAGTGAGAGATAAACAAGCCTGCACAGGCCAGCAGAGAGAAGGACCTCAGCACCCCCGAGAAAGAAGAGCTGGGAGTAGAGTGCATCCTCTGATCCCACGCTCTCTGTGCTGTGAGCTTCCTAGACTCGGGAAGATTGATGCTGATTTATGTAACGTACTGCTGCTGGACGGAGGAAAGACCTTGACCCCAAGTCAGGAGAGAACACTTTCCTCTGGAGCTGCCCCACTGAATACAGACTTCTAGACTCTCCAGCTGTAAGAGTAAAGATCTTGTTGGTTATATCCATCCACTGGTGGTATTTTTGTTGTCGAAGGTTTATTTGGAATACTCAAGATAAAGGAATTTTCATCCACATCTTCTTCCTCTTGCTTATCCTGGAAGGAATGTTAATTCATAACTTTCTTTGCTGTTAGCAGTTACGCACACCCAATCACTTAGCTGCTGCTTCTTCAAATATGTTTTTTGTGAGATATTACAAATACCTTTTGGGGAAAGGCAATTTGGAGGTTACAGTTCTCTTGCTCTTGCTTCTTTCAGTGCTTCACCTCCTCCAATGGAATTGCCAGCTTTCCCATTAACCTTGATTCTTTCTTGAAGAACCCGCTCGAAATTGGCAGTGACCGTAATGCCATCTTCTAACATATGCGTCCAGTGAGGGGTGAACTTCAGAACGGGCGTCTGTCTTCACGCCCCTTCACCTCAGGCTTTTCCACAGGTGCCATGGTGGCAGTTAGGGAGCCATGGGGAACATTCTGCAGAGCTGTGGCAGAGGGAAACTGACTGCTGATGTAACCCCCAGGCTCCAGTGATCACGTAGTCCAAGAGCCATGGTCTGTGTAAATCCCATAAGCAAATGCGTCATGTAAGAATCACAGAACTACCATTCTGTTTTCAACAGTGTTACTGTGTGCCGTAGAGAGAGAACCAATGCATAGCCAAACCACGAGCAGGTTTTCAGAGGCATTTATTTGCATGGGAGGTGATAGCCCCTTTTTCTCCCACAAAGCAACTAGTGGATTCAAACCACATCCCTCCAGGACTGCAGCGTAGCTTCTTACCGCTCGACCACCAGAGCTTTTCAACTATAAACCTCACATGTCACTTCTGTGTTTAGTTCTGCCCACGCACAACCAAGTGCCCGGGCACTACTTTGTTCTGTGACCTCGGGCCTGGTGGTGGAAATGCTTAAGCACTTGGCTGTTGAGCGAGAGGTTAGTGGTTCGAGCCCACCTGTGGCTGCATGAGAGCCTGATCTGGAAATTTGCTTCCATAGACCTGACGGCCAGGCAAATCCTACGGGGCAGCTCTGCTCTGCCTCCTGGGGTTACCGTGAGGAGAACGTGACTTGCTGGCACCTGACAACCACAACAGCTAATCTGCGGTAGGTGAGCTTTCACCGCGACAAAACAGACACCATCCATTAGCTGGTCAAACAGGTGAGGTGGCATCTGCAAGCAGTGAAGTCACACAGTCCCCTCACTCCCGTTTGTAACCTGCGAGACAGGTGTGGTCTAGAGGCAGGCTGCAGATACCTGAATACTTCCTGAAGATATTTACATTCCCCCCCCCCAGTCCTGAAGACTTTATTAGGATCAACTTGTTTGTATGGGATACATTCTAACATTGAAGCAGCTATAACTTAGGAATGTGAGTTACTCATTCCCCAGAAAGCAAGCTTTTCAAAATTAATTTTTAAGACTTTTGTTAAATAGGTTGACAATTTTCCAACTGTACATTCTCAAAATTCCAACTTATTTTTCTTGCCTTTATCAGTATTATACTCAAAATACAGCATAGGAAAGATGAACAGGGCAGCAAGTAATAGATATTGGAGATGATGTGGTGAGAAAGGAACTCTTAGACATCATGGGTGGGATTGTAAAATGGTGCAACCATTCTGGAGGGCAGTTTGGCGCTTCCTTAAAAAGCTGAACATAGAAATTCCATATGACCCAGCTATTCCGCTGCTTGGAATCTACCCTGAGAACTGAGACTCAAATGGAGACTTGTACACCAAAGTTCATAGCAGCATTATTCACCATTGCAACAACATGGAAACAGCCCAAATGCCCAACCACAGCTGAAGGGATTGAGAAATTATGGTACATTCACACAGTGAAACACCATGCAGCACGCAGGAGCAATCACTTTGTAAATTATTACCTAATTTGGGAGGGACTGGAGAGCATTAGCTGAGTGAACTAACTCAGTCCCACAAGGATAAATATTGTATAAGACCGTTATTGTAGAATGAGTATAAGGATCCAGGAGGGGTGGGAGAGGCTGGAAGCAGAGGGATGCGGATGTGCAGGGGGAGGAGGGATTAATCATTAGGTTGTACAATTTGATGGGTGGAGGGGGTGAGGGAAATTTTAAGCATTTGTTCAAATTTGTATTCAAATTTTATAAACTAGTAGAAAAAATGTAAAAAAAGAAAAAAAGTTACAGCATCAGGATATATACACTCGGTGACATTAAGTCTTCTTGCCATCATACTAAACCAGAAAGATCAGGGGGAGAAAGTACTGTGGGATTTAGTAAGCACTGTAAGTTTTTTAATATTCAAGATAATTTTACTATGTTGTGCCCGAAGACCTGTATTGACATTTCAACCCAATGAAAAGACAAGAGTGTTGTCTAGTTTTTATTTCATAGTCACAAATTTAACTGAAATCATAGAGGGGAATAAAGAAAATATGGATAGTGCCACTGTTGTCAAATGGGGCTGACATCAGAGTTGGGAGGAAGCTAAAAGGGGATAAATAATGTCTACTGCATTGAAACAGATGAGGGAGAGAACTGTTTAAGAAGAATATATAATTAGGTATTATTGTCATGTAAAGTGTCCAGGATGAAAGCTGCATAGTGGAGTGGACTGGAGGGTGGGGAAAATTGTATAACAATTATTAGGATTTTTTCCCCTTTTCCTTTTCAAAGAGAAAAGTGAACTAGGAGGAGGGGTGGGCAGGAAGGAGAGAGTGCAACTATGAATGAATGAAAATCCAAAGTCTCTGTAAACTTCCATTAAAAGAAATTGAAAAGGTATTTGCAATGAGTAAATCATTGAGCGCGCGCGCGTACACACACACACACACACACACACACACACACACAGAGAGAGAGAGAGAGAGAACGTGGAAACCAAACAACTGTAGCAAGAGCACAAAGACTTTAAAGGTCCTGCAAGCATACTGGGGTTAACAGTGTGATCTCTGGAGCTACAGAAGGAATGATCTGGTGATTAAGAGAAAACATGAAATACAGATCATAAAATAGAGTTGTCCACGGTCAGAAATGGTGATCTTCTTTCTGGTCTCGACATTCCTGGACCTGACGCGCTCCATGGTTTCCACAATGTTCATGCCTTCTTTCACCTTATGGAAGACTGTATGTTCACCATCCAATCATTCAGTCTTAGCAGTACAGATAAAAACCTGGGAACCATTGGTATTGGGTCCAGCATTTGCCACGGACAGGATGCCAGGACCTGTGTGCTTCTGGATGAAGTTCTCATTATCAAACAACTCCCCGTAGATGGACTTGCCACCAGTATCATTAAGGTATGCGAAGTCTTCACCCTGGCACATAAACCCAGGAATGATTCTGGGAAAGCATGAAACCTTGTAACCAAATCTTTTCTCCCCAGTACTCAGAGCACAGAAATTTTCTGCTGTCTTTGGACTTTATCTGCAAACAGCTCAAAGGAAACACAAAAGTTTCGCCATCAGTGGTGATGTCAAAGTACACAATTGGGATTGACCATGGCTGGGGCGAGCTGAGCAAACAAATATACTGGTGTGACAGTGACGTCTGCAAAGCTGATTACTTTTTTCTTAAAAGAGAGCCTCATAAACAAGGCCAAAGACCAAATTCTCTGGGTAAAGTTAATGTAAACACTACAATATATTCTTGATCCTCCCAAAGGTACGCAGTTCAAGACCACCAGCTGCTCCATGGGAAAAGGATAGACGGACTCTTCCCGGCACTTAACTGCCTCTGAAAATCCTCTGGTGGGTCAGGTATGGGTTGGTTCTGATTCTACAGTCCACAGCAACAACTCTGCCTAAGGAAGCTCTGGTGGCCTAGTGATAAGGAGTTGAGCTTCTAACCCAAAGGCAGGTGGTTCAAATCCATCAGATGCTCCTTTGAAGAAAGACAAATTGTCTGCTCCATACAATATCGAGCCTCCGAAAACCAATTGAAGGGTCAGCTATGAGCTGGGTCCAATTCGATGGTGCTAGTGGTTGTGTACCATCAAGTTGGAACCGACCCATCGCTGACCCTCTGGCAGGTTTTCAGAGGCAGTTAATCGGACAGGAGGAGACTGTCCATCCTTCTTCAGCAGAGCTGAAGAAGCTGGTGGCCTTGAACTGTGTGTTTTTGGGATTGCAGCACAATTTCTCACCACTGGGCCACCAGAGCTCCCTAACTCAACAGTCTATAACAAACGACATCTTTGTTCAGATTTTCAAGTTAGCATCCAGGTTTGTTTCTCCACATACTCACCTTCTTCAACTGATACTCTTCCATTGCTTTCACTGACTTTTAAAAAGTTCTGTGCTAATCAGTCATGGAATCGAATGAAGAGATAACTGTGTAGAGGCATTCGTAGTGGTCCAGCCTCTAGCTGACTGTCACCTGCTGTCCTACAACTCTCGGTAAGAGAACTGTTTGCCTTTAGACCAAGAACGTTTGGGAAGCACCAGAGTCTGCATGTGGCATGTGCCCAGGGCGACAGAGAGATGCGTGCTCTAAGAACTGAAGTTCTCACCAGATTGTCAAAACCAAAAACACTTGTCAGCAGAGCCTGTGGTGGCTCCACTTGTGCAAAGTGTGCCCGTGACAGGATGAAGCTTTCCTTATTGAAGAGCAGAACATCCTTGGGAAGGCACAAACAAGTACAAAGAAAGCTAAATAAGAAATGACGACGCTTTAAGTAATGTTGTTATGGTTGAGTATTATAAAGTTGGTTTACTGGCCCTAATATGTGGCTGCGAAAATCAAGTTTGGCGTCTTAAACCCACTAGACTTTGAGAGGGAGTTGGTTTCTGTAAAAATTTAGTCCTAATTATGGTACACGGCTATTATTATAAAAAGCTAAAGAAAGGCATACACAGAGATAAAAGCCTTCGCAGTTAACAGGGATAGGAAGGAAGGTAAAGGGGAGTTAAATTTAATAAGAGGGCTGATTAGACATTCTAATTAATTAATGTTATAAAACAAAATGTCTATGAATGTATGAAAACCCAATATGGTTTGTAAGCCTTCACTCAAATGAAAAATAATTTAAAAATATTTAGTCTCAGAAACCCTATTGGGCAGTTGTACTCTGTACAATGGAGTCATTACGAATCATTGTGAATAGAATTTGTGGCAGGCTTTTCCTTTTTGTGTGCTTGTTTTAAAAACGCAATGCAACTTGATTCACCTTCCCTTCTTGAGTGTCTCAGAATTGCCCTTCATCGTTTTCCCCAAAACCTCACTCATTTTGAAAGGGGGGAGTGGTGGTGTAGATGTGTCGCAAAGTCTTTCACCCAGAAGTTGGATCTCTTCTTTACATTTGGATTCCGTGTGAATTATTTTTGTGCAGAACCGTACAGTCTTTTAAAATAAGCTGTATATATATATTTTTTTCTATCATGTAATGTGGCACGGGCAAAACCACCTTCTCAGGACACTTGTAGCAGTTTCTCTGGTGCCCTTTGCAATGGTCTCAATCTCTCTTTGTGCGAAGCCAGATTTCATATTTTTATAATAAACCAAAAGCTATTTCAGGATATTTTTTATTTTTTTAAATGTTATTATTTGTGTGTGTGTGTGTGTGTGTGTGTGTGTGTGTGTGTACCATCAAATCAGATCTGACTGGTACAGGAGGAGATTGTCCCTCCTTCCCCGGCAGATTATAGTTACAGCTCCTTACCACTAGGCCACCAGAGCTCCCGCTATTTCAGGATATGAGGGAGACGTGGATACAAGCTGGCATTCACCCTGAAGCACTAAGCAAACCTTAAATGTTTACAAGGAAAGGCACTAAGGCAAATACACGGTTCTTGTATTTTCTAACCCCTTCCTCCTGAGGAAGGTTTTCAATAGAAAGAGAGGGCTTAGCTTCATTTGCATTGAATTCTCTTTATGATTTGCTTCCTATGGTTCTCAGTACAGACAGCCATGGGTTGTGGCCCTTCAGTCGTTGGAACTGCTGGCCCCCTGTTTTTTAAGTTGCTTTATCTCCTTGTTTTATCTCATCATTAATTATTAATATACTTTACCCTTGGTCTGCAACATCTCTTAGTAAATATGTTGTTGTTGTTATATGCCCTAAAGTTGGTACAGACTCCTCTCTCATCCTCCAGCAGTTTCAAATCGCTGGGAAGGAGGCTACCCATCCTTCTCCCATGGAGTGGCGGGTGTATTAGAACCACCTGCCTTTGAGTTGGCAGCACAGCTTCTTACCCAGTAAGCCACAGAGCTCCCTAATAGTGAATCCCTTTTATTACCAATGCTTTAGCTGTGCCCTTGTAAATACCCCACCTAGGTTGTGTGGGGTTTTTGTTGTATTTTTTTAATTAATTCAGGTTTGGCCACGATTTCTGCAAACAGTTTCAAAGCGAGAATAGTAAAAGGGCTCTGTAATAAAAAAAACCAAACCCAACAAACCAACAAAAAAACCAAATAAAACAACAACCAAACCCAAAACAAAAACTTGTGTGTGTGTGTGTGTGTGTGTACCGTCAAATCTGATCTGACTGGTACAGGAGGAGATTGTTCCTCCTTCTCCAGCAGAGCATCTGGTGGATTTGAACCAACAAAAACTTTTTTTTTAAAGGGCTTTGTCCACCAATTGCTCTGCTGGAGAAGGAAGGACAATCTCCTCCTGTACCAATCATCTGATTTGACGGTACACTCACTCACACACACATATAATAAAGTTTTTTTAAAAAGACAAACAAAAAAAGGGGGGCTTTGTAAAGGTGGCCTAGTGGCAAGAAGCTGCACTACAATCCCGAAGGCACGCAGTTCGAATCCACCAGCTGCTCCGTGGGAGAAGGATGGACAATCTCCTGCGCGATTAACTGCCTCTGAAAATCCCACAGGAAGGGTCGGCTATCAGGACCCTCAACAGGATTTTCCTCCATCGTACTCTGGCCGTATACGGAGAAGTTAAAGAAAAAAACCCTTAAACTGTATTGAAAAGTATGCAAAGTAGTTGTTTTTCGAGCGGGCAGGGCGCGCGCGGTGGTCGCCGGGAGGTGGGCGGCCGCTCGGCACTAACTGCGACGCAGCGCGTGTCTATTGCGTCATAAGGAGACGCCGGTCGCCGGGGAGACGCCAACCGACGTCGGCTGGGCGTGGCTTCAGTTGGGCACGAGGGCCCGTCCGCCATTGAGAAAGAGCAGTTAGGTCGACGCTCTAGAAAGGTGAGGTTGGGGTTCCTCAGCCTGTTCAGAGGGGGGTTTCTTGCGTGTTTGGGGGTTCGGGGAGAGCGCACTGGGGGCGCTTTGGGGTTTTTGTGTTGGGAGCGGGTCAGGTCCTCGCGGGCGGAAGGCGTGGGTGTCCACCATGGAGTCCCTATTTTGGGGGTTTTGTTGGGGTTACTTCCTTCAAGGGGAATGCCAAGGGGCTTCGTGTTGGGAGTTTTGGAGGCCAGTCTTCGAGGGGCGCTTTGGGGTGTCTCCGCTTCTTGAAGCTCATTGTGGGGGTGGGGCAGCGCCAGGAGTTAATACCGTCTCTGTCCCGTTTATATTTTTTTGATTGAGATTTTAATGAAAGTGTATACAGAACTTGGGATTCCAACCATTAATTGTTGCACATTTTCCTCCCTGTCCCCCCTCCCCTCTTAGGTTGCTTTTTTCTTGGAGAAAGAAGTTCTTTTATTGTTATTCAATCCCACCCACCACCACCCCCCTTTACTATGCAGCTCTTACTTTGGACTCTTGTCGTGCCAGTAATGCTTAATCATATATTCACTTTACACAGTTCTCTCCTTCGTCTCTTTGAACGCATTGTACATTATTTACCCTCTCGTTCTTTGTTTCCCCCAACTCTCATATTTTATAACAGTGGCACCATGCAGTATTTGTCCTTTTGTGACTGAGATACTTCACTCAGGATAATGTCCTCCAGGGACATCCGTTTTTGCATAAGATTTTGTGAGTTTCTTGTGTGGTTTTTTTTTTTTTTATCATGTACAAGGTCTTTTTTTTTTACTGTTTCTATATTTCTTTTTTTTAAATTTATTCTAAATTTCAATGAAAATTTATAGAGACTTTGGGTTACCATTCATTCATTGTTGCACTTTTCTCCCCTCCCAACCCTCCCCCCTAGTACACTACCCTCTTGGAAAAGTGAAACAAAAATTCTTTCATTGTTTTACAATCCTTCCCCCCAGATCCACTCCACTGTACAGTCTTCGTTCTGGACTCCTGTCATCACAAAAATACCTAAACACATATCTCTTTTATATAGTTTTCTCTCTTATCTGTTTCAATGCAGTATACATTATTGAACCCATCTTTCTCATTCTCCCCCCAACCCCGAAGTCAGTCCTGTTTTACAACAGTGGCACCATGCAGTATTTGTCCTTTTGTGACTGAGATACTTCACTCATCATAATGTCCTCCAGGGTCACCCATTTTAAGTAATATTGCATGAGTTCCTTGTTTT
>NW_006399958.1:4923581-4925888 GCF_000299155.1 Elephantulus edwardii
AGTCCTGTTTTACAACAGTGGCACCATGCAGTATTTGTCCTTTTGTGACTGAGATACTTCACTCAGCATAATGTCTTCCAGGGTCACCCATTTTTCATATTTCATGAGTTCCTTGTTTTTCAATGTAGCGTAATATTCCATTGTGTGAATATACCACAGCTTCTCTATCCATTCGTTTGTTGATGGGCACTTAGGTTGTTTCCAGCTCTTAGCTATTGTGAACAAAACCGCAGTAAACATGGGTGTGCATATATCTGCCTGGGTGGCAGTTATGGTTTCTTCAGGTTATATTTCCAGTAATGGAATTGCTGGGTCTAATGCTATTTCTATTTGCAACTTTTTGAGAAAGCGCCATACAGCCTTCCATAGTGGTTGCACCATTTTACACTCCCACCAACAGTGAATAAAGGTTCCAGTTTCTCCACAACCTCACCAGCATTTGATGTTTGCTGTTCTGACTGGGGTGAAATGATACCTCATAGTTCTTTTGTTATCACATTTATTTCCTGCAGGGAATTTATCTGTAACTTTACTGTCCATATTAAAACAACTTTTTGGTCTTTGCAAGTTATCTAATCAGGCTATACATTAAGACTAAAACAAGACTGGGAAGTATATCATGGAAATCTTTGAGTTGTATTTTTAATAATAATCCTAGATGTCCCTACTGATATTCTTCTACACAGGTCCTTAAATGCATGGGTTAGGGAGGGAGAAAAGCAGGATGAAAATCCATGAATAAGCATTTGTCTTGAAAGTTCTACATATTTTCCACTTTAGTGATTATTTTGTTGATGATTGGTAACACTATAGCTTTGACTACTGGTAGAGAAATGTTTCCTCTATCTATGAAATTGGAATTATGTTTACAATCATCTGTACTTAAACTGCATTGAAACAGATGAGGGAGAAAACAGTTTAAAAGCAATATATGATCGAGTAATATGGTTATCACAAGAGTCCAGAATGAAGGTTGCATAGTGAAATGTACTTGGGTTGGGGTGGCCAGGAGGATTGTATACCAATGAAGGAATGTTTTTTTTAGCTTTTCAAATAAAAGAGTGAACTGTGGGAGAGGGGTAGGCAGGGAGAAAAGTGCAACAATGAATGAAAGCTAAATCTCTGTAAATGTTCATTAAAAAAATAAATTATTTTTAAAAAAAGACTTGAAATTCAAGCATTGGCTATTTTGTTTTTCCCATGGGCAAGATCAATCATATAAGAAAAGAAAGGAGAAAAAAAGCTGTAACCTGTGCCTTTCTCGCCACCGACGGATGGCCATTTTTCCCCCATCTGTATCCACTGTTTATTTCATGAGAATTTCATAGCAAATACTATGTTTTATTTGCTTATATATATTTTAGTATGTATTTTCTAACTGATTGCTGTTATTGTGTACTATTGAGTCAGATCCAATTCTTAGATGACCATTGACAGATTTGCAAAGGCAATAAATCACAGTGGAGAAGATTGCACATTTCTGACCAGAAGGCAGCTAGTGAATTTGAACTGCATACCTTTGGGTTTGTGTGTGTGTGTGTGTGTGTGTGTGTGTGTAGACTGAGTGTGTGAGGGAGAGGCAACACAATTCCTTCACCCCTAGGCCACCATAAAGGAGGTCTGGTGTCTTAGTGGAAAGGAGTTGTACTGCCAACCTGAAGACTTGCAGTTCAAATCCCCCAACTGGCTGCTTCACTGGAGCTGCTGAAAACCCACTGGAGGGTCAGAAATGAGTTAGTTCTGAGTTGAGGGCACCGAACAAATCCCTTTAATTATTTTAGTTTGAATATTTATTTTTAGATTAATAATACAAACTTAACTTCTCATCTAATATCCATCCACAGTGATCACTGACGTATTCCTATATATACTTTTTTCAATTAAAAAAATAATAAAAGCTAAGGAAAGATTTGTAGAAAGTGACAGTCCGACGTATGGGAAGCCAAACTTTAAACTTTATATTATATGAAAATCCTTGTTTAGGAATTGAAGGAATTGCAGATTTATAAATTAGGATTTCTCTTGTGGCAGATCCCAAAAAATAACCTCTTTGTTCCCTGCAGACAGGAGACAACGAGGACCCTCCTACAGAGTGTAACTTCCTCGAAAATACTTCCTGAGCTAGAGCATTAGGCTGACAATAGAGAAAAATAGAGCCTTCATTTACAAGGAATTCCTTGTATTATTATTTGTTTCCCCAGATTATCAATAAATACATAGAGGAACATGCAGTGGGTTTATGTTGGGGAAGAACAGCCAAAGGCCCAGCTGTGTGTCTTTTTTTTTTTATTATAATTATATTTTATT
>NW_006399958.1:4926431-4929933 GCF_000299155.1 Elephantulus edwardii
TGTGATGACAGAAATACCCAGTTACATCTCTCTTTTAAACGGTTCTCTCCCTCCTCTGTTTCAGTGCAGTATACATTATTGAACCCATCTTACTCCTAGCTGTGTGTCTTGTAATTTAATTTTCCCTTCCATCCACAGGTGTTGGTTGATGAGAACGAGGGACTTTGGATGCCCTGAAATACCCACCACAACTTCCACACAGGCCCAGAGAAGACCGAAAACTGCGTACACCCAGAGTTACTGATCTGAGAGGAAAATGACCAAGGCACAGGTGAGGTTTGGTTGAAGCCAATGGCTGACTCCACAGCAAAGCGAATGACTTCATTGCCTGCCAGTCAGAATCATCACAGAGCTGTGGGTTTTCAGAGGCTGGAATTCACACAGGAGGAGACTGCTCGTCTTTCTCCTGTGGAGTAGCTGGTGGACTCGAAACGCCAGCCTGTGAGTTGGCAGCACAACTCTTCAGCATTAGGCCACCAGAGACAGCTTGATGAAATGATACAGGCAGGCTGTCTGTCAAAAACCAGGATCTGAGTGAAATTAAGGCAGCTCTGGTGCCCTTGTATGTAGGGAGTTGTGCTTCTAACCCCAAGGCTAACCGTCTGGTGATTCAAATCTGCCTCTTTGTGTGTGTCTGAGTGAGAGAGAGAGAGTGTGTGAGTGTGAGGAGGGCGGGCAGTTTTCTCCGATGCTGTTTACAAGCTTGGAAACGCAATGGTGAGACAGCTGTGACTTGTCACAGTGAGGGAGCGAGAAATAGAAGTTAAGTTTAGGTTATGATGTTAAACCAAGACAAGTTACAGAGCAAGATATGGAGGGCAGGGGGTTCATACATCATGTGACACACTTGAGCGCATTGGTAGTCACTGTAAGAGTCCTTCTCTTTGAGAGTTGTCCCCTCTTTTGCTGACACTCCACTATTCCAAGCTTGATGTTTCTTTCCAGGGAATAGCAGCATACCCAACGTATGTGCGAAAGCTTCACCGTCCTTTCCCCTAAGGAGCACTCTGGCAGGTTTTTAGATAATGTAAAACTACACAGGAGGAGGGTGTCCATTTTTCTCCCCTGGAGAGCAGCTGTTGCATTAGAACCGAGCACCTGGCGGTTGGAAGTTCAGCTTCTTACCACTAGGCCACCAGTGAGCCTCTTCATCGTGTGCCTTTTCCAGCACAAAAGTAGAGTGCCAAGTAATAGTTCTGTCCCATGAATTAATGCTGAACCTTCACACCAGAAAACTAAATCTCATAAAGTGGTGGTGTATCAGCAGCTGCTTTTTAGATTTTTGTTAGCTTTTAAAACAGATATTGTGGCAGCAGTCGGACCTCTCAGAAGGACCCGTACAAGGAGGTGATGTTGGAGAACTACAGCAGCCTGGGATCTGTACGCGAGGGCAGCCTCACGGGTCAGTGTCAGTGAGCTCCAACAGTGCTCTTTGTCATTGTATGAATTCTGAAGAGTCTTATGAGTGTTTAATGTTGGAATTAGAACCACTACGTCTGCGTAGTACAATCTGTTAATTGTTGTGCTGCTCACTGAAAGGTTTACAGTACACACTCACTGTCAGGTGCGTAAGAAAAGGATGAAGCAGTTAGCATTTATTAATACTCCAGTCATAAGAACCCTGATTAGCCAATTGGCAGCATCAGGATGGATGGTGAAGAGATTGAGATTGTTCACAGCTTTAGTTTGCTTGGCTCCACAGTCAACACTCTTGGCACCAGCAGCCAGGAAATTAAAAGGCGCATTGCCATGGGAAAGTCTGCTGTTAGGGACCTCTCCGAAGTACTGAAGAGCAATGGTGTCTCTCTGGAGACTAAGGTGCGTCTGATACAGGCCATGGTCTTCGCAATCACTTGTTATGCATCAGAGAGTTGGACAGTGACCAAGGAGGATAGAAGGAGAACTGATGCCTTTGAGCTGTGGTGCTGGAGAAGAGTATTGAGAATACCATGGACTGCTAGGAAAACAGATTTGTCCTGGAGAGGGTTAAACCGGGTGGCTCCTTGGAGGCAAGGATTCTGAGGCTCCGTCTAACATACTTTGGACATGTTGTGAGGAGAGACCGGTCCTTAGAGAGGGACATCATGCTTGGGAGGATGGAGGGACGGCACAGGAGGGGAAGGCCCTCTATGAGGTGGATTGATTGAGTGGGTTAATCGGGATGGCAGTGTCAGAGACAGTGTGTTTGTCACAGGACAGAGCAGAGTTTAGGGCTGTTGTACACAGGGTCGCTATGAGTCGGAGGCGACTCGACGGCACACAACAACAACAACAACAAGAACCCCCGAGGGACAGTTCTAGCCTGTCCTGTCAGGTCACTGTGAGTCAGAATTCACTTGAGACAGCGGGGTTGTAAATTTACTAAAACCTGGTAGAGCATAGTCTTCTGTTCTTTGGCCATGAAATACATGTTTTTGCTCCCTGTAAAAAGTTTATATTTGCCAATCTATAAGTAGTATGGTCCCTAAACTTTACCATTTCACATTTACAGTTTACTCCGCAGCAAAACCAGATTGAGTCTTCAAGTTACAGTGAGAGGAAACTACTGTGGATTATAGAAGGAGCAATTCACAGTTACAGGAACCCCCGTGAGTGTGTGAAAACCAGAAAAGGGGCAGGCAGGACACTGGACAATAGAATGTGAGAGGGAGCTTTGCTGGTGTCGTTCTTTCTCAGAAAAGGGTTAGTGCTTTTGAAATGTTTCAAGAAGTCTTGTATCACCTTATGACTCAGAAGGAACCCAGTGGTAAGAACCGGTGCAGCGATGCCTAAGGCAGATAGATTCCACCAGCTGCTGCGTGGGAGAAGGATGGGCCGTCTTCTTCATGTGATGTACAGCTTCTGAAAACGCGTCTGAGGGTTAGCTCAGAAAGCTGTTCAACTTTAACCTCTTGCTCTTCACTTCTTATTAAAGAACAACGCCACCCTTCTTTTCTCTCCTGACCACATCTGCCTCATGTTGGATTTCTTGCCTGGTTCTGTTCTTCTCAGCGTCCTTGTGTCTTTTTCTTCTGTAGCGCTTTTATTTCCTGTTGTCCATTTTCCTTGTTGTGAAATCTCCGTCCTGCTCCTTCAGGGGACCTTGCACTCAGGGCTGCTGTCTACTTGCTCGTCTCTTTCTTCCTCTAATGAGAAGATTGATTTTTTTCCCCTCCAGACAGTCCAGCTCAGTTTGAGTCACAGTGGCCACAGAGACTGTACTCAGGTTAATGGGAATTTTTAGGGAACTTGTTGTTAGTAGGTGCCATGGAGTCAGCTACAACTCCTAGCGTGCTGAGGAGGACAGATGTGAACCTTGCGCTGTCTGGCCCCATCCTCGCTGCCTCGACCATGCTCAGGTCCGTCGTTACACAGTCCTGTGTCAGCCCGTCTTGTGGAGGGTCTCTCTCTCTCTCTAACCCTTTCCCAGCGTGATGTCCCGTTCCAAGGACTGGTCCCTCCTGAGAACAGGCCCCGATGTCCCGTTCCAAGGACTGGTCCCTCCTGAGAACAGGCCCCGATG
>NW_006399958.1:4930033-4982374 GCF_000299155.1 Elephantulus edwardii
GAGAACAGGCCCCGATGTCCCGTTCCAAGGACTGGTCCCTTCTGAGAACAGGCCCCGATGCCCCGTTCCAAGGACTGGTCCCTTCTGAGAACAGGCCCCGAGTGTGTGACATGACGTGTCACCATCCTGGAGTCCCAGGCGCACCCTGGCTGCACTTCCTCGGGGCAGGTTTGCTCGTTCAGCATCCCTGGGGTCTTCAGTTCTCGTCTCCCAGCATCACAGTTGAAAGGCCTCAGTTCTTCAGTCTTTCTGTATCCATCGTCCAGCTTTCAGAGGCCTAGGAAGTGATACCAGCTGTTCAAAAAAATTAATTTCATTTAATAAAAAAAATTCTTATACCTAGACGCTCCCCTAATTCTTGCCTCTTCTTGCTTCTAGCGATGCTTCCAGGAGCGGATCTGTCTCTCTCCTTCCCTGCCTTTTCTCCCCATCACTGTCCCACGTTTCTTCATCTCCATGTTGGTCAGCCAGGTATGGACTAGGGTCATCTCTTGTGTGAGACCGGCCACAGCCTCTTTCCTGTTCCACGGTTTCCTCCCTCCAATTCATTCTCCATACCAGAACATGGGCTATCAGAAATGTTCAGTGGCCCGCTGACAGTGCTCTTCGCATCAGTTCCATTCATAGCAAAACTCTTCCTACGAGGTACCGAGTTCTCACTCAGTAGTGCCAGCTGTTGTGCTCTGACCTCATCCTGCAGCCTGTCGGCCTCATGCGGTTTCCAAGTCTGGTCATGGTGTTACTTCTCTTTGATTTTTCCTTCTTCTGAGATTGGTTTTCATCCCAGTTGCTCATCTCTTGTGGATGCTAACTGGATGGACAATTGACCTGTGAGCCGGAATCCATTCGTACACTGTAACAGTAACGAACATTCAGCGCAGCTTAATCTTTCTTAATCATTAAGTTTATTTCTTGATTTTTTTTTTTAAATTAACTATACTAGGATGACAGTTCCATGAAGACAGATAATAAATGTTTTGGTTACTTTAATGTCATAAACACACTTGTTCATCAATTGTTCATTGGATGAACAGCTCTGTCTGGGACAGTCTCTAGTCTAATTTGCCTTCATTGTTTTTCAAAGTTTGGTCATATGGCCAGGATGGACCAATCCTTGGAATAAGTTACCATGCTCAGAAGGGTGCAGGGACACTGCTGGAGAGGAAGACCCCAGATGAGGTGGATTGACATAGTAATTAGGGCAGTGGGAGTAATGTTTTGTGTAATTGAGGCCTTCTAGAATTTTAATGCCTTTGCTTTGGCTTCAGTTTTGGGAGGGGCAGGGACTTCCTTTGCTTTAGGCGCCACCTTCGTAGAAAGCTTTTTTTTTTTTTTCGTTTTTATTGTATTATTTTTACATGTACCGTTGAATCTGATCTGACTGGTACAGGAAGAGATTGCCCCCTCCTTCTCCAGCAGAGCATCTGGTGGATTTGAACCAGTACCTCTGGGATTGCAGTGCAGCGTCTTGCCACTAGGCCACGTAGAAAGCATTTCTAACACAGAAATGGAACGTCCTTTATTGGTTGAATGGTTAAAGCAACAGGTTTTTATTAACAACGAAATACTGCTACTGGTGTGGATTGAATTGTCTCGGGAAATTTGTTACCCATCCCAACCAACCCCTTTATCCAGTGCTGTTACTATTTTCAAAGGTTAGTGGTTCAGATGCAAACCCAGCAGCGTCTTGTGGGGAGAAGTAAGGTCAGCCCCCTCCAAGACTTAAGGTTCAGAAAGGGGCTCTGTGCCCTGAGGCTTGGGTCGGCCCTTGGCTTTGGGAGACCTGCGGGCGGACGTGCTGGGGAACAGGGCTTTCTGTTGGTCAGGGAGCTCTGGCCTCGCGGGGTGGGAATCCACCTGCAGGTGAGGGATGGGAGAAAGATGGGCAGTGTCCTGCAGGCATGAAACCCCCTGGAGGCTCGGTTCTGATTCACAGCAGGGAGTTTGCAGTTTCTGGGGCCATGTCAGCAGTGGCTGGCACTTTACAGACGTTTCTAGGCCGAGTGAACAGTGCCCGTCGCTGGGAGCGACAGCTGAAGAGCGCTTTCAAAAGTGGTTGACACATGGAAATCTTGAGCCTCGTGCTCTCGTTCCTTGGTCAGTCTGCGCGGGCAGCTTATCAGTTCCGTTATCAGCACACCCCCCTCCCCGGTGTACCCGACTGGACAGAGCCAAGGCCCCTCCTGGGAGCCCTGGATCTGGTCACTTCGCGTGCTTCGCAGGTGGAAGGGGAGGTGACGCCTCTCGCTGGGCCAGTCGCCTGCTGACCCCTGGCCTGCTGACCCCTGGCCTGCTGGGTCTGATCCAGTGTTTTATCTATTTTTTTTAATATCTCCAGACAACTGTCTTTTCTGTGACTGGCTTCCAGGGAACAGTCTCCAAAAACCTGTGTCTGGAGGGAAGCCTTCCTGGGGTGCCTGTGGGTTCTCCCCAGAGGATCTGGAGGGGGCTCAGTGCGGACCCCGCGGCCGTGCAGGCTGATGAGTGAGAAAAGGGCCGAGAGGCGCCTCTCCCATTGCTGCCTGCAGCCCGGCCGCGCAGGAAACTGTCAACCGCTGGGGCAAAGAGCGACCCCTGGCGGAGACGTGTCCGTGACGTCACATCGCAGCGCCGCCGGAAGGGCCGGTGCTGCGAGGGTCTCATACAGGAAGTGCTGTTGGGGGAATCGCCCGAAGGGGCGTCTTGTCGTAGCCTCCTGCGGGGAGGGCCTCGTGTTGGCTGGGCTCTGTGCCACATGGACTCGTGCTGGGGGGAAGGGCCGGAAGCCTTGGTTCTGGAAGGGGCTTGTGGTGGGCGGGCTCGGAGCCAGAACGGCTCGTGCTGGGAGGGCGCCATGCCGGAAGGGCCTCGTGTTGAGAGGGCCTCATGCCGGAAGTCCCTCCTGCGGGGGCGGGCCTTATGCCGGAAGGGCTTCGTGTGTGTGGGGGGCTTCATGCGGGGAAGGGCCTCGTGTTGGGGGCCCCACCCCCACCGTCCTCGTGCAGGAAGTCCCTCCTGCGGGGGCGAGCCTTACGCCGGAAGGGCTTCGTGTGTGTGTGGGGCCTTGTGCCGGAAGGGCCTCGTGTTGGGGCCCCACCCCCACGGTCCTCGTGCAGGAAGTCCCTCCTGCGGGGGCGGGCCTTACGCCGGAAGGGCTTCGTGTGTGGGGGGGGCTCGTGCCGGAAGGGCCTCGTGTTGGGGGCCCCACCCCCACCATCCTCGTGCAGGAAGTCCCTCGTGCCCACGGTCCTCGTGCAGGAAGTCCCTCCTGCGGGGGCGAGCCTTACGCCGGAAGGGCTTCGTGTGTGTGTGTGTGGGGGGGGGCCTCGTGCCGGAAGGGCCTCGTGTTGGGGGCCCCACCCCCACTGTCCTCGTGCAGGAAGTCCCTCCTGCGGGGGCGGGCCTTACACCGGAAGGGCTTCGTGTGTGTGGGTGGGGGGGCTCGTGCCGGAAGGGCCTCGTGTTGGGGGCCCCACCCCCACTGTCCTCGTGCAGGAAGTCCCTCCTGCGGGGGCGAGCCTTACGCCGGAAGGGCTTCGTGTGTGGGGGGGGCCTCGTGCCGGAAGGGCCTCGTGTTGGGGGCCCCACCCCCACCGTCCTCGTGCAGGAAGGGCCTCGTGAGCGGGAGGGCCTGAGCCAGAGTCCTCGTGCTGGAATTTTGCGGTGATCTGCGTTTTCCAGCCGTTGCTGAGCGGCCACAGGACGCTGGGGGGGCGGCTCCGGTTGGCTGTTTGTCTGCAGCAGTCGGCTGTTTGTCTGCAGCGGAGTTGACGCAGTTGAGGGTCTGGGCACCTCTGCGTGGAGGAGGTCGCAGAAGATGGTGTGTTTATTATGCTTGCCGTGGGTATTTTTCCCTTTTTTTATACACTGTTTACTACATTAACAATGGTAGCGAAAATGTTCTGAAATAATAGCTTCTTTTTAAAAGTTTGTTAAATATCATGCAGTTTATTTTCCGAGTAATTAAAGCAGTTTAAGTGCTGTTTGGTTTAAAAATGTTTACTTGTTAAAGCCTTTGCTTACGTTAGGGGTTAGGCCGGAAATAACTAGCGTTTAAGGATGATTTCAGATCATTCTAATGTGTTGTAGATCACGACCAAAATAAAAAACAACCCCAAAAAACAGCAGAACCCCTCAAATGTCACCGTTGGTCTAATAATTAAGCCATTACTTAGACGCCCCTCGAGTGTCCAGGGCGCAGCGGTCACGGCGTCACGTGACGTCTGAGTCTGTTACAACGGCGCTGTCATGTGACTGAGAGATTTCAGCCTAAAATCCCCGCTGCCCCGTGTTAATGTGCCCAAGTTCATGTTTAGTGCTGCGTAAAACTCACTTTGATGAACATAGTTTTTCCATTTGTTTATGGGGCTTGGATTTTTTTTTTTTTTTTCATTTTTGCTGTTGTCAAAAACCAACATTATGGACGTGCCTGCAACTGTTTGAGTTATGGCTCTGCTTTCTTTGGCGTGCATTCCCAGTCGTGGAGTTGCGGAGTTAAAGGGTATTTCTGTTCCCAGCTATTTGAGAAAATGCCAGACCCCCTTCCACAGCCGCTGTGCCGATTTACATTCCCACGAGCCAGTCTTCCAGTTTCTCCACGTCGTCTTTGCCAGCATCTTGTTGAACTTTGACGTAGTTGCTGGCATGAGATGCGCCCTTTTTTAGATGTGGATGCTTTTGGAACTTTGCTGTTCAATGCCTCAAACCTGTTCTCCAAATGATTCTTAAATTCAGGTGGGATAGACAAAGTCATTTATGGTGGTTCCCGTATACTGGATTTCTTTGGGTTCAACTTGAGTTTGAACTTTTACATGAGTAATTGATGGTCTTTTTCATACTCAGCACAGTTTTGTTTCGAAAGGTAGTGTTGCAAGTCTACAACAGGTGGGGACTCTCTTAGATGTATTATAATATTTTATCAGTTAATTCCGTATTTGATATTTTATCATATGTCATGTTATATAATTGTCTGAAGAGTATATTTAAATTTCTTTTTAAGTTGTCATTACATTTCTGTAAGTAAGCCATTGATTGCATCAAATGGTGCTGTTTTGAGAACATCTGGTGTGTAGGTGAGGCTCAGGAACTCACCTGTGACTTGTTCATAGGGCACTGTCTTTTCCATCTTCTCCTGTCCAGGTTGAATTTTTGCTCCTGTATCATTTTTTGTGGGGCTGGCACGGCAGGGAGACTAGACTAAAAGTCTAAGGTCAAGAGTGATCTCAGAATGGGTGATCAGGTGCTCAGCTTACTCACTGGCATTTACAGTGGGTCACAGGGTGATTAGCAGGTGAACTCTCTGAATTTGGAGGTCCAGGAGAAAACTTGAGAGAACCTAAGGGAAGCCTTGGTCTGCAGTAGAGCCTTTCAGAATCACTCTTGTTTCATGGGGCCAATGCGCCATCCACTTTGGCTTTGTACTGTTGGGTATGTTTATCTCTAAGAGCTGGACAGGGCTGCCTTTGTATTCTTTGATGTGTGAGTATAACTGTGTGTGTGTGTGTGTGTGTGTGTGCGCGCGCGCGCGCTGAATGTGATAAGAACTATTTCTCAGGCTCAGTTGTTTGGGGTTGTTTTTTTTTTAATTGTGTATATTGTTAAATTAGATCTGACTTGTACAGGAGGAGATGCTTCAAATCTTGCGCATTTGAACCATGTACCTCTGAAATAGCAGCGCAACTTCTTGCCACTAGGCCACCAGAGCTCCCTCAGGCTCAGTTTTTTAAAAGTGGATCTCTGCGTGTTAAGTAGGAACTGGAGGTCATACCCCTAAATTAGGGAATCCAGGCTCTGGGCTGTAGAAGTCTTAGAAAAGGTGACATATGCGTGGCTAGTATCAGAATGACGATGTGGGAGATTGCGGATTCATATATTGGAAATCAGGTGTATGTTGGTTATTACTCCCATCTTCCTGTGGGCATTGTCCTATGATGTGCAAACTTCGAGGGGGTCTTCTGCAAGAGACAATGGAAATGCTAACACCGGATACTAAGAGAAAGGACCCTGTTAGTGATTCAAATCTACTTTATGCGATAAAGAGGGGCACTCTCTTCCTGTGCATTTTATAGCTTCTTCAAAATGTACTGTAGTGTTAGCTATCCATTCAGACAACAGAGATGAAGAAGAGTCACGTGAACAGAGCAGTATCTTCTATAATTGATTTTACTCCTGAATTAACAGGTTCTGGTCCAGAAATCAAGTTCATACAAGAAGCTGAAAGACTTGGACTTGAGAGGTTAGGTTGCTGGTAACGGACGGACCTGAGATACCTGAGCACAGCCTCTACAGTGGCCCAGAGAAGTCAGAAAGCAGAACACATCAGCCTTTGAGAACAAGATGATGACCCAAGCCCAGGTGAGGTTGTGTGACTAGTTTACCTTGGTTCCTAGTGTATCTTTGAAGGCTGATTAGTTTGAATGACAGGTGACCAACAAGCACATGAAGAAATGGCCATTAGTTGCTGCTGCTGTTGTGTGTCTCCAAGTCTAGTGTGACTCACAGTGATTCCATGAACAACAGTTTTGAACTTGGCCATGTCTTGTGCAGTTCTTGCCATCGTCAGTGTACATTGCTTCAGTCACTGTCAGTCCCTCTTTTTTTTTTTTCCTTCTGTTCCTTCACCTTTTCCAGCATGATGACATTTTTCAAGTACCTGCCCCTCCTGACAACACGCACAGAGTATTTGAGAGAAACTTTCTCCATCTTTTCCTCTAAGGAGCACTCTGGCTACATTTTCTCCAAGATATATTTCTGTCTGTTCTTTTGTCACACCACGGCATAGTAATTTCTCCAGCAGCAAAACTTAAAGGCATGGATTCGTCTCAGAGCTTTATTAATTGTCCATGTCTCACATACACAGCAGGTGACCCAAAGGCTTGATACCAGGAGCAGCTTAGTCTTTA
This sequence comes from Elephantulus edwardii, assembly GCF_000299155.1. NCBI lineage: Eukaryota > Metazoa > Chordata > Mammalia > Macroscelidea > Macroscelididae > Elephantulus > Elephantulus edwardii. Next base: position 4,936,915 of record NW_006399958.1, read on the forward strand.
AACTGATTATGTTGTTTCTTGTGACTTTGGAGAGAAACGACTCTGAGATGTCATCTCACCCTCTCAACAGTGACAAGAAGCAGCAAAAGGTGTAGAGCGAGTGGGACTCTGTTAAATTATTAGTGGGAATGTCAAATGTTATAACCCCTTTGGAAAGGAGTTTGGTGGTTTTTTAAAAGGTTGAAAGTGGAAATACCATTTGATCAATAAATCTTCGTATCAGTTATCTATTCTTAAAGAATAAGAGCTGTAACGTCTATTCATGTTACAATAGAGAGATGGAAACAATGCAGGGGTCCATCCGTGAATAGAAGATTCTGCCAATTATGATACATTTTACACAGTGGAGTACTATACAACACTAAAGAATGAAAGTCAAGAGACGCATGGATGAATGTGCTTTGTGACCTAAGTTAGTCAAAGAGAACAAATCCTATGTATGACCGCAGTTTCATAAGAACTTTCTGTTAATTTGCACGGGGCACAGCTTACCTGTGGAGCCTTGTTCTTAGTATGTGGTCTCCTAATGGAAAAGCTGGTGCTTCAAAGTGCTGGAGAAAGTTTGTCCCAGGAGAAAGAGTGGCAGCCAGGTTTGAGAACAAGCACACCCTTCCCAATCTGGGGGTGGCTCCTGCTCTGCCAGTGCAGTACATCTCCTGCCAGCTGATACCAAGGATGCTGATTGTACATTCAAGTCAGAAGTTACTGTTGAAAGTTTCTTGTCTCCACTTATGATGCTGCTTATTGTTCATGTGATGAGAATTTTGGTTTTCTCGACAGTGAGATGCAATCTACAGCCAAGGTTTGGTCTTCTGCAGTAGATGCTTCAACTCCTCATTTTCAGCAAGCAAAGTTGTATCATCTGTATTACAAAGGTTACTGATGATGTCTTTTTCCGATGCCACCTTTTTTCTTCAGAGTCTGACTTCTCGATTAATTTACTTAGCATATGGATTCAAAAAGTCTGGAGAGAAGATACAGCCCTAATGGCACCCCTCTCTTAATATAAAAACACATAATGTTTCGCTTTGTCTGTTTGTAAACAGCCTGTTGGTGTAGGTGCTGAAATAGGTGTCATACGAGCACAATTAAGTGTTCTCGGATTCCCATTCTTCTCACTGATAGCCATAACTGGTTACAATTCATGTGGTCAGTATATAAAAACACAGATAGACACTCTTCTGGTATTCTCTGCTTTTATTTCGGATCCATCTGACATCTGCAGTGATATCCATGGTACCATGTTGTTGTTATGTGCCGTTAAGTCGTTTGAGACTTATAGCGACCCTCTGTACAACAGCCCTAAACCCTACTCTGTCCTGTGCCAGTCACACTGTCTCTGACACTCCCATCCTGATTATCCCAGTCACTGAATCAATCCACCTCACAGAGGGCCTTCCCCTCCTGTGCTGTTCCTCTCCAAGGACCGGGTCTCTCCTCACAACATGTCCAAAATATGTTAGACGGAGCCTCAGAATCCTTGCCTCCAAGGAGCCACCCGGTTTAACCCTTTCCAGGATGAATCTGTTTGTTTTTCTAGCAGTCCATGGTACCCTCAATACTGTTCTCTAGCACCACAGCTCAAAGGCATCAATTCTCCTTCTATCCTCCTTGGTCATTGTCCAACTCTCTGATGCATAACAAGTGATTGCAAAGACCATGGCCTGTATCAGACACACCTTCGTCTCCAGAGTGACACCATTGCTCTTCAGTGCTTTGGAGCCATAGCCTCTTCTAAATCAGCTTGAACTTCTGGGAGTTGTCTAGACACTGTTCTAACAATTTTCTAATTATCTTTAGTGGTATTTTATTTGCATATATTGTTTGATCATTTCTGCTTTCTGTTGGGTTACATTTCTTAGGAGTGGGAGCAAATGTGGATCTTTTCCAATCAGGCAGCCAAGTAGCTGTTCTACTTTCTTTGCGTAGACTGGTGACTATGTCTGTTGGTGAAAACACGTCAGTTGGTACCACATTTATTCTGTGGCCTTACTTTTTGGAAATTTCTTTAGTGGAACTTGAACTTCTTCCTTCGTTACCATTGGCTCTTGTTCATACAGTACTTGCTGAAATACTGAAGTGTTGGCAATTTTTTTTTATCTCCAGTTCCTTTTGATTCTGTGTATTCCTTCCATCTGTTGATGCTACTTGGATCATTCTAGACTTTGCCTACAGCATGACAGCATAGTGTAACTTGAGGCTTGAATTTACTTGTGGAAGAATAATTCTCTCAATTCCTGCTTTCTTCATGTTACACTGTAGTACTTTATCTTCCCAAGCTACCCTTTGAAATATTTTGTTCAGCTCTTTGACTTCAGCCTCTCTTCCCTTTGATTTAGTTGCTGCCTTCAGCCTCTCTTCCCTTTGATTTAGTTGCTGCTTTGTGTTGGTCTAGTGCGGTTTTCAGACATCTCTTCTGGTGTTTTCTTTCTCCTGTCTTTATAGTGACTTTGTTTTTTAACTGTCTTAATGGATGATCATCTCTGCTGTCCTCTCACTGCTTACCTGGTTTTTGATCATTGGTGGTCAGTGCTTCAAGTGTGGTCCAAGATGATTGTTAAAGTTAAGTCTGGTAAACTCAAGGTCATGTGGGTTTTAGTGGATATGATTGAATTTCTTTAACAGCAATCTGAGCTTACACGTGAGTGTCTGATGGTCTGTTCCACAGTTAACATTTAAACTAGTCTTAACTTTTGGTACTGAGTATCTCTAACCATTGTAGTCAGTGATTGCTGACCAGTCCATTTGTAGTCTCTGTAAAGTCACACTTTGTGTTTTTTTACAAAATTACATCAGTGAAAAAGTCATCAAATGTATAAAATCATTTCAATTTTTGTATGGTTCTTCCTTCACAAAGTACAAAGACGCTGGTCCCCTCTAGTATAATAATGTTCAATTTCTCTAGTTTCTTCAAATAGAAATATTTCATTCCAAGTGTTCGGTCTTTTCCCTTTTACAGGACATCAAGCTACCAAACCAGACCCAGTCTTTAAATTGGAGCAAGGAGAAACACCCTGGATAGTACAGGGAGTTACCTAGAATTGAGTCAGTCCAGGTAAGTGTATGAAAACCAAGACTGGCCCGATCAGACACTGAATCCCAGGTGGTCACTAAAGGATTGACACTTAATCTTTTTCACAATCTATGATTTTTAAAATGTTTGATTACCTATGACTTTTAAAATGTTTGATTACCTACTGTGTGTGTTCCTTTTTGAAATTCACCCTCATAGACATTTTCATAAAGACAGAGAATGCGTTAGGTCCTTAGGGTCTCAGAGCAGCTCCTTGAGTAAATGTTTCTTGGTTGAACAGGTCTGTCTTCTGCTGTCCTGGACGTGACTTAGCTCTGTCTTTGGCTGAAGTGCCAGTTCTGCGGTCCATAGGTAAGTAACGCTGCTGGCTCAAAGGCAATGCCTCTCTGGCGCTTTGAAAACACCAGCGTCTCCAGGGAGAAATATGGGCCCTGTCCTCTGGTGGGATTTACAGCTTTTGAGGACCTGCACCGGCTAGGAGTCTGCTTTGACTCAGCACCCTACTTCCTTGACTAGTAATTCTTCTCCTGTCTCTGCTTCTGTCTCCATTCTGTAGGATGCTAATTAAAATTCAGTACACAACGTTGAGATTTCTTTTAAGATGAGATCAAGTGTTGGTTCTACAGTAGCTGGTTTTCCTCTATTATAATCATGTTTCCCCTTCACCTTCCCTTTTTAAGGTGGCCATACAGTCACAAACATACATTTCTTTTGATTAGAATAAGACTGATCCCAAACTCTCCCAGCCCTTGACCTCACATGTGTCCTGTTCTTTCTCTAGGGTAATGGAAGCTTGACCATCTGCAGGTGCATCCTGAAAATCAGAGCTAGCGGAAAAGTTGGGGGAGATGTTTGCAACGTCCTGCACTTGAGAATCGTTCTGGCTTGAGCAAAAATCCAGTTCCCTCAGGACAGAGACACAGTACGTTTTTCTTGCAGAAGTTTGCAGTCTCACTTAGATTTTGTTACCCAGGATAGAAGAGATGGCAAAAAAAAGGTGTTGATCTACTTAGTGCTTGTAGGCAATCCTCTGTCCACAGGTAGCAGGATAAGTCTTCATAACACATCTCCTGAGTGTGGCACTGTCTCACAGCTTCAAGACAAGCCAGAGACTAGCACAGAACAGCAGAAGCGTAAATGTGGTGAGTGCTGCAAAGGCTTTTCCAAAAGGCCCGGCTCTTGTACCATTAAAAAATGCCCACAGGAGAGCAGCTCTGTGTGTGCAGTGAGTGTGGAAAGGCCTATACTTGGAAGACCTGACTCTGTAGACACCAGCGGTCTCATGGCAGAGAGAAACTGTATGGAAGCAGCGATGGTGGGAAGGGGTTTTCCCAGAAGCCCTGTCTCAGTGCACCAGAGACTTCACACTGGAGAGAAGCCTCATGCACACTGTAAGTGTGGAAGGACCTACACACTGACCTGGCAGCAGAGTGTCCGCTCGGGTGACAGACTGCACGAGTACAGGGAGTGCAGAAGGGCCTTCCTTTCTGAGGCAGTCCCAGCCCGTGTGAGTCAGCGAATGCACACAGGAGAGTGACCTTCCGGATGTGAGGGGGAAAGCCTTCACCAGCAAGTACAAGCTCAGGAAGCAGACACAGCAGGGGCAGGCCGGGCACGGGCAGAGAACGCGGCCAGACCTTCACCTGCGTGGCGTCCTCGTACTTCAGGAGGGGACAGCTGCTCAGAATTGCACACTAACTGCAGGGACGTGGGGACCCTGAGAAATTCAAGGAGTCAGTTCTTCAGACGGCCACGCTTGCACAGACTGTTAACTGACAGAGGCCCTCGTGGGTCCGTTCGTTCCTTAGCGTGACTTACTGAATTCATGAGAGCATCTCAACTCCCAGTGTGGGGCAGCCAGACAGGGTACAAAGCAGTGTGGTTTGCTGCACGTCCACGCCTCCGCTGTCCCCAGGGACACGCCTGACTTCCCGTTTGACGTGTGTGATGTTCCTACTAGTTGGGAACCTCATTGGAGGCTGTTGACCTTTTCCTAATCTGCATATGTGTGTCTGGGGGCTCACCGTGTGTCCTTGGGATTAAGAATATGAAAGGCTAACTGCGTCATCCTTCTTCTCTGAAGAAGTTTTGCGATGTTGGGGCCGTAAATTCTAGAAAACACAAATGCTCACTTGATTGCTTGAGAAATTCCATGGGCTGACTGAGAGCCAGCAGCCAGATGCAGTTTTTGGTCCAGAATCTCTGGTGGAATTCTTCCACTAACCTGCAGGCTTTCTCGCTCATGTGGCATTCCTGCCTTTGCACAGAGAGCTCTCAGAACTGGAGGACGCTGCCCTGGGGGGCCTCTGAGTTAGACGCTGCAGTGCAATCCGAAGGGCGTAAGGTTGGCATGCACTAGGTGCTCTGTAGAAGGATGGGCATTCTCCTGTGCAATGAACTGCTGCTGAAAACCCGCTGGAGGGTCCGCGGTGGGTCAGTTTGACTCATTGGCACACAGCAACAGCTACATGCTAATGACAGGTGTCGAAATCTCAGCAGGCAAAGAGGTTCGCGTGGCCTCAATAGAATTGGCTACTTTCTCCATCCCAGTAGGTTTCCATGGCAACGGGGAGATAGAGGTACTTTGAAGAAGCAGCAGCAAGAGTGGAGTGTGCGCTTCAGACGCCAGGTGCTATGCTGGGATGAGAGCCTTGTCCCGCAGGGGTCAGGGAGGTCTCACCCCAAGAGCTGGCACACGGCTGAGACGGCGTCCAGGGGTCAGGAGGAGGCTTGCTGGTGGACAAGGATGAGAGCACGACGGGACAGAGCTGGACACAAGCCAGCCTCTCATGGTCAGGGAGAAGTTGGCCTGGTCAGAGGCCACATCCTGAATTGTTCTGCCACTTCCAAGATAGAGCTCATCCTGAAAAGGAGTCTGCCCCCGGTCACCCTGTGGTGTGCTAGCGGTCCGCTGCCAGCATTTATTTGAAGCCGCTGGGAGTGGACGGTTCCGTGGGGCGACAGCTGATCTCAGAGTAGGTGAATGTGGGGACGAGGGTTCTGTCTTGTCAGGAGCTCTGGTGCTCGGTCTAGTGGGTAAGGGGTTGTACCTGCAACAGGAAGGCAAGCGGTTCTCATCACCAGCTGCTCCACGGGAGAAGTTGCAGTCTCTTCTCGTGCTCTTTACGTGACCGTCCTTTCCATGCTCTCTTCAACTCTGGCAAAGAGAGATGGAGTGTGGAGCTGCCTCCCGTTCCCAGCACCAGATTCAGAATGGCAAGGTTTAGACTGGGTCAGGCCAGAGTGGTCACTGGAAATCCTCATTCAGGGGGTGTCATTAGGGGACAGGGACTCCCGTCCAGCGTCTCCTCCGGGTCATGCTTACATTCGGGATGTAGGCACCTGAGGGCACTTGGTCAGTGTCTTTGGCAGGATGCTTCTTCAGGCCAGCAGTGCATCAGTGTTCTGTGTACCTGTCTTTCTTCCCCGCCCCCCTTCTTTTCTCAGTGCCAGGAAAGGATGTATGTGTAAAGAGACTGTCTTGCAGTTGGAGATGGGCCAGGTCCATGTGGCCAGCACAGAGCACACCTCACCCCTGGGCAGTGCACTTGGCCTCTTTGCTGTGAGAACGGTCGTCTCCTGCTCATCCACTGTGCCCACTCGTGTCTCCTGCCTTTTGAACAGGAATGGTCCAGAGAACACTTACGACAAGGTTTAATCCAGTTCAAGCAACTTGAAGTGCTTTTGTTGTGAAACGATTTTTTTGTTGTTAAGGAAAACCGAAACGGGGTGGGGGGAGTGAAAGGACACACTGGGGAAACAAAGTGGGAAAGCAGTGCAATGGTTTTTGTTGTACTTTTGCTTCCTGGTGGGGGTCACAAAGTCAGCAAATGGGAATTGCTTAGGTTTCAGGTAACCTCGTAGTACCCGGCAGTATTGTTTCTCTGATGTTGACATGTTTCATTCTTGAAGGGACAAGTAAATGGAGGTCTCTGCTCCTCTGTCTGTTTCCCACTGGCCAAGTGAGTACAAAACTACAAATTCACTGGCCTATACCCGACCCCCCAGTGGGTTTCCAGAGGCTCTAAATGGCACCACGGCAGTTTGTCCGTCTTTCTCCCATGGAGCAGCTGGGGGACTAGAACCATCTGACTTTGGGTTGGCGGCTTGTTGCATATGCGCTTGGCCGCCAGAGTTCCCTACTGGCTAGAGGAGTGGAAATCTCTATCTGCCTGTGAACTTTCCTGATTGCCTGGCAGAGTTGGTGGCTGCATCCAGGATCTCTCTCCTGGTGTTTCTTCATAACCTGTAGGCCCTTGTTCACCGGTGAACCCTGTGAGGCCTGGAGGACATGAGTAGCATTGTCGGGTCGCACAGTGTAGCAGGGCCACTAATGGACGAAGGAAGAGTAGCCTGCGAATGAAAGGAGAGCATTTCTTTCTTTTTTTATGCAGAAAAAACCCTCTGAACTTGATTTCAAAGTTGTAACTAAATAGAACAACAATAAAACCAGTATTTGTTCTTCTAAAACAATCCATCAGGTTGATGACTTAGATGATCTTCCCAGCTCTGAGTGGCTTGAGCTCATTTAATGAGTGAATAGTGCTCTGACCACTTTATCATCCACACCTTCCTTGTGGACATTTCCTGCCGATGCTGGCACTCCTGTGGGCTCCTCGTTTTCATCTCTGTATAGGCCCTCCTCATCTTCCACATTTGACCTCTTAGTCTCCCTCTTCACTTTGGTCTTCGGTTTCTTCCATTTCATTAAAAATCGGTTGACTTTCCTTCATAAAGAATTAGCCCATTTGCTCCTCCAGCAAAAAGAGCAGCAATGAACGGGCCGAAATCCCGGGATGGTCGTGCCGCTCACAGCAAGCGCAGAGACCCGAGACATCTGTGCAGGCATATCCTTCCCTGGCATAACACAGCTCCATTTGCTGGTCTCAGAATAACAACACTGAGACGTCAAACATGCACCCTGCTTGAAAATCTGATATCCTTTACAAGGCGTTAGCTCCTGGGCCTCCTCTGGAAAACACGTGGTTGGAGAGAAAGGACTGTATAACAGATTCCTTTTCCATGTCCAGAGACTGTCCTTCAGTGTTCCCATCATTCCTCAGAATGTTGTGGTTTGGCGACACAGCATTTGAGATTCTGGCCCTCATGAAGTAGCCAAACAGCAACCCAGTCCAGATGGAGACCATGAGCAGGGCGAAGTGCCTCCGCGCACACAGCCTCACCAGGGAGCGGTACACCGAGGTGCGCAGGCCGGCCTGTTGGCCGTGCCCCTGGGTGCGCCCCCCTCGCCGTTTTCTGGGTGTTGCCAGCATCCTGGGGACCGTCTGGCTTGGGGTGGGTGCCCTTCGTAGACGTGTTCTTCTAGCGAGATCTCCTGCGTGTCGACTTTCTGGAATGCATGGCTCCGGGAGACCATTTCTAACGCGTGATCTTCCTTCCTCTGGGAGGACGCTTCTCGTCCTGTTGCTGGAGGAGATAACTAGGACCTTCACTTACCCTGACTTGTCAGGCAACTTGCTAGAGAATTAGGCACCACATACAAGATAGAATGAAGCAGGGAAATCTCTGAAAGCCAGGTCAGCTGAGACCTATCAGCAGGGTGGTGAGTTCCTGTCAGCCGACTGCAGGTCCCCACAGGAGCATGTGGGCTGCAAATCTAGTTAACACAGCAAGTCACTGTAGTCCAGCCCCCTGACAGACAAGTCCTGAGACAAGCAACGTGCGCGTCACAGCCCCAGTACAGCAGACTGACACACAGGTGGTACACCGCCCCTGTGAGAGCAGACCGTGAAGACAAGCTCGCACGTAGGTGATTTGTGTGGGCAAAGCCTCTCTCCTCTGTCACAACATAGGCTCAACATGAGGGAGCTGGCTTCACCATCTCAGCTCAGGCCCAAGGCCAGGGTGGCTGGGTGGTTTTAGATAGGGGTGACTCCACTGTTGGAAATAGTAGTGAGGAAAAGGAGCAGAGAAAACTAGGGGACGCCCTTCCTGGGTTCACCAGGTCTGGAGTGGCTGCGTCCATCAGGTGGGCCTCCAGTCGGATGGAGACTTGCAATAGCCTGCTTATGGGATGGATTCAATAGTGCCACGAAATAAAACATCCTGGAGAATTCAGGCCTGCTCAAGTTCTTGTTTAGACTGGGTCAGGCCAGAGTGGTCACTGGAAATCCTCATTCAGGGGGTCTCATTAGGGGACAGGGACTCCCGTGAAGCGTCTCCTCCAGATCATGCTTACATTCGGGATGTAGGCCCCTGAGGACACTTGGTCAGTGTCTTTGGCAAGATGCTTCTTCAGGCCAGCAGTGCGTCAGTGTTCTGTGTACCGTTTCTTTCTTCCTCTGCACACCCTTCTTTCTGACTGCCAGGAAAGGATTTATGTAAAGAGAGATGAACTTGCAGTTGGAGGTGGGCCTGGTCCCATGTGGGCCAGCACAGACCACACTTCACCCCGGGACAGTGCACCTGGCCTCTCTGCTGTGGTAATGGTTGTCTGTTGTTCATCCACTGTGCCCACTCGTCTCTGCTGCCTTTTGCACAGGAACGATCCAGAGAACTCTATGACAAGGTGGAATCCAGATCAAGGAACTTGAAGTGCTTTTGTTTTGAAATGAGATTTTTTTGTTAAGGAAAACAACAGGGTGGGGGGTGGGTGGGAGTGAAAGGACACACTGGGCAAACAAAGTGGGAAAGCAGTGCAATGTTTCAGGAGATTGAGACAGGGCCCTCTGCTTGGAGCAGGAACCTCCGCGAAACCTTAGAGGCCTAGCTTGATAGTTCTAAATGAACAGGAGGATAGCGTGCCTGCACCCATGCTGAATATCCCTCTGCCTAGTGGGGCAACATGGGGAGAAAGGTGTGGGGTACCAGACTTTCTAACGTAATGGGGTTCTCCCTAAGGGTCGGAAACTGTCTTGATGCCAGTGGGATTGGTTTTTTTGCCTACTTATTTGTGGTATTAATCCTGCAGATTCCGTGGGTTGATTCATCGTCTGTTCTTCAGGGTTTAGATTGTCTGCAAGGATCTGATTTTTACGTGTACCACAAGCGAGAAGGGCATTTTTAATTTTACCCCTAGGTGCTTGGGGCCCTCTCCTAGTGTGGCCCTAAGAGTCATGACCCCTCTGGTTTGCCCATGATCTTGGATGCTTGACCACATAGGTAACATCCCTGTGTCAGTCTGTCTTGGCGAGGGTCTTCCTCTCTTTGTCTGACCCTCCACAATGGTGTCATTTTCCAAGGACTGGCCCTGTTAGCAACCACCCCCTCCTAAGTTATGATCACCATTTCTTGGTCAGAGATTTGACCTGGATGGGAGACAACAGTAAGGTGGCCACCACTGTGCTGCACCTACCACCTGGTGTACGGTAGTCGCTGCTGTTTTACTTGGTGAAGTAATCATGGTGTGGGCAGCAATCCCTTGGAACAGCGGGCAGAGTCTGATGAGAGCCCTGGATCTGCGCAGCCCTGAGATCGGGGACTTGCTGAGCGAAAAGGCAAAGTGACAGAAAAGACAAAGTACGGAGTCAGAGAGGATGGTGGGTTTGGGGTTAGGCCGCTTCATACGTAACAAATGAAAGTAGCACCTGAACCGTGAGGTGGCTTCCTGGAGGCTCCTCTGTGATCTGGTGCTCATCCTGTCACTAGTTGCCTGACAAGTGTCGATCACCTGATTTATTGCTAAATTAGGCATTGTAATTAGAATTTATTCTCCCCAGTTTTGTAGTAGATAACGAGACGTGGAAGTGAAGGCCGCCAGGTCCCGTGTGCAGTGCCACTCCCAGCGTTTCTAACATTAGCTGTCCCTGCTCTTTTGCTCACAGGCCCCTTTAGTTCATCTGTGGGTTTGAAGCTTGCAGAACCATCAAGGGAAAGGGAAGAAAGAATGGCTCACATAGCTATTGATACTGTGGACTAGTGAAGGAGGTGGACGTTGCCGGTGAATGGCAAGCCATGCGCGGGCCCAGCAGGCGCAGCCGAGGCGGCTGGGTCAGGTGAGCAGTGCAGGTGCAGGGGAGCGAGCTTCTGAGGGGCAGTGCTCTCACGGAAGCACCAGGGCGGGGACCACACTCTCAGGGGAAGCTGTCCGTCTTCTGGCGGGTGGAGCCTCAGGATGCGTCCACTCTGGGTGCATCTTCCCACCTAGTGCGAGAATCACGTTCATCTGAACCAATAGATAGATGCACAAAACCCAAGGAAGATTTTGGGGTGCTCTGTGCTCTTTGTGTCAGTTTTATGAGAAGGCATCGGTGTCCTTGGGGGCTGATGGGATAGAGTATGGTTTTAGCTCTTCCGTCTGCCTTTCCGCTGCCGCTGCCGCCCCTAATTGTTAGGATTATGCTGCAAACAGGTGATGCTGGCAAGATGCGTTGCAAGTGCAAGTCACGCTCGTTATTACTCTGTGTTCCAAAGGTCCCAAAAGAAAACCATTTGTCGCAGGCGTCTGAGCGTGCTGCCTCCGGAGGGTGGTGCTGCTCGCGGCCTCCCCTCCCGGCTCTGGATGTGCTTTTGCGCGCTGTCCCTCTCAGGAGCTGGTCTCGGGTGTCCAGTCCTGGCTGGCTCTTGGCTTACTGCTTCTGAGTGCTGCTGTTCTCCGCTCCAGTCATCCATTTGTGTACTGCTGCCCTCGGGCCTCCAGGTCCCGCCTGGCTCCTGACGTGCAGCTTCTGGGTGCTTCTGCTCACAGGCCTCTCAGAACTATTGATTGTTCTCACGAAACCTGTACTTAGACCAGGAAGCTGTTGTCCAAACTTAGTAAGGGAACACTGCGTGGTTCAGATCCAAGGAGTGTGTTGAGGGATGTAGCCTTCTTCCATAGCTTTTCTGTTCACATGTGGAACAGATTCATTCAGGAGGCGAGACTTTATGAAGAAGAATGTAGTAACAGGATTTCAGCAACTTTCACTGTGAACAGCCTTCCTACACAGATGACACAATCCTGCTCACGGAAACTGAGCCCTTGAAGAGTTTGTTATAGAGGGTCAAAGATGACAGCCTTCAGTGTGATTGCATTTCCACATCAGTGAAACAAGGATTCTCAACACTGGACCAGTTGACGTTGCTCAGATCCAGTCAGCAGACGTGGCATCAGCAGCCAGGACGTCAAAAGGTGAATTGTGTTAGGAAAGACTGCAGTCGGGACCTCTGCAGAGTGTTAAGGAGCGCTCTGTTGCAATCTGTGCAGTGGGTGCAGGGCCAGGCCGTGGTCAGAGTTGTTCCTACGGTCACTGTGAGTTGTTGACAGCAATAACAACAAAATTGAGGCAGTTCAACTACTTAGTATTTAAACAGGTATGTCAACGATCATTGCATTTTTGTTTTTATGCAACTGCTCCTCAGCAGCTACCTCACTCGTGTTTTTCTCTGAACTTGTGACTCAAAGAAAAGTTGTGTTCAGAGCCTGTGAGTGCAGCCTCTAGTAGGTACGTCAGATCCAGGTGCTCCGTTGTAAAGGCACGTTGATTGACTGGGGCATGTAGGTGCAGGTGTGAAGGCAAAGGGGGGCTAGGGGCAGGGTAACCACTTCCAGGACCTCACTCAGACCTTAGCTGTCCGGGTGGGGTCCCTACTGAAATTCCACCTGTCCTTCTCCCACCCAGGGGCCCTCATTCAGCATTTCCTGTCCAGCGGCACTTATCCTGGTGTCCTCATGCAATGGCCCCTGCTCCAGCAGGGCCCTGGGTCCAGCAAGACCCGAAAATACTCGGTCAAATTCCCACCAGACCAGTCCCTTATGGCCTAAGTGTCCACAGAAGTTTGGTCAAATTCCCACCACCCCGCTCACTGTTGGGCCCTCTACCAGGCAGTCGACGGTGCCTAGGAAAACTCGAGATACATTCCCACCGGCCTACCCCTTCCTGGGCAGTCGGCACGGCCCGGGAGAATTCAGCGACATGCCCACCAGCGGGCTCACTTCTGGTTACTTTCCACTTGGCCATGCCCAAGAAATTTAGTCAAATTCCAACAGACCCACTCTGTCTTAGTGGGGTGTAAGAGAACCCAGCCCATTTCCAGCTAACATTGCTCCTGTCACATGAGTCCCACAGCTTCTCAGCTGGCGACGTCTGGCTTTGGCTGGCTCCACAGCCCGGCCCATGGCGTGGCTCTATGTTCCTGTAGCCCCAAAACTAATGGTTTTAACAAAAGTTCTGATTGACGTTCCTTCTGTCCACGTTGTGCTGTGGTGGCCGGTCTCTGTGCAGCATGAAGGTCTCTCCAGTGGCCCATCTCTGTACTGCTTGCTTCTACTCCAGCTCTTCCCACTGCACTCTCCACCGTCGCAGTCTTAGAATCTGTCAGATAACACTTTTATTTTTTTTTGTCGTCGTGTGCTGTGGAATCAGATTCGCGTGGTTGGGGAGAAAGTGGCCCTTCTTCCTCCAGCTGTGTGTGGCCACTGCCAGAGTTTATTGGAACCCAGTGGAGTCGATGGTGTCGTGGGAGAGACAGCTGATCTCAGAGTTAGTGAATGTGGGGACCAGGGGGTCTGTCTGACCTCCACCTCATCAGGAGCTCTGCTGGCCTAGTGGGTAAAGGGTTGCACCTGCACCTGAAAGTCAAGCAGATCTTATCACCAGCTGCTCCAAGGGAGAAATAGGCAGTCTCATCTCGTCCCCTTTACAGGACCCTCCTGGCCATGTGTTTTCAGCCCTGGAAAAAAGAGTTGGCGCGTAGCGCTGCCTCCCGTTCGTGGCGTGAGCCTGTGCTTAGGCGGAGCTGGGGACACCCTGCGTTGTCAGTAGCGGAGGCACTTGGCTGATGGCTGTGGGCTATGAAGCAGCCTAGTGGGCAAACGGAGCCTATAGGTTTCTGGGTTGGAGCAGATGGTGTTGCTGGTGCAGCTCTGGGTTCATGTGAGACCCCATAACCTGCCAGTTGAAAAAGTTAAAACGATGCCCTGTTGTATATGCCTTTCAATTCCTTCCTTCAGTTGGTTGAATTTCTTCTTGATCATTTCCTTTGAAAGTCAGGATTCCAGGATGCTCATCCTGCGTGGCTGTCTCTTTGAAGCGCTGGGTGGTTTCACGTCCTGGTTGCTCAATTCTTCCAACCAGATGCTAGATGCGCATGACTTGTGTACGTCTGGTCAGAGCAGTCCAGCTTCCCCACGATGACCTTGTCCTGCACTTGGTCATGGAACAAAGATGACTATACAGGAACCATCTTTAGTGTCTTTCTGGTTTGGGGGATTTTTTGATGAGTGATAGGACGTTGACAAAACTGGCCCAGGTTTATTGAGCTCCCATTTTACTACTGAGAGTCCTAATTTTGTCTGAAACAAATTCTCCCTTAGGTAATTTTATCCTTTTTTTAATCAGTAACTTTTTCTTTAGCATACAGTATGTTTTCATTCATACTTTTAATGAAGAAAGAAAGCCTATTGAAGGCGCTGATGTTATAAGAATGGCTGTGGGAATGCTGTAGTCCAAGGGTATGTAACCCCTCTGTGGGGGAGGGAGAAAAGTCCTGGGTTCGGAGTTCTTTTCCGCACAGCCTGATTTCTGAGAAACCAGTTTGTGGTTTGGTGAAGGCCTGCACACTTTATGTAACCCTGACTAACAGGCCCCATTGAGAAAAGGCCGTCCAGCGGCACCATGATGTAGTCACCTGCCTCGGTGGACTTGATGCATTTGCTTCTGGTAGGGAGGGTGTGAGTAACTTTGAAAGCTCGTTGTAAAAGCTCGTTGCATCTTCTTTGTCCTTTGCATGCAGTTTTGTCATTGTCTTTGCAGGACTTGCTCTTCTTCCATTGCTTTCGTTTTCTCTTAGAGTAGAAGATCATACCAGGAGTAGAAATCACGCCAGGAGGGATCATTGGCCCAGAGTGTGGGATCCAGCAGGACGTGTCTTACCCTCAGGGTCTGTCCAGCACGCGGGGAGTGTCTTTCTTTCTCCACAGTAGCAGGCTGCCGTTTTCACTTGAGGTTGCAATATTCTTCCGTGGATATGGGGTTTGTTTTGTTTCCTGTCATTGGATAAAATTTCAGTTGTCCCATGACAGTTTGCAAAATCTCTTCGATTACAGAAGACAGGATATACCTGACTTCTGCCTTCTCCTGGATGATGATCTGATAAACTCTGGCATGCCGCTGAAGTGAGTTCATTCTATTTTTGACACTAGATAGTGACAACTTTTTTTTTTAACACTGTTCATCATGACATTCTTGGCTTTTCTCCTGGGCACTGTCACCTGGTTCACACTTTTCTTTTGATGCATCTACTCCATCATGCTCCGTCTTCATGTTACTGTTGTTACTATAAAAATGAGCCTTCGATTCCTCGAGACGGGTACATCTGGCCGGAGGCATCTTCCTCACACTCCTCAGGGTCGACTTCAGTGCTCAGGTGGAGACAAGAAATGATACACAGGGTTGCCATCTTCACAGAGTCGCATTTACTCCTTTTAACATTTTAAAGTATTTTAATTGACATTTTACAAAGGAATTAAGTTTCCATTCATGTCATACACAGCTTGATTGAGGAAATGGCTTTTTTCTCCCCCCGCAGGGAGATGGTCTCTTTCAAGTGTGTGTTCGCCATTTGGGAATAGGGGTGTAGACTCTCTGGCTGCTTCATGCTGAATAGGGACGTTGAGATGAAGGGAGGGGGGGAGCCCACTTTAACCCTTTCCGATTACTCTTCAGTTGAATCTGCACGACATCTGTTGTGGCTTGCCGATGGTACTCGTTCAAGACTGCGGTGTGGTGAAACGTCCTGGACAGTTCAGGTCTGCTCAGGTTCTAGTTTAGACTGGGTCAGTCCGGAGTGGTCACTGGAAAACAACATTCAGGAGGTCTCACTGGGGGACAGGAAATCCCATGAAGCATCTACTCCAGGTCATGCATACATGCCATGTGTAGGCACCTGGGTGAACTTGGTCAGTGTCTTTATCAAGATGCTTTGTCAGGTCTGCAGTGCATCAGGGTTCCTGTGTACTGTGTCGTTTTTCCCCTGTACCCCCTGTAAAGAGAGATGATATTGGAGATGGACCGGGTCCTTGTGGGCCAACGGAGACCACACTTCACCCCTGGGCAGTGCACTTGGACTTCTTGCTGTGATAACAGTCGTCTCCTGTTCATTCCCTGAGCCCACTCTTCTCTGCTGCCTTTTGCACAGGAACGATCCAGAGAACTCTATGACAAGGTCTAATCCAGTTCAAGCAGATTGAAGTGCTTATTGTGAAATGAGAGACTTTTTTTAAAAAGAAAGCCGTAAGTGGGGAGTAAAAGGACACACTGGGGAAACAAAGTGGGAAAGCAGTGCAGTGTTTCAAGAGATTGAGACAGGGCCCTCTGCTTGGAGCAGGAAGACCTCAGTGAAACCAGAGAGCCCTAACGTGATAGTCCTAAATGAACATAGGCCAGCCAGGGGATCGTGTACCTGCATCAGTGCTGAATGTCCCTCTGCCTAGTGGGGGAACATGGGGGGAACGGTATGGGGTACCAAGCATTCTGATATAACGTGATTCTCCCCAAGTGTCAGAAACTGTCTTGATGCCAGTGGGACTTGGTTTTAGTATTCTAATGAGAAAAAAACTGTGTTCTTCATTTAGCCTACTTACTTGTGGTATTATTCCTGCAGAATCTGTGGGTTTGATTCATCATCTGTTCTTGAGTGTTTAGATTGTCTGCAAGGATCTGCTTCTTACATGTACCATGTACCCTCAGCGAGAAGGGCTTTTTACTTTTACCCTTACGTGCTTGGGGCCCTCTCCTGGGTTGTCCCTAAGAGTCATGACCTCGCTGGTTTGCTCATGATCTTGGATGCTTGACCACCTAGGTAAGGTGCTTGTGTCAGTCTGTGTTGGTGAGGTCTGCCACACTTTTTCTGACCCTCCCCAGTGGTGTCATTTTCCAAGGACTGGCCCTGTTAGCAAGCCCAGGCTAGCAAGGGCAGAGACAGACCACTTGAAGAGAAGAAAACGAAAAAGGTTTTCAAAAGATTTCCCTCTAAGTAAAGCCGTGGACCAGATGCTTCACAGCTGAATTCTCCCAAATATTCAGCGTGCACTTAGTACATTCCTCTCATTCGTGAAGGAAGGGGCAAATGAAGGGCTCTGCCTCTGTGTCCGTGTCCCCCTGGCTGAGGGGCGCGCACAACTACAAATTCGCTGGCTTATAGCTCACTCGGCAGTGGATTCCAGAGGCTGTAACAGCACCACAAGCACTTGTCCATCTTTTCTCCCATGAAACAGGTGGTGGACTAGAACCATCTGACTTTGGTTCATTGGCTTTGGCTTTTTGCATATCTACTAATCGGCCAGTGTTCCCTACAGGTGAGACATCTCTAGCTGCCTGTTGTAAGCTTTTCTGTTTGCCCGCCAGAGGTGGTGGCTGAGTGTCGGTTGTATTTTCAAGTGTTTCTTAGGATTGGCTTGGTCCTTGTTCAGAGCTTAACCCTGGGAGGCCTAGAGGAGGTCAGTGGGATCCTCACGTCGCCCAGTGTAGCACAGCCATAAATGGACGACCAAGGCAGAGTAGCCCACCAGTGAGGGGAGAGCATTTCCAGCACGTGGTCCTCCCTCCTCTGGGGAGGACGCTTCTCTTCTGTCGCTGGAGGTGGGTCACCTGGACCTTAACTTACCTGGTCTTGTCAGTTGACTTGCTGGAGCTTTGGGCTCCACATACAAGATGGAATGAAGTAGGGAAAGCTGTGAAGAGCCAGTCCAGCTTAGACCGCTCAGCAGGGCGGTGAGTTCACGTGAGCCGAGAGCAGACCACTCCCCACAGGAGCAAGCAGGCTGCTGCTGAAGGTCAAGAAGGCTCCTTGCCTGTGGCAGGGGGTCCAGTCCTAACTTAAAATTCATATATCATGCTTCTGGTTCCAGGTCTTTACCCTACAGTTGAGTCTACTTCCCAACTAAGGGAGTGATATTGACCAGGACAAAGACGAGGAATCTGAAAGGGTCTCACAGCTCAAAAAGTGCTGCCCAGAATCAAATCCTCTTACATGTTTCGTTTAGAAATATTGGGAAGTACATCACAGAAAAAAGTCTTTACTAATGAAGCTATGTTTTCCTCTGCTGACCCTCTTTTCTCAGGAGAAAAGTGATTTGATGTCTTTAATTGATGTGCTGTCGAGTCAGATCTGTACAGTACGGGAGGCGATTGCCCCTCCTCCTCCAGCTGTGTGTGGCCGCTGCCGGAATTGATTGGAACCCAGTGGGAGTAGATGGTGCCATGGGGGAGACAGCTGTTTCTGAGTCGGTGAATGTGGGGACGAGGGGTCCGTCTGCCTTCCATCCTCTCAGGAGCTCTCGTGACCCAGTGGGTAAAGGGTTGTACTGCCGCCCCAAAGGCAAAAGATGCAGTCTATTCTCATACAATTTACATAAACCCTCCTGGCCAGGTGTATTTCAGCTCTGGAAAAGAGAGAGATGGAGCGTAGAAATGAGTGCCTCCTATTCCAGGCACCAGATTAAGAATGGCGTGAGCCTGTGCTTAGGCGGAGCTGGGACACCCTCTGTTGTCAAGAGTAGTATCACTCTGCTGATGACGGGGGCATATAGTGGGCTAGCGGTCAAACAGAGGCTGCACCGTTCCCCCCACAAGCACGTGGTGTTTCTGGTGGAGATCTGTGTCCTGTGAGACCCCCAAAAGCTGCCAGGTGAGATTAGATGCCTTTCATGTCCTTCCTTCAGTTGGTGGTTGAATTTCTTCCTGATCGTTTCCTTTGAAACTCAGGATTCCAAGATTCTCAACCTGCCACTCTGTTTCTGTGGAGTGCTGGGCTGTTCATGTCCTGGTTGCCCATTCTTCCAACCCAGTGCCAGATCCCTGTGACTCGTGTGTCTGGTCAGAGGAGTCCAGCGTGGCCGCGGTGGTGGTGTCCTGCAGTTGCTCTTGGACCAAGGATTACTGTAGAGGAACCATCTTTAGTGATTTTTTTGTCTCTAGGGATGTTTTTTGATGAGTGATGGGAGGTTGACAAAACTCACAGGTTTATTGAGCTCCCTTACTGCTCAGAGACCTACTTTAGATCTAAAAAACTGTCCTTTAGGTAACTGTCCCTTTTCTTACTATGCCTTCAGCATACAGTATGTTTTTATTCATGCTTTTAATGAATTAAGGAGGAAAACTTACTGAAGGCACTGATGTTAGAAGAATGTCTCTGGGAAAGAGGTAGTCAAAGGTGAACCCCTCACTGGAGGAAAGAGGAAAGTCCTGATCTGTGACTTCTTTTCTCCGCAGCCTGATTTCTGAGAAACCAGTTTGTGACTTGGTGAAGGCCACGTCTTATAACCATGTTTGGCAGGCCCACCATGATTTAGCCAGCTGCTTCAGATGCAAGTAATTTTGAAAGCTGGTTGTATCTTCTTTGCATGTAGCTTTTAAAAAAAATAATTTTAATGAACGTTTGCAGAGACTTTGGATTTTCATTCATTTAGTGTTGCATTTTTCTCCCTGCCAACACCCCCCCCCCAGATCACTCTTCTTTTTGAAAAGTAAAAGTAAAATTCTTTGATTGGTTTACAATCCCCCCTCGGAGTATATTCTTCTCTGCAGCCTTCATTCTGGATACTTGTCATGACCGTAATAACCAGTGATATATGGCTTTCAAATAGGTCTCTCCGTCATCTCTTTCACTGCAGTATACGTAATTTATCCAGTCTCACCCAACCCTGGTATCAGTCTTGTTCTACAGCTTTATGCAGTATTTGTCCTTTCGTGACAGAGGCATTTCGCTCAGCATGATGTTCTTCAGAGTCCCCCATTCTGAATAATATTGCGTGAGTTCATTGTTTTTCAGTGCAGCATAGTATTCCACTGTGTGACTATACCACAGCTTCTCTAGCCATTCTTCTGTTGATGGGCACTTGGGTTGTTTCCAGCTCTTTGCTATTGTGAACAAAGCCGTGATAAACATGGGTGCGCATATATCTGCCTGGGTGGCATTTATGGTTTCTTTAGTGTATATGCCCAGTAGTGGAATTGCTGGGTCAAATGGTATCTCTATTTCCAATTTTTTGAGAAAGCGCCACACCGCCTTCTACAGTGGTTGTACCATTTTACTCTCCCACCAACAGTGAATAAGGATTCCAGTTTTTCCACAACCTCGCCAGCATTTGGTGTTTGCTTCTCTGTTAAATTTTGCTACTCTTACTGGGGTGAGATCGTATCTCATAGATGTTTTAATTAGCATCTCTCTGAGAGCTAGGAATTTTGCACATATCGTCATGTATTTGTTTCCCATCTGAATGTCGTCTTTGGTGAAGTGCATGTAGCTTTTGAGTTGTCTTTGGAGGGCATCCTCTTTCTTGGTCCGTTTCCTTCATCTTCATTTAGTCACGTATTCTGCAGTAGCAATCACACCACGGGGAATCAGTGGCTTGACGTGTGGGATCCAGGAGGACGTGTCTTACCCTCAAGGTCCGTACAGCATTTATGGAGGGCCTTTCTTTCCTCCACAGTATCAGGTGCCGTTTTCACGTGAGGTTGCGATCTTCTCCCCTGTGTATGGGGTTTGTTGCATTTCCTTTCGTTGGGTAAAAATTCGGTTGCCCCTTTACAGTTTTCAAAAGACCTTCTACTAATGCAGAGTAGATATACGTGACTTCTGTTTCCTCCTGGGTCAGCTCCTGATAACTCTGGCATGCTGCTGAAGCGGGTTCATTGTATTTTGACGTTGGAAGGAGAACATTTTCCCACTCCCTGTATATCTTCCTTTTCTTTGCTGAAGTCCTGGGCACTGTGGGCTGGTTCACATTTTTTCCTCACGCATCTGCTCCGTCGTCCTCCATCCTTGAGTTGCTGTTACATAAAAATGAGCTTTCGATTCCTTGAGAGGAGTTCGGCTGGTCTGAGGCATCTCCCTCACACTCCTCAGGGTCGACTTCAGGGCTCACATGGAGACAAGAAATGATACACACTGTTTACATCTTCACACAGTCTCATTGCTTTCTTTTAATAATATAAAAATATTTTACTACATTAAATTTATGTTTTACAAAGGAAATTAAATTTCCATTTATGTCATACGCAGCTTGATTGAGGCAATGGCTTTTTTTAACCCCCACAGAGAGATTGTCTCTTTCAAGTGTGTGTTCGCTATTTGGGAATAGGGGTGTAGAGACCCTGGCTGCTTCATGCTGAACAGGGACGTTGAGATGAAGGGAAGGGGGGAGCCTGTTTTAACCCTTTCCTGGTGGTCTTCAGTTGAGTCTGCATGCCGTCTTGTTCAGTGAGACGATAATTCCAAGATGTTTTCTGTCCTCGGCGCTGAAAGGTGTCTGCATGGCTGAGGTTGGTAGTCGTGGCTGGCGGAACCATGAAGGTCCATCCACCTTTGCATCCTCAGCTGGTAGTTGTATTTCCTCTTTTTCTCAGTGAACAGGGCTCGGTGTTTTCAGGATCAACCACCTCCTGGGGCGGGGCAAAAACTGTCAGAGCAAACCGTTTACTGTTTCCTGGAAAAGAGTGTTGTTACATTTCCTATTTCAGGTAGTGGTTTCAGGTAACTTTCTAGTAACTAGCTGTCCTCTTCGCTGACGTTCACATTCCTCAGTCTTGAAGGGAGATGTAAATAGAGGTCCCTGCTTCTGTGTCCCACTGGCCGAGCGAGTACAGAACTACAAATTCAGGCTTACACCTGACCCTCCAGTGTGTTTTCAAGGCTCTAAACGGCACCACGGCAGTTTGTCCGTCTTTGCCCCGTGGAGCAGCTGGTGGACTAGAACCATCTGACTTTGGGTTGGCGGCTTGTTGCGTATGCACTCGGCCGCCAGAGTTCCCTACTGGCTAGAGGAGTGGAAATCTCCAGCTGCTGGTTGTAAGTTTTCCTGTTTGCCTGCCAGAGGTGGTGGCTGGGTGAAGGATATATCTCCAGGTGTTGGTTGTGAATGGGTAGGCCCTTGTTCACTGGTGAACCCTTTGAGACCTGGAAGAGATGAGTGGGATTGTGGAGATGCACAGTGTAACTCGGCCGCTAATGGACAAAGAGTAGCCCGCCAGTGAGGGGAGAGCATTTCTAACACGAAGTTCTCCCTCCTCTTGGGAAGATGCTTCTCTGACTGTTGCTGGACTTGGGTCAAAAGGACCTGCCGCGGTCCAACCCCGCCAGCGGGATAAAGGAAAGCACGACACTGGGATTCGTTGCAGTTTGAAAGCTTCTTTATTGTGTTAAAAATGGCGGCCGCGCTCGCCCCCTTCCTCCTCCCAGCCCCTTATATACCCTTTATCTCGATAGCTTCTATGCTTAATTTCTTTCTATTGGCCTATAACTATCTATTCCTATTGGTTTATAACTCTATTCCTATTTGCCTATAACTACTTATTCCTATTGGTCCGTACTTACTTATTCCTATTGGTCTATACTTAACTCTAACTCTCCAATCAATTTTTGCCACAGTTGCCGTTGCCATTCATGCTTCCTGACACGTCAGCACCTGCAGCTCCTGCAAGGACCTTAACTTACCCTGACTTGTGAGGCGACTTCCTAGAGAATTAGGCTTCACATACAAGACAGAATGAAGCAGGGAAAGCTGGATCCCACATATAAGATACAGTGAAGTAGGAAAAGCTGGGCTCCGCATGCATACAAGGTACAGTAAAGTACAGGAAGCTGTGAAGAGCCAGTTCAGCTGAGACCTATCAGCAGATTGATAAGTTCACGTCAGCCGAGTGCAGGTCCCCACAGGAGCGTGGGCTGCAGAACGTCTAGTTCTCACAGCAGCGTCCAAGTCACTCTAGTTCAATCCCCATACAGACAAGTGCTGTCCTCATACGAGGAGGTAGAAGCAACATGCTTGTCACAGCCACAGTACAACAGACTGACAGACCGGTGGTGTAGTTCCCCTGAGAGAGAGCCGACCGTGAAGACAAGGTTGCATGTAGGTGACTTTGTGTGGGCAAAGCCTGGCTCCTCCCTCACAGTGCAGGCCCAACACTGGAGGTGCTGCTTTCATCATGTCGACCGACACGGGCCCAAGGCCCGGGATGCTGGATGGTTTAGATAGGGTGACTACACTGATTGGTATAGTAATGAGGAAAAGGAACAGGAAGTTTGGGGAGCCCTTCCTGGCTTCACCAGCTGTGGAGTGGCTATGGCCATCAGATGGGCTGGGCCTCCAATCAGATGGAGACTGTTTTAGTGACTGCTGATGGGACTCATTCAACAGTACCGTGGAGTGAGACGTCCTGGACAGTTCAGGCCTGCTCCGGTTCTAGTTTCGACTGGGTCAGGCCAGAGCGATCACTGGAAAACATCATTCAGGAGATCTCATTAGGGGACAGGAACTCAAGCGTCTCCTCCAGGTCATGGCATACATGTGGCATGTGTGCACCTGGGTGAACTTGGTCAGTGTCTTTGTCAAGATGCTTTGTCAGGTCAGCAGTGCGTCAGGGTTCCTGTGTATCGTTTCCTTCTTCCTCTCTACCTCCTTCATTCTCACTGCCAGGAAAGGATTTGCATGAAGAGAGATGATCTTGCAGTTGAAGGTGTGCTGGATCCATGTGTGTTGCAGACCGAGGGTCCCAAAGAATGAAATAATTTTATAGTTATTAATAATGAAGACAGACTACCAGGAATGATATAGAACAGAGAGTGTGAAAAACAGGGGGCCAACAGTTCCCACGACTGAAGGCCCCAAGCCATGCTTCTCTGAGTATTTATTTAGAATCATAAGGAAGGTGAACAAAGTAAAATCACAAGGAAGTACAAAATAAAACCAAAGGATAATGAAGCCTTTTACAGATAAGGCCAAGTTCCTCTTTATGCTAATCTCAAGAGGGAGGGATTCATTTGACACAAACTAAGAACAATGTTGACTCCTAGGGAACGTCCCAATGTCACAAGGTGGCCTTCAGTTTGTATCAAGCTTCCCTCATTTCCCGAAACAGCATTTGGTCTACTATTAGTAAATTTGATAGTCGGCTTCCCTCACATGTGGGTCAGCACAGACCACAGTTCACCCCTGGGCAGGACACTTGGCCTCTTTGCTGTGATAACAGTCGTCTCCTGTTCATTCCCTGAGCCCACTCGTCTCTGCTGCCTTTTGCACAGGAACGATCCAGAGAACTCTATGACAAGGTCTAATCCAGTTCAAGCAGATTGAAGTGCTTGTTGTGAGATGAAAGAGATTTTTTTTTAAGGAAAGCAACAATTGGAGAGTGAAAGGACACACTGGGAAACAGTGGGGAAGCAATGGAATGTTTAAAGAAATTGAGACAGGGCCCTCTCCTTGAAGCTGGAAGACCTCAGCGAAACTGGAGAGCCCTAACTTGATAGTCCTAAATGAACATAGGCCAGCCAGGGGATCGTGTACCTGCATCAGTGCTGAATGCCCCTCTGCCTAGTGGGGGAACATGGGGAGAACGGTATGGGGTACCAGACAGTATCTTGATGCCAGTGGGACTGGTTTTTAGTATTCTAATGAGGAAAAAAAAATCTACTGTTGTTTATTTAGCCTACTTATTTGTGGTATTATTCCTGCAGAATCCATAGGTTGATTTATCGTCTCTTCTTAAGTGTTTAGATTTTCTGCTAGGATCTTACATTTACTCTCAGCGAGAAGGGTGTTTTACTTTTACCCTTACGTGCTTGGGGCCCTCTCCTGGGTTGTCCCTAAGAGTCATGACCTCGCTGGTTTGCTCATGATCTTGGATGCTTGACCACATAAGTAAGGTCCTTGTGTTAGTCTGTGTTGGTGTGAGGGTCTTCCTTGCTTTTCTCTGACCCTCTCCAATGGTGTCATTTTCCAAGGACTGGCCCTGTTAGCAAGAGCCCACTCCTTGGGGTTATAATCTCCCTTTCCTGGTCAGAGCTTTGAGTTAGATGGGAGACTACAGGAAGGTGACCACCGCAGTGCTGGACACACCACCTAGTGTACGGTAGTATCAGTGTCTCTTAAAGAGCTGATGTTTGTTCTTGGTGAAGTAATCCTGGGGTGGGCCAGGCCCTTGGAGCAGCAGGCAGAGTCTGATTAGAGTCCTGGATGTGCGCAGCACTGAGATTGGGGGACTTGCTGAGTGAAAAGGCAAAGAGAAAGTATCGAGTCAGAGAGGATGACGGGTTTGGGGTCAGGGCTGACAAGGACACTTTGTTCCATACAGATAAAAATTGGATCTGACCAGTGAGGTGGCTTCCTGGGGGCTCCTCTGTGATCTACTCTCTCCTGTCACTAGTTGCCTGACAAGTCTCACTTGCCTAATTTATTGCTAAATTAGGCTTTGTAATTTTGAATTTGTTCTCCACAGTTTTGTAGCAGATAGGAGAGATGGAGGTGTAATGGTCCCACATGTCCAGTCGGCAATTCCACTCCCATTGCTTCTGAAATTAACTGTCCCTCCTCTTGCCCACCGTCCACTTTAGCTTCATGTTTTTTTGGGGTCTTTAATGTACTGAAAGATCTCACAGAAGCTTGCAGAACCATCAAGGGAAAGGGAAGAAAGAATGGCTCACATAGCTATTGATACTGTGGACTAATGAAGGAGGTGGACGTTGCCGGTGAATGGCAAGCCATGCGCGGGCCCAGCAGGCGCAGCCGAGGCGGCTGGGTCAGGTGAGCAGTGCAGGTGCAGGAGAGCGAGCTTCTGAGGGGCAGTGCTCTCACGGAAGCACCAGGGCGGGGACCACACTCTCAGGGGAAGCTGTCCGTCTTCTGGCGGGTGGAGCCTCAGGATGCGTCCATTCTGGGTGCATCTTCCCACCTAGTGCGAGAATCACGTTCATCTGAACCAATAGATGCACAAAACCCAAGGAAGATTTTGGGGTGCTCTGTGCTCTTTGTGTCAGTTTTATGAGAAGGCATCGGTGTCCTTGGGGGCTGATGGGATAGAGTATGGTTTTAGCTCTTCCGTCTGCCTTTCCGCTGCCGCCGCCGCTGCACACGCGGGCCCCCCCCCCCCCCGCCCGTGAGGTATTGTGATGGAAACAGAGGATACTGGCAAGATGTATTCCAAGTGCAAGTCACGCTTTGTTATTACTTTGGGTTCCAAGGTACTCAGAGGAATATTGTTCGTCTCAGGCGTCTGAGCGTGCTGCCTCCGGAGGGTGCTACTACTCACAGGCTCCCCTGCCGGCTCTGGATGTGCTTTTGCGCGCTGTCCCTCTCAGGACCTGGTCTCGGGTGTCCAGTCCTGGCTGGCTCTTGGCTTACTGCTTCTGAGTGCTGCTGTTCTCCGCTCCAGTCATCCATTTGTGTACTGCTGCCCTCGGGCCTCCAGGTCCCACCTGGCTCCTGACAGTGATTTGAAGAACTGCTCCTCTTGGTCCTCCAGGCTCAGCCAGGCTCCTGACGTGCAGCTTCTGGGTGCTTCTGCTCACAGGCCTCTCAGAACGTTTGATTGTTCCCACGAAACCTGTTCTTAGACCAGGAAGCTGTTGTCCAAATCCAGTAAGGGAACACTGTGTGGTTCAGATCCAAGGAGTGTGTTAAGGGATGTAGCCTTCTTCCATAGCTTTTCTGTTCACATGTGGAACAGATTCATTCAGGAGGCGAGACTCTCTGAAGAGAAATGAGGCATCATGATTTGAGCAACTTTTATTGCAAACAGTCTTTTTACACAGATGACCGTTCTGCCCATGGAAACTCTGAGGAACCCTTGAAGCGTTTGCTGTAGAGGGTCAAATACTGCAGGCTTTAATATGGATTACATCTCCACATCAGTGAAACAAAGATTCTAAACATCAGGCCAATTGACGGCATGGTAATTGGAGAAAAGATGGACGCCGTTAAAGTTGCTCAGATCACAGTCAACTCACTTGGCGGCAGCAGCCAGGACGTCAAAAGGTGAATTAGGAAAGACTGTAGCCAGGGACCTCTGCAGAGTGTTAAGGAGCGCTCTGTTGCAAACAGTGCAGGGGACGCTGGGTCAGGCCGTGTTCAGAGTTGTTCCTACGGTCACTGTGAGTTGTTGACAGCAATAACAAACTTGCGGCCATTAAACTATCAATATTTATCTAAACAGTTATGTCAACGATCATTGCATATTGGTGATAGATTTTGTTTTTTTATGAAATCTGCTCCTCTTAAGTGGTGCATTCAAACCATTCTTATTCAGTGTGACTATTGAAAGGCAGTTTTTAATTGCTGTCATTTTGTTGAGTTCTTTTTGGTGGTGTTGGAAGTTAATTTGATCCATGCTGCTTTCTGTGGTATCTCTGAGAGGAGGACATCTCTCAGTGTTTCCAGAAACGGTGGTCTGATTTTTACAGACTCTCTCAGGTTCTGTTTTTCTGGGACTCTCTTGATATCTCCTTCATATTTGATGGATAATTTTGCCAGGGACAGTATTCTTGGTTGACAGCTGTGTTCTTTGAGTGTTTGATACATGTCCTTCCACTCTTTTTGTTCGCATGGTTTCTGCTGAGAAATTGGCACTTAATCTTGTCTGCTCTTTCAGTTACTCTTAGTTTCACCCTCTGAGCTTTCAGAATTCTCTCCCTATTTTTCCTTCTGGCAAATTTAATTATGATAGGCCTTTTTGTTTTCCTTTGGGGGTCTGTTCTGTGTGGTGTTTTCTCAGCTTCTTGAATATATATTCTCTCATTTTTCATTATGCCTGGGAAGTTTTCCTCTTGTAATTCTTCCACAACTTTTTCGGTTGCTTCTTTCTGTTCTGGCATTGCAGTGATGCACATTTTATTTCCCTTTGCTGCGTTCCAGCCCCGCCAGTGGGATAAAGGAAAACACGACACTGGGATTCGTTGCAGCTTGATACTTCTTTATTCTGGTAATGGCGGCCGTGCCCTCTTCCTCCCCACAACCCCTTATATACCCTTAGCCTAGATAGCTTCTAACCTAATTCCTATTGGCTCTTACTTTACTAATCTAACTATTCCTGTTGGCTCTTAACTCTCTATTCATTGGTCTATAGCTAACACTAAATCTGTTTCTCCAATCAGAATTTACCACACTCTTTCTGCGTTATGGGCGATGGCAAGTAAGCACTCTTGCCACATCAGCACCTGCGGCTCCCGCATCCCTTGATGATGTCTCACATTATCCTATGGTTTTCTCCTTTTTCCTTCCTTTTTTGGTTCTGATTTTTGCTGTAGCAGATCAGAGGTGACAATTCTGTCTTCTATTTCACTGGTTCTGTGTTCTGTCTCTTCAGCTGTGACCATGTGTCCCTCCATCATGTTGACAATGTCTTAAACATTGGACCTTAAGGTCTTGAATCATGGTTTCTTGTTTTTCAGTGCCAGTAATGCCTCTTTTGTTTTATCTGCATTGTTCTGGGATGTTTCTCTGAGCACCTCCTATTTTCTGCTTGCAATATCCTGCAGTTACTCAAGTTTGTCTTTCATCCATTGAAAATATTTAGTCATTGTTCTTTTAAATTCTTTGTCAGAAAGTTCCATCAGACTTTCTGACTTCAGGCAATCCATGGATACTGTGTCACTTTTTAGGGGTGATATCTCACTTTGTGCTTGTGTAGCGTGTGGGATAGCTTGCTCTTGAGACATTGGTATGTTCTTGATCTGAAGAGAATGCTCTGAAACTTGAACAAGTACCCAACTTGTCTTTTTCTCTGAACTTGTGACTCAAAGAAAAGTTCTGTTCCGAGCCTGTGAGTGCAGCCTCTCTAGTAAGTACGTCAGATCCAGGTGCTCCGGTGTAAAGGCAAGAGGATTGAGTGGGTTTGTAAGTTACAGGTGTGGAGCCGAGTGGGAGTGGGGCAGGGTCGGGGACGGGAGCCACAGTCAGCCACTTGCAGGACCTCACTCAGACCTCAGGTGTCAGGTGTGTTCACAAGTGGGGTCCCTACTCTAATTCCACATGTCTGTCTCCCAACCAGCGGCACTTACCCAGGTATCCTCATGCAGCGGCCCCTGTTCCAGGAGGGCCCTGGGTCAAGTGAGACAGAGAATACTCAAATTTCCACTGAACTAATTGCTTATGGCCGATCTACATTGTCCACAAAAGTTCGGTCAAATTCCCACCAGCCTGCTCACCGTTGGACCTTCTACCGGGCAGTCACCTGTGCCTTGAAAAGTCAGATCACTGCCCACCGCCCCGCCTGTTCCTTGGCAGTCGGCATGGCCCAAGAGAATTCAGCCAAATTCCCTCCAACGGGCTCAGTTTTGGTTACTTTCCCAGGCCATCGGCGGTGCCCAAGAAAGCTCATTCAGATTCCTAGAGGCCCGCCCAGTCATAAGCGTTCACCTGGGGCACGAGAAAATTCATTCCAATTCCAGCAGACCCACTCATTCTTGGTGGGGTGAAGAGAACTCACCAATTTTCAGCTAACATTTCTCCTGTCGGATGGGTCCCACAGCATCTCAGCCAGCAGCGTCTTGCTTTGGCTGGGTTCACAGCCTGGCCCATGGCGTGGCTCTATGTTCCTGTAGCCCCAAAACTAACGGTTTTAACAAAAGTTCTGATTGACATTCCTTGTGCTGTGTTGGCCGGTCTCTGTGCAGCATGAAGGTCTCTCCAGTGGCCCATCTCTGTGCCGCTTGCTGCTACTCCAGCTCTTCCCACTGCACTCTCCACCGTCGCAGTCTTAGAATCTGTCCTGTTTTGTGTTTTGTTGTTGCTGTTTTTTTTACTTGTTGTGTGCTTTTGAATCAGATTTGAGTTGTAGGGGAGGACATGGCCTCCTTCGCCAGCTGTGTGTGGCCACCGCCAGGATTTATTGGAACCCAGTGGAGGAGATGGTGTTGTGGGAGAGCCAGCTGATCTCATAGTAGGTGAATGTGGGGACTGAGGGTCTGTCTGTGACCTACATCTCATCAGGAGCTCTGGTGGCCTAGTGGGTAAGGGCTTGCACTGCCGCCCCAAAGGCAAGCAGGTCTCATCACCTGGTGCTCCAAAGGAGAAGATGCACTCTATTGTGCCCTTGACAGAACCCTCTTGGCCATGTGTTTTCAGTCTTGGGGGAAAAGAGTTGGGAGTGTAGAGTTGCCTTTTCCTGGCACCAGATTGAGTGGTGTGAGCCTGTGCTTAGGCGGAGCTGGGGACGCCCTTTGCCGTCAGGAGCCACAGACACTCGGTTGATGACTGTGGGGTAGAAAGCAGCCTCGTGGGCAAACCGAGGCTGTAGCTTTCTGGGCTGGAGCAGATGGTGTTGCTGGTGCAGCTCCGGGTTCATGTGGGGCCCCAAAACCTGCCAGGTGAGAAGGTTAAAACATATGCCCTATATTGGATGCCTTTCCTGTCCTTCCTTCAGTTGGTTGAATTCTTCTTAATCATTTCCTTTGAAACTCAGGATTCAGGATTCTCATCCTGTCTGTCTGTCTCTATGAAGCGCTGGGCTGTTCCACATCTTGGTTGCCAGTTCTTTGGACCAGATGCTAGATCATGTGACACCCGTGTGCCTGGTCAGAACCCCAGCTTCCCCACGATGGGGTTGTGCTACAGTTGCTCTTGGACCAAGGATTACTGTAGAGGAACCATCTTTGGTGTCTGTCTTTGGGGATGTTTTTGATGAGTGATGGGATGTTGACAACACTGTTGCAGTTTTATTGAGCTCCCATTTTACTTCTGAGACTTACTTTTGTCTAAAACAAATTCTCCCTTAGGTAATTTTACCCTTTTTTATTACTAACTGTTCCTTCAGCCTACAGTATGTTTTTAGTCATGCTTTCAATGAAGAAGAAAGAAAGAAAACGTATTGAAGGCACTGATGTTAGAAGAATGGCTGTGAGAATTAGCCCTCACTGGGGGAAAGAGGAAAGTCCTGAGCAGTGACTTCTTTTCTTTGCAGCCAGATTTCTGAGAAACCAGTTTGTGACTCAGTGAAGGCCCACATCGTATCACCATGATGGACAGGTTTCACAGACAGGCTTTTTTGAGAAACATTTTTTAATGGAACCATGATTCCGTCAGCTGCCTCAGTGTTCATCATGGTGGATGTACTCCTTGTAGGGAGGAGACGAGTAACTTTGAAATTTGGTTGTATCTTTTTTTTATTTTGGGTGCAGTTTTTGAATGGTCATTGCAGGGCGTGCTCTTGATCCATTTCTTCTGTCTGGTTTTAGGCATATATTATGGAATAGGAATCACAGCAGGAGGGATCAGTGGCCCAGAGAGTGTCTTACCCTCAGGGTCTGTCCAGCACCTGTGGAGTGTCTTTCTTTCCTCTACAGTAGCAGGCTGCCGTTTTCAATTGATGTTACAATATTCTCCCCTGTATATGGGATTTTGTTTTGTTTCCTTTCATTGGATACAAATTCAGTTGTCCCATGACAGTTTGTAAAATCTCTTTGACTAATGAAGACGGAATAATACCTGATTTGTGTCTCCTCGTGGATGATCTTCTCATAAACTCTGGCATGCCGCTGAAGCGAGTTCATTATCTTTTTGCCACTAGACAGTGACCTTTTTTTTAACACTGTTCATCTTTATATTCTTTTATCCTGGACACAGTCGCCTGGTTCACCCTCTACCTCTGATGCATCTACTCCATCATCCTCTGACCTCGTGTCACTGTTGTTACTATAAAAATGAGCCTTCGATTCCTCGAGACGGGTTCATCTGGCCGGAGGCATCTTCCTCACACTCCTCAGGGTCGACTTCAGTGCTCAGATAGAGAAAATGATACAGAAGTTGTTGTCTTCACAGAGTCTCATTTATTCCTTTTAATATTTTTAAAATATTTTAACTGACATTTTACAAAGGAATTAAGTTTCCGTCCATGTCATACGCAGCTTGATTGAGGCAATGGCTTTTTTTTCCCCCCACAGGGAGATTGTCTCTTTCAAGTGTGTGTTCACCATTTGGGAATAGGGGTGTAGACTCTCTGGCTGCTTCATGGTGAACAGGGATGTTGAGGTGAAGGGAAGGGGAGCCCACTTTAACCCTTGCCAGGTGTTCTGGTGGTGTCGCTGAATGCCGTCTTGTTCAGTGAGGAGGTATTTTCAAGATGTTTTCTGTCCTCTAGACTGAAAGTTGTCGGCATGGCTGAATCCACTGTGAGTGGCTGGCTGAGCCTGGAGGCTTCATCCACCTTTGCGTCCTGAGCCAGCAGTTATATTCCTTTTTCTTCTCTGAACTGGGCTCAGATTCAGGTTCTGCAACCAGAGTTAATGTTTATCAAGTACCTCCTGGGGGGGCATCAGACTGGCAGAGAGTAAAACATTCCATTACTGACTGTTTCATGGTAAACACTGTTGTTACATTTCCTATTTCAGGTAGGGTCTGTAGGTCAGCAAATTGTAATTCCCTTGGTTTCAGGTAACCTGCTAGTAACTAGCTGTACTCTTCTCTGAGGTTCACATTCCTCAGTCTTGAAGGGAGAAGTAAATGGAGGTCCCTGCTTCTGTGTCCCACTGGCCGAGTGAGTACAAAAGTACAAATTCCCTGGCTTATAGCTGACCCTCCCAGTGGGTTTTCAGAGGCTGTAAACGACACCATGGCAGTTTGTCCGTCTTTGTCCTGTGGAGCAGCTGGTGGACTAGAACCATCTGACTTTGGGTTGGCGGCTTGTTGCATATGCACTCGGCTGCCAGAGTTCCCTACAGGTTAGAGGAGTGGAAATCTCTAGCTCCCTGTTAGGAGCTTTCCTGATTGCCTGGCACACAGATGGTGGCTGTGTGCAGGATCTCTCTCCTGGTGTTTTTTATAACCTGTAGGCCCTTGTTCACTGGTGAACCCTGTGAGGCCTAGAGGAGATGAGTAGCATTGTCAGGACACACAGTGTAGCAGGGCCACTAATGGACGAAGGAAGGGAAGCCCGTGACTGAGGGGAGAGCACTTCTCACATTGAGTCCTCCCTCCTCTGGTAGGATGCTGCCTCTTCCTGTTGCTGGGGGGGAGCTTCGGGTCTTCTGGTGGGTGTCCTCTTCACACACTCTCAGTTCCTTCTTTTAATATTTTCAGAATATTCCGTAAAATTTAAGTTAAATTTTACAAAGGAAATTATATGTCCATGCATGTCATAGACAGCTTGATTGTGGCGATGGCTTCCCCCGCACAGAGATTGTCTCTTTGATTTGTGGATTTCCCATTGTGGACTAGGCGTGTAGACTCGGGCTGCTTCATGCTGAACAGTGCCGTTGAGACAAAGTGGAGGGAAGTCCGTTGTAACCCTTTCCTGGTGGTCTTCAGTTGAGTCTGCATGCCGTCTTGTTCAGTGAGAAGATATTTTCAAGGTGTTTTCTGTCCTCTGCACTGAAAGGTGAAAGGTGTGTGCATGGCTGAGTGCGGTGGGAGTGGCCTGCTGAACCTTGAGGCTTCATCCCCCTTCACTTCCTGAGCCAGCAGTTGTATTTCCCTTTTATCTCTGGACTGGGCTCAGATTCAGGTCCTGGAACGAGGCTCGGTGTTTTCACTGTCAACTACCTCCTGCGGCGGGGCATAAAACTGTCAGAGTAAACATTAGATTATTTACTGTTTCCTGGAAAACACTGTTGTTTCTGATTTTGCATTGGGTCAGATTGTCAGCAAATGGGAATTGCTTAGGTTTTTAATAACTTTTTAGTACCTGGTGATGTTCTTTTCTCTGAGGTTCACATTCCTACTTCTTGAAGGGAGAAGTAAATGGAGGTCTCTGCTGCTGTGTCCCACTGGCCGAGCGAGTACAAAACTACAAATTCCCTGGCTTATAGCTGATCCCCAGTGGGTTTTCAGAGGCTGTAAACGGCACCACGGCAGTTTGTCCGTCTTTGTCCCGTGGAGCAGCTGGTGGACTAGAACCATCTGACTTTGGGTTGGCGGCTTGTTGCATATGTGCTCGGCCGCCAGAGTTCCCTACAGGTTAGAGGAGTGGAAATCTCCAGCTGCCTGTTAGCTTTCCTGTTTGACTGCCCGAGGTGGTGGCTGCATCCAGGATCTATCTCCTGGTGTTTCTTCATAATCTGTAGGTTCTTGTTCACTGGTGAACCCTGTGGGGCTAGAAGCGATGAGTAGCATTGTCAGGACGAACAGTGTAGCCCGGCCGTTAATGGACAAAGGATGAGAAGCCCGTGACTGAGGGGAGAGCACTTCTCACATTGAGTCCTCCCTCCTCTGGAAGGACGCTGCTCTTCTATTGCTGGAGGTGGGTCACTAGGACCTTCACTTACCCTGACTTGTCAGGTGACTTTCCCTGACTTGTCAGGTGACTTTGTAGAGAATTATGCTCCACTTACAAGATAGAGAGAAGGACAGAAAACTGAAGCGAAAGTCGAGCTGAGACCTGTCAGCAGGGTGGTGAGTTCATGTCACCGAGTGCAGGTCCCCACAGGAGGACGAGGGCTGCAAAGCTGCTAGTTCTCACAGCAGTGTGTCAGTCCAGCACCCTGACAAACAGGTGCTGTCCTCCTAAGAGCAGATAATAAGCAACATGTGAATCACAGCCCCAGTACAGTAGACTGACAGACAAGTGCTGTAGCTCCCCATGAGAGAGCTGTGAAGACGAGGTTGCATGTAGGTGTTTTTTTGTGGGCAAAGCCTGGTTCCTCTGTCACAACACAGGCCCAGCACTGAGGGAGTTGCCTTCACCATCTCGACA
This sequence comes from Elephantulus edwardii, assembly GCF_000299155.1. Lineage (NCBI taxonomy): Eukaryota > Metazoa > Chordata > Mammalia > Macroscelidea > Macroscelididae > Elephantulus > Elephantulus edwardii. The sequence goes on from NW_006399958.1 coordinate 4,971,286, forward strand.
CAGGCCCAAGGCCAGGGATGCTGCATGGAATTAGATAGGGTGACTACACTGTTTGGTATAGTAATGAGGAAAAGGAGCAGAGAAAACTTGGGTAGCCTGCCCTGGCCTGCGGGATTTTCAAGGAGTTCCTAGTTCCTAAGGAGGGCGAGTGGGGCTGAGAAGGGACAGGTGGCACGAAGAATGGAGACAAGACAGGAGTCTGATCAAGTCTCAATTTATGAAAACTTCACAGGGCTTATATAGGAACCCGCCCAGCTGTCTTAGGAGGCTGAGTTGTTATAGAAACCCAGCCTTAGGATATCAGTTTACAGCAGGAATGAGGAACACGCCCTAAGGCATTGAATGACAGGAACTGAGCCAGTGAGGCAAGCATTCTCCCAAGAGTGGGCGGGGTGGCCTGGACTGAGCTCAGCCTGCTATGAGTGTATGAAAAGAAGTCCACAGACAGATTGGAGTTGCTCATGCCAGAGCCAGGACCCGTTGAGGATGGCTTCCCACAGGAGCCCTTCCTGAGTTCACCATATGTGCCTCCAGTTAGATGGAGAGTGTTTTAGTGACTGCTCATGGGACTCGTTCAACAGTGCCGTGGAGTGAAACACCCTGGACAATTTGGGCCTATTCTGGTTTGCCGCGTTCCAGCCCCACCAGCGGGATAAAGGAAAACACGACACTGGGATTCATTGCAGCTTGATACTTCTTTATTCTGGTAATGGCGGCCGCGCCCTCTTCCTCCCCACAACCCCTTATATACCCTTAGCCTAGATAGCTTCTAACCTAATTTCTATTGGCTCTTACTTTATTAATCTAATATTCCTATTGGCTCTTAACTCTCTATTCTTATTGATCTATAGATAACACTTAATCTTATCTTATTGGCTAATTCTTAGCTCTGTTTTTCCAATCAGAATTTGCCATGCTCTTTCTGCATTATGGACGATGGCAAGTAAGCATTCTTGCCAACGTCAGCACCTGCGGCTCCCGAACTGGTTCTTCTTTAGACTGGGTCAGGCCAGAGTGGTCACTGGAAAACAACATTCAGAGAGTCTCCTTAGGGGACAGGAACTCCTGTGAAGCGTCTCCTCCAGGTCATGCATGCATGTAGCATGTATGCACCTGGGTGAACTTCGTCAGTGTGTTTGTCAAGATGATTTGTCAGGCCAGCAGTGCATCAGGGTTCCTGTGTACAGTAAAGAGAGACGATCTTGAAGTTGGAGATGGGCCAGCACAGGCCACACTTCACCCCTGGGCAGGACGCTTGGACACTTTGTTGTGGTATCAATTGTCTCCTCTTCATTCGCTGAGCCCACTCGTCTCTGCTGCCTTTTGCACAGGAACGATCCAGAGAACTCTATGACAAGGTCTAATCCAGTTCAAGCAGATTGAAGTACTTGTTGTGAAATGACTTTTTTTTTAAAAGCAAGCAGTAAGTGGGGAGTAAAAGGACACACTGGGGAAACAAAGTGGGAAAGCAGTGCAGTGTTTCGAGAGATTGAGACAGGGCCCTCTGCTTGGAGCAGGAATGTCAGCAAAACCGGAGAGCCCTAACTTGATAGTCTTAAATGAACATAGGCCAGCCAGGGGATCGTGCGGTATGGGGTACATTCTGACCTAATAAGGTCTGCTGGGAACCCCACATGGCGTTCTCTGTAGGAATTGGAAACTGTCCGATGCCCATGGGACTAGGTTTTCGTATTACAATAAGAAGAAAAAAATTCAGTTGTGGTTCTTCACTTTTCTTTTTCTTTTTTTAGCATTATTGGTATTCCTGCAGAATCCCTGGGTTGATTTATCATCCATTCTTCAGGAATTTGATTGTCTGCAAGGATTTGATTCTTTCTTGCGGTCTAAGTGAGAAGGGCTTCTTACTTTTACCCTTACGTCCTTGGAGCCTTTTCATAGCTTGCCCCTAAGAATCATGACCTCTCTGGTTTGTTCATGACCTTGTATGCTTGAGCCCATAGGCAGCGTGCCTGTGTCAGTCTACCTTGGTGAGGGTCCTCCTTGCTTTCTCAGCATTATGGGGGCTGCACAAGAGGACAGGGAAGTGGAATTGGAACATTTCATAGTGAAGTGGTGGGTGGCGTCATTCTGATGTGCAGCTTTCCTGGTTCTGGGCCCATCCTGTTTTTCTCTCTATTCAGAAAGTAGTGGTTGTGCTTTTGCCATGTGCCAGTTCTCAATAATGACTAAAAAGTCAGACAATTATGCAGAAGGAAGTTTTAGAAGGTAAGAAAAATATAGCTTCCTTGGTAAGAAAACACCCAAGGCCTGGGAGGAACCACGATTTTGTGTCTCTCAGCAGCAAATGCTCAGAGCTTTTCTAGGGCTGTTTGTCACAGAGGTGTGCTTCTCAGGGGTCAAAGGGGTGTGGTGTGTGCAAACCTTAAGTGGGATGCTTGCAGCTCTCCAACCTTCCACTGTACCTGGACCAGCTTCACAGTGGACTAAATAGAAGGGAATGTAGGAGGTGGGCACTTGTGTAGGTCACTCTGGCCTCTGGTTCCAGTCCCAGTTCTTCTGTGAATCACCCTCATAGGTCACTGGGGGGGGGGGGCGGGTAAGGCCACTCCTGGCTGCACGTACGTGTCACCCATTTTTCAACCAGTCTTGTTTCTTTTCAGAAGAATTCCTTGGTTCTGAGTCTCTTTAGGACAATTCCCTCCGAATGCCAAGCCTTGATAATTCTCATCTGTCTGTACAGATTTCATAGGTTCTTAAAAGAAGTGTGAGTCAGTAAATATATGTGAGCAATGATCCTTGAACTTTGAGTAGGGTGGTGAGTACGTTCCTTATTTTTTTTTTTATTTATTATGCGGTGGCACAGAATCTGTTAGCTTTCTTAACAGAGCACATACTCAGATCACAAAGGATGTGAACATTTATGCACATGTGTGTTTCCTGACAAAAATCAGAAGCATTAGCCTACGCTCAACGAGCATCCCTGGACATGTTCTTTTACTGTTATGGAAGGGCATCTTTCAGGGCCTTTCAGACTAGACAGTAGCAACCAGGGGCGTTATTCTAATAGAAATCTCAGATTTTCTTTGCCTTCTCTCCCCGTTAGTACTTGACGGCTCCTTGACCCTGGTGTGATCTGTTGTTGACAGTGACAAAGACAAGACTGGGACACCAGGAATGAGATCGAAAGAGAGCTCACGCAGGGGGCTCACAGCTCAAAGACTGCATCCCAGAGCCAAAACCTTGTAGCTTTTATTTAGAACTACCAGGAAGCAAACCACAGAAAAAAATTCTTTACTGATGAAGCTACTTTTTTTTTGTTCTTACCTCAGGGATAGCATGATGTACAGTGGACGAGCTTTAACTCCCCATTTTTGGGGTGTTAAGGCCGTGGTCTCCTTGTCAGCAACATTTGTTGTGTGGAAATGCAGCTTGTGTTGTGCCCCACTCTGTTCCTCTTTGAGCATTAGGCTTGCCCCATTCATCCCTGGTTCGATTCCTGTGGGTGTCATTCCCTAGGGAGTGGCTGGGAGCTCATCCAGGCCTGGGTCCAAATCTTGGGTAGGATGCTGTGGCCTGGCTCATAGGAATCAAAGGGTGCTCTACATCGAGGCCTGATTGGTGTGGTTTTGTTCCCGCAGGCTTGGTTCTTGTGCAGACTCGTTTGAAGAATGAGGGACTTACTAAAAATGCCACTGAAGCAGGGGAGAGCTTGACTCCAAGAGTGAGTTGGTGAGACATCTTTTATGGCGAAGAACAATAGGAAGTCCCTTTCCCCATGTTGGCTCTCACTTTGATGGACAGGCCTAACTGCATGGCTCTTTCCTAGCATCACGTTTGCTTCCCAGATGCTGGAAGTTTGAGGGAATGGCTGGGGAGAGCGCCCTGAACACTATATTCCAGGAGCTCTACTCAAGCCAGTTTGGAGAGCTGCAAGCCTCCCACTTAAGTTTTGCACACATCACACCCCTTTTTTTAAGGAAGGCATTCCAGGTCGGTAAGGGAAAATCCAGAATCCCCTAAGGCTGTTTGGTTGTGATCAGACATCACGCGTTTGATGTTCTGGCGGTCACCAGGCTTCCCCGCAGACAGCGTATGTGCTATTATTCCTCCTCTTGGGAGACTCGGGTGACCTCTGGCCTTCACACTAATGCAGCAGTTTACTGTTGATTGTAGGAGAACCAGAACCTGTGAACTGTATGTACTTGAACCTCTTGTTTTGGCCATTGAGCCCAAACTGACTCCTCGCTGCCTGTCCAGATTTTCAGAGGCCTTTGCCCATGAGGTGCAGTTTGAGGGTGGGGGGTGTTGGTTTTCTTTCTCTGGACTAGTAGTTCTAGAAAACAACTTAGGGAAGTTTCAGATCCAGAAGCCGCATGTTCAATGACAAGGCCGTTAGGGGGTTTTACCTAATTTGTTAGCAGCAATTTACTGAAGTTTGCTCTTGGCATCTATCTGTTATGGAATCCCTGCAGCCAGTCAGGTTTTATTGCTAAAGATTTAACTGCTCACAAAAGAGAGGAGATGTCCTGATGGGAAGAAGTGTCCATGCAAGGTGACAGGATGACACACACCTGCTCGTCATGTCCTGTGCTCTCACACAAGTGACATGTGTGCTTCATGCACTTGTTGGCCAGCTGCTCCCTGTCCTCTAAGCTATCTTTCTGAGAGCTCTCTCTGCCAAATTTTTTTTAAAAATAGAAATGAAAATGAGTGTAGTATGAGAAAACACCTCATAGGAAAATAGAAGGCACACATGAGTAATGTAAGGATATGATAGGGTGTGTGGAACGAAATTACTCACTCCCTTGAAAATTTTATCACCAGCAGAACCACTCCTTACAGATCAAAGCCATTTATCCCTGAGAAGTGAGCATTTGTTGTTTTTGGTCCCCTCCTCGTCTGTTCTGATTTTGAGTCCATGTGTGCACAGTTGACACTTTGCTTGCCATAGTTGTCAAAGTGACGCAGAGACTCTGAGCCCTGTATCCATGTTACACGGTCCCACTGGGGAATAGGGTTTGCTCTGTTAAAGTGCTTGAGAACGTATCACTTTGTGTGCATATAAAAGACCTGACGTGGTAAAGAAGAAAGTAGCCATGGGGAGGTCCAACACTGTGTGAAGAAATGATGCGGGCCAACCAGTGTACCAGACCCCAGACCCCATGGAAGGCAACTGGAACAACCGAGAGGAGGGCGAGATCCTCACCGACTTCCCTAGAGCTGCCACTCTGAAATCTGACTTCTAACCTCTGAAAATGGGATTAAATTTCCAGTTATTTAAGTCCATGCGTAAATAATTTTTATATATATTTTGGATTAACGTAATGTAATTGTAAAATTTGGGGGTATTTCTTTTTTCAATAACTGAACAAGACACTTGAACAACTTGGATGAATCTCATGGGATTTTATTAACATCAGTATCAACCATTTATGTAGCAGAGTGTAACATTGGCGAAGTGACAGCACTGTACAGATGGCGAGCACCTCAGTGATTGCTGGGGTTGGAAAGGAGGGGAGGGAGGGAGGGAGGACGTTACTACAAAGGGCAGAACAAGGCACCTCTGTGGGGATGGGACACTTTTGTATCCTGTTTACAAAAGACTGTGTAAGGTGCTGTCTTTGGAGAAAGCAGGGTGAAGTGCAGGGCACCTCTGTTTTTGCAATTTCCTGTGAGTCAAACCTGTAATTGTTTCAAAATAAAATGTAAAGATGAAAAACTTGATCTCTGTCTTTTGTTCCCTTTCATGAATTTACATTCTTGTTGCTTTGGAGTTGACTTTATTAATTGTTGTTGTTATGTGCCATCGAGTCATTTATGACTCATAGCAACCCTATGTACAACAGCCCTAATAAGCTCTGCTCTGTCCTGTGCCAATTGCACTGTCTCTGAAACTTCCATCCCGATTACCCCAGTCACTGAATCAATCCTTCTCATAGAGGGCCTTCCCCTCCTGCGCTGTCCGTCCACCCTCTCAAGCATGATGTCCTTCTCCAAGGACCGGTCTCTCCTTACAACGTGTCCAAAGTAGGAGCCCCAGAATCCTTGCTTCCAAGGAGCCACCCGGTTTCACCCTTTCCAGGATGAATATCTTTGTTTTCCCAGCAGTCCATGGTACTCTCAATACTCTTCTCCAGCACCACAGCTCAAAGGCATCAATTCTCCTTCTATCCTCCTTGGTCATTGTCCAACTCATGCATAACAAGTGATTGCAAAGACCAAGGCCTGTATCAGACGCACCTTAGTCTCCAGAGACACACCATTGCTCTTCAGTACTTTGGAGAGGTCCCTAACAGCAGACTTTCCCATGGCAATGCGCCTTTTAATTTCCTGGCTGCTGGTGCCAAGACTGTTGACTGTGGAGCCAAGCAAACTAAAGCTGTGAACAATCTCAATCTCTTCACCATCCATCCTGATGCTGCCAATTGGCCCAGTGGTGAGAACCTTTTTCTTCTTGACATTGAGCCTCAATCCATATTGGAGGCTGCAGTCCTTGACCCTCTGCAGCAGGTGCTTCAGGTCCTCCTGTTTCAGCAAGCAGGGTTGTGTCATCTTCATAATGCAGATCATTGATACATTGTCCACCAATCTTCACCCCACATTTCTCCTCTTAGAGCTCAGCCTCCCGGATAATCTTCTGCATATAGGTTGAAAAGGTATGGAGAATAGGACACATCCCTGGCGTACGCTCTTCCCAATTTTGAACCATGCAGTGTTCCTGTGCTCTGTTCTGACGACTGCTTCCTGGTCCAAGGATAGGTTGCACATTAGAACAATCAAGTGTTCTGTGATTCCCATTCTTCTCAGTCAGTCACAGTTTGTTATGATCTACACAAACACCTGTGCATACTCATAGGATGTGGTTGTCAAAATGATTTCCAACGCACTCTCCCCTTTCATGTCACCCATCCAGTCACTCATCTCTATTCTCCACCCCTCCATGCCTGTCAGTCCTCTCCAGTTTTCTGTGGGTAAACCTTCCCTTACTCCTCTCCTTCCACGTCCCCATTCAGATACGCATGTCCTGTTCTAGATTGATTGTAGTACAGATGCCATCTGGTCATCCATTCGTTTCCACATAGGTTTTCTCTTAATTCATTATAGTGTAGTAAAGAGGTGAGAGACTTGTATTCTTTGCCTTTGAGTTGGAAAGCACTCATACCTGACCCTGGGGTTCTGGAGTCTATTGACCGCAAGGGGGGAACTGCCCATCACTCTTCCTGAGACTTTATGGTTGGCAGGCAGCTACTTAATGAAGTACACCATCAGCACTCCCTAGAGTGTTAATAGTGCCCAGTTAACCTGGCTAAAACATGGCTAAACCATAACTGCAGGGAAGGTGAAGATACATTTAATTGACTCAGCTTCAAGGAAAACACATTATCTTGCATGATGTGGGTTAATCTGAGATTGAAGAACAAAGGGTTTCCCTGAGGGGTGTTACTCCACTCTTCCCCTTCAATGGTCCTTTGTGGACACATCCTTGTACAAGTTTCTAGTTTGTTGCTTTGACCTGTGGATTCTTTTCTACATAAACCTTCCTCACTCCTTATGGTTTTCTGATCCAGTTCCTTGACCTCTCTTAACCCTCTCTATTATTCTAGTTCATACTGAGCACGTATGATGCAGTTAAAGTTTCCCAGTCTAGAGTGTTTTTTTTTCTTGTGTACCTTCAGATCTGATTGGCACAGGAGGAGACTGCCCTTCCTTCTCCAGCAGATCATCTCCAGATTATAATTTAGATGAGATAAATGGGTCTTTTTATCTGGCAAGCGAGGCGGTTGAATTGAACAGCTGACCTTTGGTTTAACAGTTAAGCATCAAAGCTTTTTTATAATTCTTCAGCGAGACATGATTTTACGTATTCTTGGTAAGTAAACGTTAAACATTTATGAAAATCATTTCTGGTTCATTTGTTCCTAAATGAAGGAAGCCCTACGGAGATCATACACAAACTTCTATCTACCCATGTAAATTGGAGCGAGGACTCAATCCTTTCAGTATAAAGTAGAAAAGTGCTTAGAAGGGGCTTTATGTTTGCTACTCTGAACATGTCTGGGTGTTTTCAGGTTGAAGAGATGTTCTGAGTGTGAAATTTAGTCTGAAATCAGATGTGAGCAAAGTGGTACTGACTTAGCCCCATCCCCCAATGCCAGCGGACAGTGATGGTCTCTTACTTTTCTGCCATGCTCTTGAGGAAATGCCGCTTCTCCAAGGAGGAACAAAGCTCCCCTGCCCCGTCAGTGGGTTTTCCGATGGTGTAAACAACTAGGGAGAAGACTGCCCACCTTTCTACCTAATAATACGATATAAAAGCTTGATAACAAACGATCAAGCTCATTAGCGGGACGGCTGAAGTGGGTCAAGTGGAAGGCTCATTCTCTTTCCCCCTCGCCACCCGCCCCAAACCTCTGTTTCCCCCTTGTAGTGTGACCACCTTTGCTCCTCGCACATTGTTTTCTTTAAATCCGAAGGTGGGTCCAAATGCAGCTGCATTCCCAAAGCCGCCTCGGGGTAGAAGCATTCCTGGGGTGCCTGCTGGGGTTCCCTCTCTTACAGACTTAAAGGTTTCGATGGTTGCGCCCCCCGATCTCCCGATCCTCCCTGACCGTCCCCCGAGTCCTGAGAAGTCTCGCAGCTTGTAAAGTGGAGGCGCAGGGTTAGAGGGGCCTTCGGAAGAGGGCAAAGCAGGTGGCTTCCAAGTGCTTGTCATCGACAGGGTCATCGCTATCTCTTCCCAGGAGGAATCTGGGTCGGACATCCTCGACTCCGGGCTGCCGCTGGTAACACGTGGTCTCCCCTGTGCGTGGCCCCCCGCGGGGCGCGCCTCTATTACGTCATAAAGGGGAGCCTGACACCGATTCGGCGGAGAGACGCCAGGGGGCGCGTGTCTATTGCGTCATAAGGGAGAGGCCGACGCCAATTCTGCGGAGCGACGCCACAGGGCGCTTCTATGCGTCATAAAGGGTCGCCCGAGAGCCCGACGCCGATTTGGCGGGCGACGCCAGGGGGCGCGCGTCTATTGCGTCATAAAGGGTCGCCGAGAGCCCGACGCCGATTTGGCGGGCGACGCCAGGGGGCGCGCGTCTATTGCGTCATAAAGGGTCGCCGAGAGCCCGACGCCGATTCGGCGGAGAGACACCAGGGGGCGCGTGTCTATTGCGTCATAAAGGGTCGCCCGAGAGTCCGACGCTGATTTGGCGGAGAGACGCCAGGGGGCGCGCGCCGCCCGCCCTGCGCGAAGCCGCGGTGGGTTCGGGGAGCCGCGGGGAAGCGGGCGGGGAGGGTCCTGGAGAAGAGAGTCCGGGAGGCCGTGGTCACCTGTTCGGTGTAGTCAGTCGGCCTTCCTGACGTGTTTGGGGGTCGCGGGTCCGGTGTCCGGGGGAAGGCGCGGAGTCCTCCATCGCTTGGAGTGGGGCTCCGGGGATCCCGAGGGGTTTCTCTTGGAGACGGGGGCCCCTGTTGGGGGTGCGGGGACCTCGCGGGGTTTCCCTTGGAGACGGGGCCTGAGATCTGGGGTGACCAGACCCTGCGTTGTCCGGCCCCGTCCCTCGCGTCTTCCCGCGCTCGCTCTGCAGGAGCAGAAATGACCTTCCAGGGGCATCCGGTGCAGATCGGGGCATCGCCTTTGTCGGGAATATCACAGTCTGGACATCAGACATCGATTTCCTCTATACTGTTGGGGTCATGGATTGAGGGCTGTTTGTGTGTGTCGTCAACTATAGATACTCAAAGTTTTGGCCAATTCACCACTTTGTGCAATTCAACTCTGATCCCGATCATCACGTCCAGGCTTCAGAAAAGCCCTATGGCCATCGGTCACTTCCAGCCCTGGAGCTGAAGACAGCGTGGGACTGCCCATAGTGTTTCCAAGGAGGTCATTTTTATGGTTTTAGAAGAACAAGCACGTCTGTTTTGGAGGAAGTGCGGACACGTGGTCCTTCCAGGCAAGGACAGTGAGACTTCATCTGCCTCACATTGGCCGTATTAGGAGGAGGAACCAGGCCTTGGAGAGAGACCTCATGCTGGGCCAGGTCAGCTACAGACGAGAGGAAGACCCTCAACGAGATGGATCGACAGAGTGACCACCAGGGCGGGCTGGAGCCGCACAGAGATGGTGAAGATGGAACAAGGCAGGGCAGAGGTCAGCTCTGTTCCCAGGGTCAGTGTGTTGTAGTGGACTTGATGGCACCTCGCGACCACCACAGGCGAGCTCTACTGGTAAGAAGCTGCGCTGTAACCCCAAAGGCATCTACTGGTAAGAAGCTGCGCTGTAACCCCAAAGGCATCTACTGGTAAGAAGCTGCGCTGTAACCCCAAAGGCACCCCTGCTGCTCAAATCCACCAGCTGCTCAGTGGAAGAAGCATGGACAATCTCTCCTGTCATTTACTGCCTCTGCAAACCCACCATAGGGTCAGCTGTGGGTCCTTCCGATTTGATGACACAGCAGCTACCATCTTTATGGAATCGGGTGGTCTCACCCATTTTCAGGGGGGCTCCTGGTGGGTTGGAACAGCTAACCATTTAGTTAATGTCTTAACCGTCAGCACTAGGTTTTCTCTCCAAATTATTTCTCCACCATGAACACAGTGTCCTCTCAGCAAAGACTCCACCTTTCCCCCTCCTTTCCCATCCCTGTAAACAATTAACACATTGTGGTCTGTCAGTGGACAGTTAACCTCCTGCATACAAGTTAAATCATATGATATTTGTCTCTTTTTAAAAATTGACTCATTTCATTTGGTAAAAGGTTATCAGAGCTCCTCTGTGCTGTGGAATCCATCAGAACTTAATTTCTTTCATCCCACTGGATAGGCGTGTCAGCTTTTGTTGATCCATTCTTCGATTGGGCAGGATCTCTGGGGACACAGTCCATTGGGAGTTGTGTTACTAACACAAAGGGAGAAGATGGACAGTCCCCCTCCTGTGAGATTTACGGACTCAGAAACCCAGCGGAGGGTCCGAGTTGGTTCCAACTATACGATAATGAAAGAGAGCAAGAGTTTCATCTGATCTGTTAACATTTAGGCAGGAATGGCCAGCTATTAGTTAATACTTGGAAGTCACAAACACAGAAAGACACTATTTTTGCTAAAGTCCAACATACAGTCAGTGCAGACCATAATT
>NW_006399958.1:4982494-4983500 GCF_000299155.1 Elephantulus edwardii
CAAGGATTCTGAGGCTTCGTCTGACATACTTTGGACATGTTGTAAGGAGGGACCGGTCCTTGGAGAGGGACATCATGCTTGGGAGGGTGGAGGGATAGCGCAGGAGAGGAAGACCCTCGATTAGGTGGATTGATTCAGTGACTGGGATAATCAGGATGGGTGTGTCGGAGACAGATTGACACAGGACAGAGCAGAGTTTAGGGCTGTTGTACATAGGGTCGCTATGAGTTGCAGGTTGACAACGACATGTTGATGATATCTTTATACATATGTCTCTCATCCTTCATTAACATCATAGAAGTTATAATTTACAACACGTAGGACACTTAAATGATTGTGATGATTATGGTCCTGTTGACACAGTATTAATCTGGACACAAATATTCCCAACAAAGATATTACCCCCTGTGTTCATAAACCTGTTTAAAGGATTAGGGAACTGGAGCAAATGATATTTACCTCAGGAATGCAAGGTTGTTTTAACATGAAAACCAGTTAATGGTATACAAAACCTAAATAATCATCTCACTAGATGCATAAAAAGCCTGTGAATAAATAGAGTGTCCTTTCATGATAAGAATATCAGCCAGCTAGGACATGATGGAAACTTTCTCAAATTAAAAAGCCCCAAAACTCAAACTCATTGTCAGTTGAATTGTTGTTTCAAGGACTTTCTGTTGGGTTCTCAAGGTTGTCCATCGACATGGGAAGAGATTGCACATTATTCCCCCGTGGACAGGTATCAAAACCAGTTTTTAACAGTGAAAGACTCAGGACTCTGCACAGGACCAGGAAGAAGACAGGTGTTTTCATCATGTTTATTAAATACAATACTGGAGGTTCTACCAGGGCAACTCTGAAGAAAGGAATTAAAAAACATCCACTTTTGTTTTTCATGTTCCGTGGACCCAAGGACAATTCAAGATGATACCTGGGGAATGTCCTCAGGTGAACACGACTGGCAGGATGCGAGAATGGCACTGCATCTGCTAACAGGTAGTAGAAG
>NW_006399958.1:4984426-4991230 GCF_000299155.1 Elephantulus edwardii
AAATAAAATAAAAAGAATGGGGGGGAAGAATAATTGGGCAATGGCCTCAGGTGGACAGAACTGGCAGGAGATGAGAAGGCACCATGTTAACAGCTTTCCCAAGGGCCCGGACGGAGACTGTGTCCTTACCAACAGAAGATCCGAGGGTCTAAAGTGAACATGACAGGTCTCGTCACTTTCAGCCCAAGTTAGTAGAACTTGACGGAGATGAAGGATGTAGTTGGCAGACCCTGATGGGACCTTTCCAGCATCACCTCGATTACAGACTGTCCACCCGTCTTCACCTCCCTTGGACACTCATGAGTTCCCTACAGGGGAACTCAGGAAAGTTTTATTCTCAGCTGCACCAGCTATTAAATTAGTTCATGACTAAATAATCCCCAGGAACTTCTGATGGTGGCTCATCCTGGGACTGAAGTTTACCACTTCCTTACAGATGCTCCGTGGTCCCTCTGCAGGTGTCAGTGTCTTGCAGGTGACAAGGCAATAGTGACTCCGGGGAGGAGTGGGTGAGCTCACGGAACACACGGAGTCTGTATAACTGCTCTCCCCTCCCCTCCCCTTATCTGCCGAGGGCCACCGTCCTGCTGCCACTTCTGGCCACAGAGCTCAGCACTGGTGTTTCCTTACGTCTCAGGCTCAGGTCAACTGGGGAGGGAGGAGTGGACGAATGTGCTTGTATCCTGCTTGGACCAGGGACTAGAGCTGCACCAGCGAGCTCAGGTTAGATGCTGAAAAAGGAGACAGTAAACACCACATTGGTCAAAGTTTTCTTGGGACACCTACTCGGTTTTCTGTCTGTTTTGAGATTTATAGCATCAATCTCTGTATGGAATCTTCTTGGTAGGGCTCACCCTTTTAACTCAGTTCACACTTTCTGGTTTTGCAGCAGATCATTTGCTGCTTGTTTACGGCTGAGGTTTAACCTCTGCTCACCAGGACTCTTAAACAAAGGTAGACCCCGGTGGAAATGTGAGTGAAGATTCAACAGTGACACAGCTTACTGATGACATAACCATATAACTGAAAAATTGCAGAGAATCAGTGGGGAGAATATGCCCAATAATAGGATTGTTCAGTTACATAAAAGATGAAGATAGCCCCTAGCTTTGTAATACAAACGGGGGGGGGGATAGCAAGAGAAAAAAATGGACGATGTTAAAAAAGATGGACAAGATTTAAAGAAGTAAAACCTGTTTTCTCAAGAGCAATAAAGCAAGGCAAATAATTAGGAAAGGAGGCCCATGATTTTATAAAGCTGCTGCTGTTGGTTTTAGATCCTGAGAAGTTGGTTCTGGTTTATATTGACCCTGTATACAACAGAGAAAAATATTTCTTCGTCGATTGCTGTGGTGTGGTGGGTTTATTATTTTAAAATTAACTTTGGCTATTGCCTTTGACCTTCCCCACATGAGTGGGTGGCGGTGGTTGTTAGGTGCCATCGAATCAAGTTCGATTCACAGTGACCCTGTGAAGCTGATACGTGTACCCTGCCCTAGCCTGTGCCATCCTCACATGTCTGACACATTTGAGTCCACTGCTGCAGTCACCATATCAGTCCACACGCTGAAGGGTCTTCCTCTCTTTTGCCATCCCTCCACCTTCCCAAGCAAAACGTCCCTCTCCAAGGAACATGTCCCTCCTAACAACATGCCCAAAGTTAGTGCAATGAAGCTTTATCATCTTTGCCTCCAAGGAGTACTCTGGGCCCACCTTCTCCAATACACGCCTTGTTTATTCTTTTGGCAGTCCATGGGATATTCTGTAGGGATCAATTCTGTCATCCTTAGTCATTGTCCAGCTCTTAGATGCATAGCAAGTGATTGAAAAGACCATGACCTGAATCAGGGGCACCTTAGTCCTAAAACACACATCATTGCTCCTCAATAATTTGGAGAAGCCCCTGCCTGCAGATTTCCCCAGCGCAGTACCTCCTTGATCTCCTGACTGCATCTGTCATGATGTTGCCTCTTGGTTCACTGGTGAGACTTTTTGCTTTCTTGATGTTGAGATGCAATCCCTGTTGAAGGCTGTTTTCTTTGATCTTCTCCAAGTCCTGCAGGTCCTCCTTGCCTTCAGCAAGCAAGGTCGTGTCATCTGCATCACTAAAGTTATTGATGGGAACCTGCAAACAGGGTGTGTACACCACTGACGAGGGAATTGGTCAGTCTTGCCAGGTTGACAGATTTCAACTGAGGTTTAGTGCCAGAAAATGGGAATCTTACTACCAGCGAGAAAGGAGAAGCAAAGAATGCAGGGCATCTTCTCCCAGGGCCAGAGATTCCCGTGTCAGTAGGTAAAGCTCTGGAGATGAGAGCTGCAGCAGTGCAGGACTGGAGACCAACGTGACCTGGACCTGCAAGCCCAGGGGCCAGAGTGAGGGGCCATCACCTGAGCTTGCTGGAGGACTGGAGTGTGTGTGTGTGTAGATACCATAATAGGACTAAGAGGACTTTAACACTGACCTAAGGAAAGCCTCGAGGCTAAAGTTTCCGATGCTTGAGAAGCTTTCCTAAGTAAAACATTGCATTCCACTTCCAGCCTGAATTGTTAGTCCCCTAATAAGCCCTATAATCGTGAGTATGGTTCTGAGTTCTCTGTGGCCACTGCAGCCCGTTATTGGACCCAGTTGTAGAGCAGTGAGAGGCCTGGGAGGGATGGTTGTGTTCAAGTTTGTAGGTGCAGGTGAGGTGAGGGGAGTGTGGGGGCAGGTCTGACTTCATGGGCAGGGTTTTGTATTGTGGATGGGGACAGCTCCTCCTTGTGGGATTACTGGAGGTCAGACATGGCCATCCGCTTGCTGGCCACACTCTTCCTACACTCATTATCTTCAGGTTGTGGTTATGTGCCGCCGAGTTGACGCCAACCCATCATGACCCATATACAACAGCTCTGAGCCCTGCTTTATCCCGAGCCAATCTCACTGTCTCTGACACACCTACCCCCATTGCCCCGTCAGAGTCGATCCATCTCATCCCAGGTCTTCCTCATATCTTCATCGGCATTCCTGTATTTTAATCCATTAACTCAATTCTTAATTAATTTAGAAATCTCAACCAAAATGCAAACATATCTCGTAATTCACATAGTGAAAAAAATATGGAAAAAGAATTTTTAAACAATAATGAAAAGATATTTCTTATATAGATACGTTGTAATTAAAAGTGCCAAAGTTAACTTCTTGAGATTTTTTTAATTTCATAAAAGCTTGTTTTATTTTTTATATAATACTTTCAAGTATCAAAGTTACCTCCAAGACTAGCTTCTCTACTTGAAATTTTAAAGCTTGATATTATCTTATTTTCACTATTATTTAACATTAAACATTAAAAGAACAAAATTTTTTTTACATAATTTAAAGCTTACAGAGACGTTCTAAGAAACCAGGTATACCATTTCTCAGACTCATCAATTACTAACGTTTTACCAGCTTCTTTCATTCTTTTATTCTTATTATTTATGTTCTGTTCCAGGCCTGTCTTGGGCTCCCAGCACCTTTGCCCTTTGGCCTATGCCTGCTTGGACAAGCCTTACAAAAGTTTTTGCACACTACCTGTGTACGTTGCCGCTGGTACCCCCACTCTTCCAGCAAGTCTTTTGCCCACAGCCACTCAGGTTTCTGTTTCCGTGGTATGGGAACCCATCACACTGTCTGGACCTGGCCTCCGGATTCTGTCTCCTCCGCGGCTGCCCTGCCTCTATCACAGCTTTTCATCATCTTGCCATCTTTCAGGTGGCACAGCCTTCTGTCCTGGGTTGAGCTTCCACACACAGATTTGAGATCCAGAGGACAAACTCTTCTTTTTTGATAATGAGATTCTTCTCTTTATGTCTCTGGTTTGACATAACAACAACAACAACAACAACAACCCTTTAACATCATATTAAGTTTCTGAGTGCTTTTAGCCATAAAAGGTTGAGCTAATATTTCAAATAGTGTGTCCAAATCCTATGATTTTAAAAGAATTAATTTACTTACCCAGTTATTACTAGAAGCAGAAAATGCTCTTTCACTTTTACTCTGGTGTTTTGGTCAAGACAAAGTTTCTGTTGTATTCTAATTTTTATGTACTAAATATTGCCTCTCAATTTTGAGTCCTAGTCAAAATATATCTTTTCCCTAAAGCCATGTTCCCAGTAATTGTGATTGCTTCTTTACTCGAGTTATGAGAATGTTTTCTATTTCCAAGCCTAAGCAGCACACTTACTCTTCTATTATTGATCTACACACATACACACACAACTGCAGAGGCCCAGAGGACTGCATACCTGAGAAGAAATATCCGAGGGGAGACGTTACACACTGTTGAGTCAGAACTGACCCAGACCTCATTCTCCTGTGGAGCAGCTGGTGAACTTGAACCACGTGCCTTCGGGATTTGTTTCTTACCAGTAGGCCACCAGGCAAAGTTAAGTGGGACGAAAATGGGGAACTATGGAACAAGCAATTGCTTTTCCTATGTGTTTATATTATTTTCTTCTTTGTGGTGTGTATAAAGATTTTTGGAAAATAATAAACAATGACCAAGGAGGATAGAAGGAGAATTGATGCCTTTGAGCTGTGGTGCTGGAGAAGAGTATTGAGAATACCATGGACTGCTAGGAAAACAAATAGATTCGTCCTGGAAAAGGTTAAACTGGGTGGCTCCTGGGAGGCAAGGATTCTGAGGCTCCATCTAACATACTTTGGACATGTTGTGAGGAGAGACCGGTCCTTGGAGAAGGACATCATGCTTGGGAGGGTGGAGGGACGGCGCAGGAGAGGAAGGCCCTCTATGAGGTGGATTGATTCAGTGACTGGGGTAATCGGAATGGGAGTGTCAGAGACAGTGTGACTGGCACAGGACAGAGTTTAGAGCTGTTGTACATAGGGTCGCTATGAGTCACAAGTGACTCGACGGCACATAACAACAATAATAATAAACTTTTCCTGTCTCTTTTACAGGATGCCTGAATGTTGGAATCTCTGATGCCTGTTTCCACAGTACCTTTTGCATCTTTCATTCAGGGCATGATTTATATTTTGTTACCTAATAGAATGATTTGCACACCAGGCTCTGGTTGTTTAGGAAGGAGGAGCCAGGACAGTTAATCTTTTTCTTTCCCACGAATCACCATCTCTTTGGACTCAAGACAACGTTGTGAAATGACAGATAAGGGCACCATGACTAGACACCCTGAGTCATTTGTGAGATTGACCAAAGAAAGGGCCACCTTGCCTGTGGCTTGATGAGCATATCTAGGAATGTGTCAACCTGGCTTTTAGTGGTGACTGCAGTTAACTTGAGGTGAAGTCAGCACCCCAGGAATGCAGTCACTGCCCTCAGCAAAGCAAGGGAGGGAGGGCCCAAGAGTGTCTATGATAAAACAGGGACTACTGGTGCCACACCAACCTGAAGCTCTGAGACAACGTCTTCCCATCACCTGGAGAGAATGGCTTTTGGTGAGCTCATTCTGAAGCTACTTTTTGTGAGCCAGCTTGGGATTGGACTCCTGGGGAACACCTTTCTTCTCTTTTCCTATGCCACCTCCTGCTGCACTGGCCGTGCAGTGAAGCCTATGCACCTGATTGTCACCACCATGGCCGTGGCCAACTTCTTGGTCCTTCTTTTCAAGGGGACCCCTCAGCTGATATTTCTCTGGGGAGTGACACGCATCCTGGGCAATGTTGGGTGCAAATTTGTGTTTTATATCCACAGAATGGCCCGGGGTCTCTCTCTCTGCATCACTTGCCTCCTGAGCTCCTATCAGGCGGCTACCATCAGCCCCAGATCTGGGAAGGGGAGAGGGATTCCTCTTGTCTTCTCTGCTGGATCTCCAACCTGCTCATCAACACATTTGTCCCTCTGCATTTACAGGCTCCACGGCATGTCCGCAATTCCACAGAGGGACGAGATTATGGACTGTGCTCTTCTGGAAAGCCAGAAACGCGTGTCACTGTGACATTCACACTTCTAATGACCGTGCCGGACATGGTCTTCATGGGACTCATGGGTGGGGGCAGCATCTACCTGGTACGTTTCTCACACAGACACCACCAGAGAGTGAGGCAAGTCCACGCCATTGGCCACGCCTCCAGATTCTACCCTGAGGTCAAGGCCACGCAGATCATCGTGCTGTTGGCGGGCACCTTCATTCTGTTTTACTTCTGCAACTCGATGCTCTCCTTTTATAATGTGGTGTTTTCTGAATCGCGTCTCTGGCTGCAGCACGGTACCACCATGCTGGCGGCGTTTTACCCCACCCTCAGCCCTCTGATACTGACGCTCCGAGAAACCTGTGCACCATGCGGTGGCTCTTAAAATGACGACTGAGATCGCAGGTGACGGGTGGACCCATGCACAACAGTTGTGCCTTCTTGAAAGCATCTTACTATTTTTGGACTCAGGGATTTGGCTTGTAGATGACAGGGAGCAGGGCAGCCTAGTGGGGTGGGAGTTGTGCTCTCAACCCAGCTGCATGTGCTTCAAATCCACCAGCTGTTCTTTGGTAGGAAGATGAGCAAGCCATCGCCTCCCATGTGATTTACAGCCTCATCAGCTCTCAAGTGATTTACCGCCTCATTGCCTCCCGTGTGATTTACAGCCTCATCAGCTCCCATGTGATTTACAGCCTCATTGCCTCCCATGTGACGGACAGCCTCATCAGTTCCCATGTGATTTACAGCCTCATTGCCTCCCATGTGATTTACAGCCTCATCAGTTCCCATGTGATTTACAGCCTTATCAGCTCTCAAGTGATTTACAGCCCCATTGCCTCCCGTGTAATTTACAGCCTCATCAGTTCCCATGTGATTTACACCTT
>NW_006399958.1:4991330-5009272 GCF_000299155.1 Elephantulus edwardii
TCAGCTCTCATGTGATTTACAGCTTCATCACTTCCTGTGTGATTTACAGCCTCGACACCTCCCATGTGATTTACAGCCTCATCAGCTCTCAAGTGATTTACAGCCTCATTGCCTCCCATGCGATTTACAGCCTCATTGCCTCCCATGTGATTTTTAGCCATGGCCATGAGTTGGCTCTGACTTGACAGCACATAACAACACAACAACAGCAGCAGCAGCAAATGATAAGAGAACTCTGGTGATGCAGTCTGTAGGAAGTGTATTACTGCAGCCGTGTAGAAGTTTGCAGCTTCCCTCATAGGACAGACACCTCATCTGACACAACACAGCCTCAGTGTAGCACTGATTGCCCCTCCCGGGAAGTCTTGGACAGGAACATAAGTTTGAGTAGAAGTAGTTTTGGAACATACAGAAATTTTCAATGCTTAGGGCTGGAGTCACCTGGTCTTTTGGCTAGTGGCACAACCCATTCCCTACTATGCCACCAGAACTCAGGATTACTATATGAGATCAAGTACTGTGTGCTGCTGGTAAATAGCAAAGGTTTTGTGTCCCAACTATGACCCTCTGGAAGCTGTTCAGCCGCTGTAAGATTTCAGGTTTTAGAAATTGAATAAATTTCATTCTATGAGATTATTTCTCTCTCCTCAAAAAAGAGGCAAGGAGACTTCCATGATGGTATAAAGAAGGCCTATGTAAAGCCACTCTTCCCATAAAAGCAGTAACATAAAAAAAAATCTAGCATAAGGTTATAAATATTACAGGAATCCAGCAATTGCCCAGAAACTTACAACAATCTGCACAAGGGGTTTCCCCCCCTCCAAGAAAAAATATTGAATTCCCAAACAAGAGGGTTTTCACTTGTACTTCTCTCATCCTCCTCTTTCCAGCGTTCCAGCTGCCCTGACAGACAGCAGCCCTGCAGCCATCATGAAAGAGCAAGGGACATCCTTTTTTGGTTAAATTTCTTTTAACCACTTGCTTACATTTCTTGTGTACAAATATATTATTTATATTATTGGAAAAAAAGAAAGACCAAAATAATAATTGGCAATGACTTCATTTTTGTTAAATTTGGAGCTGAGAGGCTATAAGGTCAACTACATGTTTTTCATCAAAGAATGGAACTTGCATCTGCCTCTTGCCAAACCAATAACCAAAGTCTGATTGAGAGAATTCTTCTCCATGGATGACCAGCTGGAGGCCAGAAAGCCCATTTCTTCCATTGGATAATTTAGGCTTTACTCCTGGATTAAAACCAGACCAGCACAAAGGTCCTACGGTCAAGTGACACTGATTTTGAAGATGCCCCTTCCCAGATGAATTTTATATCATAATTACCCCCTCATATCATTGCTTGTAGGTGCTGTCAAGTCAACTGTCATTCAAAGCAACACTGAACAACAGATCAAAACCTGACCGTATACTGCCCTGTCCTCACCGTACCTGACACGGTCCAGTCCACTGCTACACTCACTGTGTCCATCTTCCTGTGAGGCTCTTCCTCTCTCTCTCTGGCCCTCTCCCTTTCCCTGCATGATGTCTTTTCGCAAGGACTGGCCCTTCTGACAACACCTAAAGTGTGTGAGATGAAGTCCCACCATCCTTGCCTGTAAGGGGCATCCTGGCCGTATGACCTCTAGACAGATTCAGAGTACTGTTGCAACCCTTTATTGTTCCACCTGGAAGAAATGACAAAGAAAGACACACAACACTAAAGACAGGACAAGACTACAGCCCCAAGGAGCTGTGTCGCTTTATACCTTTTAGAAACAAAGAGAGAGTTCACTTTAAGGATTACACCATAGAGCCCAAATGGGTCGGGTACAAGTATAAACATTAAGATTTACTCACAAGGCCCAAATGGACCGAGATCTGAGTTCCCAGGAATCAGGACAATATAGGCTTTTGGCAAATAAGCAAGAAAATGAATAACATTGAGGAGAATCTTCTGATTAAAACTTGCTATAACTAATAGAGCTGCAAGTGCTGATCAACTCCCAAGAACAAAGGAGTATTCATTTATCGGGAAGAGTTACTTTTCTTGGGCTAGTGTACAGGACACCAAGTCCCTTGCCTGTGTGCAGAACTAGGGAACAGGTCTCTTCCTACACCCTATTTACTGTCAACCAGCTTTTGGATAGGAGTCTGGAGGACATCTGTGTGCAGACTGTTCTCCCAAGATGTCTGTGCTTTGGCTCCAGGAAGTACTCCAAAGAATTAACAAGACCTCAAAGCAGTCAGCCGTTCCCTTGCCGTTTGCCTTCTCCTCCCAGACATTGCAAATCAAGAAATCCTCAAACTTCTTTCCAAAGTGGTTATAACATCTTACGTTCTCACTAGCAGTTTAAGAGAGTTCCAATCTCTCCATGTCCTCGTTAGTATCTGCTGTTTACTGTCATATTAAACGTTCCTATTGTTGCTAGGGTGAGCTGATACCTCAGTGTTGTTTCTCTCCAAAGTAATGAGAAGCAGTGATGTCTGTTTGAAGACCAGGTTGCACCTGGTTCAGGTCATGATCTTTTAGGTCACCTGCTATGCACGTGAGGGATGGATTATAATGAGTACAATGGGAGAAGAAGCAGTGATGACTTTGGACTCCCAAAAGAACAGTTGATCTCATGGGTTACCAAAAGAACAAACAGATAAATCTCGGGAGAAGGTACAGTCACTGTGCTCCTTGGAGGCAAAGATGACAAATTTTTGTCTCACGTCCTTGGAGAAGGTCATCATGTTTGGAAGGGTGGCAGATCAGCGAAGGAAAGGAAGACCCTCAACCAGATGGCTTGATGTGGTGACTGCAACAGTGGGTTAAAGTCTGGGGATGGGACAGGACAGGACAGAGTTCAGATCTGTTATTCATAAGGTTGCTTTGAGTCTTATTCTACTCACGGCATCTAACAAAAAGAAGCCACTGTAAGACTTTGGGTGGGACCATGCAAATAGGGCATCTGGAACCCACAGGAGGGAGTTAGTCAGTTTTTATCATTTATTGAGATGACACCATATGCCACAGAGCCCTGGTGACGCAGTGTTTTATGCACTGGGCTGATGATGGAAAGGTCAGCAGTTCAAGTCCACCAATAGCTATGAGGGCGATACATGGGCAGTCTCCTTCCACAGATGTTTATAGCCTCAGAAACCTGACAGGGTTGGTGTGAGTCAGGAGTCAGAATCAGCTCCCTCATAGAGGTTTTTAGTTTGGGTTGGTTTTCGATTTTTTTTTTTTGTTAGGTTTTTTTAAAATTTTTTTTTTGTTAGGTTTTAATACCATATGTTAGCCTCCACACTTCTTAACTAGAGAAAATATGCTCATTTCATCTTCAAAGGAAGAACCACAGTGGTTATCTTGGAATTGAAGAGACAAACATAGAGAGGCAATAACTTGTCCAAGGCAGAGATGGTCATTTCTACCACAGAGTCTAAGAGCTGGGCCAAGATTACCTTTGTTATTGATTGTCAAGTTGAGCATGACTCATAGCGACCCTATGAACAAAAGACCTGAAGCCTTTCGATAACTATTGTCATTTCTCAAAGTTCAGAGAGTTTCCAGAGGCATGTGGTTTAGAAAGTGGATGCCACTCCTGCTTCCAAGGAGCTCTACCAAACACTGTCCACCATGGGCTGTTATGGCATTCGACCCCCTAATGGCACAAGGTGCAGCATCACAGCAAACCCAGATTACCTCAGTACAGCATATTGACAGAGAAGTGCTGCACAACTTAGAAGAATTTCCCTCCTATAGATGAAGAAAATAATCAAATCAGGATTATCATGAATAGAATGGGGGAGAGAACAAAATATATTTTAAAATGTTTCCCCCTTTTGTGTATTAGCAAAATTATATATGGAAATGTGAGTCCATTGTGGGGGGGGAGACTCCCACATCATTTACAATTACAGCAAAAGTATAAATGACATAGAAATAAACAAGCAGAAATATCCAAGGCATTTATAGAAAAACATTAGAGCATTTCAAAGAAACTAAAAATGTAAATGGATGAGAAATGCAGAGGAGACTCCTGAAAATATTATTCTTGGATTTAAGCCAAGTTTATGAAACCTTGTTCATTCAAGAGGCTGGGCTTTGTGAGGAAGAGTGTGGCATCAGGATTGGAGGAAGACTCATCCACAACCTGTGTTATGCAGATGATGAAACCTTGCTTGCCATAACTGGTGAGGACCTGAAGCATTTGCTGCAGAAGTTCAAGGAATGTACTCTTCAATATGGATTGAAGCTCAACATAAAAAAGAAAAAGATTCTCACCACTGGGCCAACTGGCAGCACCATGATAGATGGAGAAGAGATTGAGGTTGTTATCAATTTCAACTTGCTTGGCTTCACAATTGACACTTGTGGCACCAAGAGTCAGAAAATCAAAAGACGAATTGCATTGGGAAAGTCTGCTGTTAGAGACCTCTCCAGAGTACTGAGGAGCAACAATGTCAGTCGGGAGACTAAGGTGTGCCTGATCCAGGCCATGAGCTTCTCAAGTACATGCTGTGCATCAGAGAGCTGAACAATGACTAAGGATGACAGAAGAATTTATGCCTTTGTCTTGTGGTGCTAGAGAAGGGTATTGAACATGAACTGCCAGGAGAACAAACAAGTCTGTCTTGGAGAGGGTAAAGCCAAGCTGCTCCCCAGAAGCCAAGCCTTTTGAAGCTGTCTCACATACTTTGGGCACTTGGCCACGATGGACCAGTCCTTGGAGAGAGACATCATGCTTGGAAGGGTGGAGGGACAGCGCAGGAGAGGAAGACCTCGGATGAGATGGATTGACACGGTAACTGGGGCAACGGGATTAGGTGTGTTGGAGTCAGTGAGACTGGCTCAAGACAGAGCAGCGTTCAGATCTGCTGTACACAGGGTAGCTATGAGATGCAGGTGACTTAATGGCACATAACAACCACACAACTACCAAAATTAAAGGACCCACTTGATAGAACATTATTGCAGCAGTTTAAGAAAAAGAGTGCAACAATAAAGGACTGGAAACCCAACTTCTTTATAAACTTTCATTAAAATATCTATTAAAAAAATAAAGGGAAAGTAACATTATGCTTAGTATGATGCTAAAAAGAATGTTTTCATGACAAAATAAAAAAAGAAAAAAGTGGAAAACTTTTCAAAGAACTATGCACTTCTTATGACAGGATGTGAGACTGTTTTACACAGGGTGTAAGCTTATGCGCAAGTCCTTCTAGCCTTGTGAAAAGTTAACAATTTTAACAAGACTACTTCTTTTGGAGGAATTAAGTGGGCTGGAACAAACCTGAAGGTAAATGTTCAATATGAGTAGACATGAAGAGGGGATGCATGCAGCAGAGTTAGTATTGAGCTGCTAACTAAAAGGTCGGTAGTTCAAATACACCAGGGTTGTGGGAAAATGGAGAAAGTTCGTTTCCATAAAAATGACAGTCTCTGGGCAGTTCTATTTTTTTCCTATGGGGTCGCTGTGATTTGGGAATCAATCCCAAGGGAGTGGGTTTGGAGACAAGAGGTCCAGGAACAACATCCTAAAGCGAGTATATGATAAACGATTAACAGAGAACTCCCCAACACTGCCCACCCGCCTCCACTCGCTTCTCCACCTACAGACCTCTCAGCACACGCACTCCAACAACCTCACGGAGCCCCAAGAGCTACCCCCTGCACAGGGAACGCCCTGAATGCACCGAACGCAAAACCTCCCAGGCCCCCCGTGGAGAGGTTATCGAGTCCCGAAACCCCGATCCGACCAGCACCCACCTGTCAACCCCGATCCGACCAGCGTCCACCTGTCAACCCTTTCATCCGACCAGCGCCCACCTGTCAACCCCGATCCGACCAGCGCCCACCTGTCAACCCCGATCCGATCAGCGCCCACCTGTCAACCCCTTCATCCGACCAGCGCCCACCTGTCAACCCTTTCATCCGACCAGCGCCCACCTGTCAACCCCGATCCGATCAGCGCCCACCTGTCAACCCCTTAACGCGCGCTCTCGGGCCCTGAGACGGACCAGAACCCCGGCTAGAGACGAATCCCGGAACTCACTTTTCTAAAACTCCCTCCCTCTGCGCCCCTTTCCCATCAGAAACGCTGCGGTCAGCGGCCAGCGGCCAGCGAAGACCACCTGGCGTCGTCCACGCCCCGCACTCGGCGCCTAGCAACGGCGCGCGCCCTTGAGACGTAATAAACGAGCGCCCTGCGAGCCGGCGCCGGAGCTGCCATTTCCCAGCCCGCTTCCGTACAGCGGGCGCCGCGACCCGGGACAGTGACACCACCTCTCCCGCCACGTTTTCACTCTCGGCGGTTCTCCGATGGACGAAAGCTTCGCGGCAGCAGCATCCAGCGAGCATCCTTTAAAGTCGCCGGCTCGAGCGCCGCCGGAGGGCTACTGCGCCTGCGCACTGGCGCGAGGGGCGGGGCGGCCGGGCCGGCCGGCGGAAGCGGAAGTGAGGCGTCGCCCGCGGCCGCTGGGTCAGAAGGTCTGGGGCTGCTGTGTTTTGCGGTGTTTGTGCTTTCTCCGAGGACCTGGGCGTCGGGGTCTGGGGGGATGGCGTGTGCTTTGTGAAGGGTGCTCGTGGGGAGCTGTTCAAGGCGGATTTGGGGGCGTTAGGGGCGCTCTGGGCAGCGATGAGGGCGGGCGGTGCAGATCGCGACCCTGATGGGGGCTCGGGCGGGGTGGGGGAGGCGCGGAAAGGGCCACTGATCGAGGGGACCTTCCGAGTGCGGTCAGTGAGGCTCGGGGCCACGGTGATTCGGGTGTAAGGACCCCCCACCCCAGTCCAGTGTTGGGGGAACAGGACAGAGAGAGCGTGGCGAGTCCAGGGACATCGTGGCTCTCTCCTGCTCCTGGTGGGGGTGAAACATTACGAGGCTGCATGCAGAAGGGGAGTCATTTGCATGGATATGGGGCACTCAGAAAACCAGTTTGCCAAAGCTCTGTACGAAATTATTAAATAATAAGATCGATTATTGAATAATCATAAGATCGAACCTAAGGGGGAAATTGAAGTGATAGCAAAAGTCCTCTCCCCCCCCAGCCTTTTTAAAAGGATCTTAATATTTTTCCCCCTTTTAAAAAGGATCTTAATTTTAAGGTACCGAAACGGTTCTCCCTAAATTAGTTCACCCCCTTCGGATACATATGACGTGGTTGTGGCATAATACTCCTCTTGATGGATTGCTGACCATAGTTGTTGTTGCTGTGAGAATTCCTTCTGACTCAGCAACTCTCTGAACAAGAAGGACACACTGCCCACGGGCCAGCGCTGTGCGGGAGGCTGTTGTTCCCCCCCCCCCCCCCCTTTGTCCTTCCATCCGGTTAAGGCTCCTCTTTTTTGGTTAACCTTTTCTGAGGCTTGATGCCCTCCAGGGACTGGTCTCCCCTGATAATAAGCGGTGCAAAGGATGTCAAACCGGCTTGTGTACACCCCTAAGAGTGTTCTGGCTATATATATATATATATATATTTTTTTTTTTATATATATATATATATATATATATATATATATATATATATATATATAATTTTTTTTTTTTAAACAAGTTAGTTCTTCTGCCACCCTCTAGGATATTCAGTATTCTCCAGAAACACCATAAATCAAAGGAACCAATTCTTTGGTCTTTCTTAGTCATTGTCTAGCATATCAGCCATCAGGTCAGAACTGACTCGTAGCTGACACTTCATCAGATTTTCAGAGCCTGTAAATGCCACAGGAGGAGATTCCCTGTCTTTTCCTCCTCTGGAGCAGCTGGTGGTTTTGAACCGTGTGCCTTTATGTTGGTAGCCCAAGTCATTACCCACTGGTCCACCAGAGCTCTCTCAGCAAAGGCATTTGGAGATACCATGGCTTGGGTCAGGTTCACTTCAGTCCTCAAAGTGATGTCTTTAGCTTTTAATACTTTGATATTTTGCAGTAGATTTGCTCAATGCTGTATGCGATATCCAGTTATAAGGATGTTTTACTTTAGGGCCCATCTTTTTAAAAGTTTGACAAGAGTGTCAGTGCATTTCTCAGCTATTCTCATAGACCTTCGTTAACTTCAGTGTGTAATTAATAGCGGTATTAATTATTTGCACAACCAGCACAGAAGATCCACTTAGGGGTTTTATGTGACCATGGAAGTTCCAAAAAAAGCAGCACAGATGCCAGTCCTTAAAGGTCACAGAAGAAAGAGTTTAAGGATTTGTACTTTGTCATCTGAAGCAGGAGACAATGTTTCCGTTTTTAATGTGGGCAGAGAGTTCCCTTTGTATAATTTACAATCTGTTGCCTGTGTTTGATGAGTTTTGACAAATATATTAACCAGCGGCCGCGTAACTGATGTAGTATGTAAAACCTCCCAGCCCCCAAAGTCCTTGTGTGCCCTTGTTGTCGACCTCATTCCCCGAGCCCGTCAGCCACTTTGTGCTTCCCGTGGGGGTCTGTCATCTATTAATATGTCACAGAAATGGAATTGACAGCAGGTGGGCTCTGGTGTCCTGTGTCTTTCACTTAGCATATACCTTGGAGATTGGTTTTATTCCAGTTATTCCTTTTCATTGTTGGGTAATGAATAAGGAGGACTGACAAACAATCAATGCCTTTGAATTGTATTGGCAAGGAATGTGACATAGACCATGGGCTGCCAGAAGAAGAAATCGGTGCAGCTAGAGTGTTGCGTGGAGGCAAGGGTGGTAGATGTGGGCACATGCACTCTGGACATGTTGTCGGTGGTGGCCAGGCCTTGGAAAAGTGCAGGGTCGGTGGAAGAAAGGAAGACTTGTCAGTACAATGGATTGACCCCATGGCTCGAAATAGCGGAGACACAGGATCAGGCAGAGAACCAGGCAGAGCTGTCTTGATGGAGCCTAACAACAGGAATTGCGACCAGGGTGCTTCTTAGAGACAAGGAGGGTGCCGAGTCCTGTCACACACACCCCAGGCCTGTTGTCATCCGGGGCTGGTCCTTGGCAAAGGACGTGCTGAGAAAAGTGGAGGGGGACCTTAACAGCGGTAGTTGCCCCACAGAAACCACAGTATGCTCACTTCCCTGTTCTCCCGGTGATGTGCATTTGGATTTCCCCCCCCGCCCCACGTTTTGACTATTAAGAATAAAGCTGCAGTGTTTGATTTCTCCAATTCCAGCTCACTGCACATTCCATTCTAATACTTTGCTTTGTCTTCTTGAGCTGCCCTTTGAAACCTTCTGTTCAGCTCTTTTTTACTTCGGCAAGCCTCCCCTTTGTTTTGGCTTCTCAGCACCCTAGTGCCGTTTTTAGGGTGTCTTCTGAGGTCTATTTTAGTTTTTTTCTTTCTCCTCTGTAATGACTTTTTGCTTTCTTCATGGATGATAGCCTTGATACCCTCTCACAACTCATATAGACTTCAATCAGTGGTGCTCAGTGCCTCAAATCTATTCTCAAGATGATCTTGAAATTCAGATGGAGTAGATGCAAGGTCAGTGTAAGACAGTGTGTCTGCATCATTTTATAATTTCAGCAGCATTTTGTAAGAATTGCCATTATTTCTCAGCCTTGTCTGTGCTTCGTAGTATCAGTCTTTTACATTCTATCCGTTCTAGGAGGTGTCTTGTGATTATTTCATTTTTATTTTAATTCGTCAACATAAAACACTTTGTCATGTGCTTTCTCTGCACCCCACCATGTGTGATATGTGTGTCTTTTTTGCATTTAATTTTTCATACTTACGTGAGAAAATTCCTTTTTCTTTTTTTTAACAGAAGGCCACTGGTCAGACAAATGCTTTGCAAATATTTTATCCCAACCTTTAGCTTGCTTTGTCTTCATTAAAGTGTTTTTTTTAAAAAAAATCGGAAGCTTTTGGTATTGTTGTTGATTGCCATTGAGTCGAGCACAACTCATAGCAACCCTATGAACAAAAGGCCTGAAGCCTTTCTATAACTAATCGTTTCTCAAAGTTCATAAAGTTTCCAGAGGCATGTTGTTTAGGAAGTGGATGCCACCAATTGTTTTTTAAATCATGCTTGGTAATTCCTTTTAAATATATTAATCCAAGATTACTCTAGATTTTTTCCCTTTGGGGTTTTTTTTTCTTCTAGTAGTGTTAACTATCACATTTACTTTTATGATCTGTTTTGCATTCATTTTTGCCTGTGTTGTGAGGTTAACAGATACCTAGTTTCAACAGCATAAATGCTGTTATTACAAGTAAACAAAAGCATTATTGCTTTTCTTAAGATGATGTTGTTGTTGTTGATTGCCTTCAAGTCAACCACGACTCATAGCGACCCTCTGAACAAAAGGCCTGAAGCCCCTCTACAACTATCAACGTTTATCAAAGTTCATTGAGTGTCCCGAGGGCAAGTTGTTTAGGAAGTGGGTGCCACTCCTGCTTCCTTTTCCATTGATACTCATGTGTTTTCTTCTTAAATATATGAGTTCTCTTTATCATCTCTCTCTCATTTCCATCGAGTTGGACCTGACCCTTAGGCTGAAATCCAGTGTATTTCCAAAGCTGTGCATACATTGCATGGGAAGAGAGAGCCCATCTGTCTCCCTTGAAGCTACTGGTGGATGTGAATGGCATTGACTGAAGCTTAGCAGCTCGCCTCACTGCAGGCTCTGCTCCTAGAGCTCACGGATGTGTAGGATAGAATTTTATTACCACCCACATTCTATTATGGTAAAAACAGATACAAGGAAACGTGATAGTTTCTGCACATATAGTTACAGAACACCACTGACATTGTGTAATAGCGCTTTGAGTGGGCTTGTTTGTCTCTTCTGTCAGCCTTGCAATTTCTGGCCTGCTTGTCTTGTTTGTGGTTTTGTTTGTCTTTTTGTTGTTGTTTGTGGTTTTTTTTTTTTTAACCCCTCCTGCTTTATGAATCACATTTTCCCGGTATGTGGAAATTTTGGAGCGGAAGCCAGAAATTGTCCCTCTTCCACAGCTGACCACTGGGTTTCGCCGCCTCCGAAGCTTTAAGGTCATTTGAAGTTTGTTCTGGGATGCAGTTACTCTGACACCATTTGATCCTTGTGAAGCTCACTTGCCTGTTTTGTGAGTCAGTTCCAGAAAAGCCTGCTGTGTGGGACAACATTGGCCCCGCCCCGTTGACAGTGGCAGCGATGGCGGGTGGAGTCCTCCACCTGAGCCCCGGCACCCAGGGGCTGCGAGGTCTTGGAGCCCGCTCAGTGGCGGTGATGGTGTCCTGCCTTTTCCTCATCAAATGCTAACCTCTTTTTTTGAGGGAGCTCTGGTGGCCTAGTGATGAAGAATAGTGCTGTCAACCCACAGATGGGTGATTCGAATCCAGCTACTCCACCGGAGAAGGATAGGCAGTCTCTCTTATCACTGCCTCTGAAAACCCACTGGAGGGTCAGCTCTGGGTTGATTCAGACTCCTAACAGTACCAGCATTCTCTTTTTGAGATCCTTGACCCTATACTGAGGCCTCGAAAGTTTCCCCTGGCAGGCAGCTCCACCGTGGAAGAGGCTCACCTTGTTAGTGTCCCTTTTCTTTGTCTTTTATGTCTGAAAATGCTTGCTTTACATAGTTCTTCACATTATTTTTGTAGTCATTTGTGATGAGAGGGTACCTCCGGTAATTCTGCCCAGAACGGAATTTTATCAGGTTAAAAGCCCTTAGTCTAGGAGTTATCTTGCTCCCCTCTCTCCGTCCCAATCTACCCTCAGCTCTTAAGGACGAAAGGTGACCCATCTACTGTGTGATTTACAATTTCCCAAAACCTGCTGGAGGGTCAACGATGGAGTGGTTTGAGGGCAGCCCACCCAGCAGTATGTTCAGTATGTTTTTTTGTTTCACCAGTTAATAGCTGTGTATCTTTACAGTTTCTAGCTGTAACCAGTAGCTTTAAGCTAAGTGATCTCTACAGTGTCAGTTTATCAGAAGTGGGACAGTGCCATCAACTTGATTGTGACTCCTGTGCTGCCTGTGGGATGGCAGAAGCACCCTGCAGAGTCCCTTACATGGCAGTCTTTCTTTTTTAAATTTTTTATTGGTTTGCATATAATCACACACATTGTTTTGTGCATGTACGGTTTTCTCTTGGGTTTTTTTTTTTTATATGTCTACCGTTGAATCGGATCTGGCTGGCACAGATTGGCCCCTCCTTCTCTAGCAGAGCATCTGGTGGATTCGAACCACACACCTTCTGTACATGTACTTTATGCTTTATATGGCTATTCACATATATTAAGTTTCATTCATGTACATTCATGTACAATCATTCACATATGTGCCTTTTATTTTTTTAGTCATTTTTTCCATTGTAAATTTTTATTACAAGGGAAAGCGTAAAATAATAAATTACATTGTGTGTAGATAAATGTAAGATACAATAAGGGGTTGATTGGACATTATAATGAATTCATTACATTAATCAATTTTGAAGCTTTATCTGACAATTTTTTTTCACACTTTTTTCCCTGCCCACCACTCCCTACTAGTTCGTTCCCCTCTCCAAAAAGAAAAAGAAAAAAAATTTCCTTCATTGGTGTACAATTAATTCCTCCATCCCTTCCCCCCACCCCCTCCCCGAGTACACTTCTCTATGCAACCTTAATTCTAGATTCCTGTGCTAACCATAATACTCAATCATATATCACCTCTAATCTGTTCTTTCCCTCATCTGTTTCAATACAGTATACATCATTTATCCAGTTTGTTCTCAGTCTTACCCCAGCCCTGATGTCAGACCCATTCTACAACAGTGGCACCATGCAGTATTTGTCCTTTTGTGACTGAGATATTTCACTCAGCATCATGTCCTCCAGAGTCACCCATTTTGAATAATATTTTATGAGTTCCCTGTTTTTCAATGCAGCGTAGTATTCCATTGTGTGGATATACCACAGTTTCTCTATCCATTTGTTTGTTGATGGGCACTTAAGTTGCTTCCATAGTCATTAATTTTTAATAATTACCATTGGTCATGTCCTTTAGCACTGTCTTTTCAAGTGTCCATTAACCCTTTCCTGTTTACCATGCCCTGCCAGCCTCTGCTATCCCAGTGATTTTTCTCCCCTCCCCTTCTTCTGTCTGCCCCCTTCCCCCTTGCTTTTCCCTGTAATCTTTAGGTGAGAACACTACGCCTTTTTTCTCCCTGAGCCACTGGTGGGTTTGAACCCCTGACCTTTCAGTTAATAGTCAAGTGCCTGTGCCACCAGGGCTCTTTTGGGCTACTTACAGCCTGATCTTTAGGAGACGCCCTGTGGCAGGCACAGTGGGTTCAGCGCTAGGCTGCTGACCAGCAGATCAGTGGTTCGAACTCACCAGCCGCTCCATGGGAGGAAGACGAGGCTTTATGACTCAGGAGGCTTCTCATAAAGGTCCGCAGCCTCGGGAGCCTGTGGGTCAGTTTTGCTCTGTCCGGCAGGTCACTGAGAGCTGTATCCACTTGACAGCCCTGGGTTTGATGTTCGGGGTGAATCTTTTTTTAAAAAAATACTTCATAGAGTTATTTTCCCTCATTGTTGTGGGGTCGGAACCAACTCGTAGCTGATCCTCCATTGGGTTTCTGAGGCTGCACATTGCACGGGAGGAGATTGCCCACTGCTCTCCTGTGGCGCGGCCACCTGCCTTTGGGTTGACAGCACAACTCTTTACCCCCTGGGCTACCAGAGCTGGCTGGCTTTGGGCCTGTTTCCAGGAGGAACCAGTCCTTGGAGAGAGAGAGAGGTTGTGCTGGGAAAGGTCAAGGATTAGGGGATGAGAGGTAGATTCCCCACAAAACAGATTGGCCCAGTGCTTGTAACAGTGGGTGCAGGCCTGTCAGAGAGGGTGGGGCTGGCACAGGTTAGGACAAGGCTCAGCTCTGTTCACAGGGTCATTAGGAGCCTCGTGGCCTGGTGGCAAGGAGCTGCGCTGCCAAACCAAAGGCCTGTGGTTGGAATCCACCAGCTGCTCTGTGGGAGGGAAAATGGGCGGGCTCTCCTCTGGTGTGATTGACAGCCTTAGAAAACCTGACCCTGAGGTTCACAGCAGTAACAACAACATGAGGCATGGTTGATTGATGGCATCTAACAGTGACAAGAAGGTAGAATTGTTCTAAGGGACAGTAACATTTGAAAGAGTCAATATGTAGCAACATCTTCTGTCTGTTGTTACTGTTGCCAGATAAAGCTCCTCTTGGCTTGAGCACAGGGGTTTCCTCCAGTCAGGCAGCTGCTATAATTGAAGACATAGGAATCAAGTCAAGACGTTCCTGAGAGGACCCTGAATGAGAGGCCGCCTCCCCAGCACAGATCCTGGGGGTGCCGGGTGCTTGCCCAGGGATACTGAAGATGACCCAGGCCCAGGTGAGCTCGCTTTATTTCCCAGTGTGCTGTCTTGGGGGTTTCTGGAGGTTTCTGACCCTGGGCATGATCAGACTGGACAGTGGATATTTGTGAGTGGTACCTGGGAGGGGTCTGCTGACTCTGGGAGTCAGCCAGTCAGGAGGGTGACTGCATTCCTTCCCTCACTGCCCGAGGCAGAACCGAGGCAGAGCTCACCCTCCAGTGGGTTTTCAGAAGCCGGAAGTCACATGGGAGGAGATTGCCCATCTTTGGCACATGGAGCAGCTGGTGGATTCGAACTGCCTGCCTCTGGGTTGGCAGCCCAGCTCCTTAACCCTTCGCCAGCTACTTATCAGAGCTCCTGCAAAGTGCCAGTAATTAGAACTTCGGTACATTAAGGGCAAGATCCAAAGCTGAAAAAGTAGTCTTTTTTTCTTACTTACTCTTATCAAGAATAAAAAGAAGTCACAAGACTGACTTTGTTAAGGTCCATAAAATGCCGTTGACGGGCCTTCATCTTCCTCCTGATTCTTTTTCACAGTCAATCCAGGGAGCAGTTCTTAAGGGACAGGGGGAGATACTGGAAGGGGGCTGGGAAACCACACCCACTTGAATCAAGTGGATTCCAGGTCCTGGCGCCCCTGTAGGACGGAGTGGACCTGCCAGTGGCATTCCCTGGGTTGCACATCTTTACAGTAGAAGACTTGTCCTTCACGAGTGGCTGGTGGATTTGAACCACCGACCTGTCCGTTCGCCCCTGAATGCTTTGACCGCAAGCGCCACCACAGCTCCTTGGGAGTTGCTAAACGCACAGCTAAAAAACTCTTGGTTTTTTTCTAATCTTTGAAAAGAAGAAATTAATCGCATTGCCACAGTCATAGTGAGGATTACAGTGTTAATATAAAAACGGTTTGCAGTGATGACCCGTCATCATGATTTAATCTGTAACACAGTTTGTAGACGGTAGTCAGCTCTCCACACTCCGGTGGGTGAAAACCAGTGAGGTATTTAGCACAGTGGCTGCAGAAATACGGATATTTCGTCAGAAGCTTAGTCTTGTTATTTGCGCTCGTGTTTGCTTTGGCCCCTGCATGATTTCTTTTAGAAAGATCTGTACGAAGCTAGTTCTTACGAGGAGGATGTTAAGATGTGTCAGATGTGCAACTTTGTCGTACGATTCCTCCAGCTAATCCTTCCCTCAGTCCTGTCCATTACGTCTTTGAACTCATGGCTGTGGAGTTGCACTCAACTCATAGCTGACTCTGCAGCTAGTTTTCAGAGGCCGTGACTAGCAAGAGAGGAGATGGCCTGTCCTTGTCCCGCAGAGCAGCTGGTGGATTTGAACTGCCTGCCTTTGGGTTGGCAGTGTAACGCCTCACCCACTAAGCTACCAGCCACCAGAGCTCCGATCTTTGGGTTGGTAATTCTCTGCAGCATCTCGGAGAACTCATGAACTGTCATGACAATGGTGTACGTTGTTGTGGAGGCTGGCAAGCCCAGCAGCCGTGGCTCAGGCACCAGTCTGCAGTCTTCTCCAGACTCGCTGGTTGCAGAGGCTGATGGACCCAAATGAGCAGGACAGATGACAGACTGTGGCTCACCAGACCCAGGAGGCTGACATAGCAGGCCAGGTGCTAGGCTGCTGGCTCAAGTTCCAAGAACCAGACATCAAGAAAGAACAAGGCACCTCCAAGATCTAGAGCAAGAGAGAGGGGCTATCCCAGAGTGTTCGTAGAGACACGATGCAGACCATGTCCTCAGAGACACGAAGGGTGTTGACTTGAGTTACACCTTCCGATGAGGCAGTGACCGGGGTAGCATCCCTACTCCTGTCCTTTCACGTGATGGACAGCTCACTTCAAAACAGCACCATAACCACAGACATTGAGAGGGTCACTCGGTGCACATCACCTGGGTGGAACTGAGTCCTGGCTGATTCTCCAGTGACTTTCCAGAGGCCATAACTCACATGGGAAGGAATTGCCCGTCTTTCTCTCTCGGATTAGCTGGTGGATCTGAACTACCTGCCTTTGTGTTTGCGGGCACCTCCCTTCCCACTGAGCCACTGGAGCTCCCTGGGGGACAGGAGTTATAGCGTATCACACCGTGGAGGGCTCTGGCTAGAAGAGCCATGTTAAGTTCCTGCACTGTGACCCCCGTCCCCGCAGCCTCTCCCGATGTGTTACTAAACGGTAGTTCTTGGAACACAGCGTGTGTTTCATTAATACCTTTATGCATGCTGCTCCCTTCTGGAAGGCCCTTACCCTCCCACTCCCCATCTCTTCTGTCTGTTACTGTGAAAGTCACTAGTCCCCACAATAGACAAGGCTTTCCCACCCGGCTCCTTTTGAGAGCAGATTTATTTCCCAATTCATATCCCCGTTGGAGCCTGAATAAACTTCTACCATGTTACTGGTTACTGTTGACTCATGACCCCATGTGATAGAGTAGCATGCCCTCCTGGGGTGCCCTAGGCTGCATATTCCTGGACGCAGAGAACCAGGTCTTTCCTCCGCATCACTGCTGGGTGGTTTGAACTGCTGAACGTTGAGTTAGCAGCCGAATGTTTAACCATTGCACCACCATGACACTTTGGCCATAAAGCTTGTTAAACTGTAATACCTTGTTAAGTACTGGCCACTTAGGAACGTCAGAAGCTCCTGGAGAGCTGGCCATGTTGTTCTTGTCTCTTTTGAAAGTATTTCTAATACGTACAGTGTGATAAGAGAGATCTCAACAAGTGTTTTACATTTTATGAAAGAAAGAGTGAAGAAATCATTAAAAAAGAAAAGATAGTTTTAAAGGGATTTAATCCACAAATGTAGAACAAAGCCTGGTGAGCAGACAGGTGTGCCTGTAATTTCCAAGTGAAAGTATTTCTGGTAGGCTCCTCTAGGTTTCCCCCCCCTGAACTTGGTGATATTAACTGGCGATTTAGAAAGAGCATGTTGTCACAGGTGCTGTCGTTCAGTGATGTGGCCGTGGACTTCTCCTGGGAGGAGTGGCAGCTGCTCGACCCTGTGCAGAGGAACCTCTACCAGGATGTGATGCTGGAGAACTACAGCAACCTCATGTCCCTAGGTGAGGACAGCTTTCCGAATTATCTCAGACGGTGCCTGCCGCTTGCTTGTATTTTTTTACATTAGTGCAGCGTATGAATACCGCTGTTGTTAGGTTCCATCAAGCAGAGTATGACTTGTAGCGACCCTGAATCTTGGTCACTCCTGATTTCTGATGTGGTTGTCTTAGACTTAGGCTGTGCTACATTTCCACTGTCTCCCGTGCACATTTGGAGAATGATAGGATCTGCAAGTCACTCACTGTAGCTTTGTGTGTTAGACATACTGATAATAGAAGGTGATGTATCGGTATTGCCGGAACTGACTCCTAGCTGACCCTGCAGCGGGTTTTCAGACACTGTGGCTCACACAAGAGACTGCCTGTCTTTGTCTCTTGGAAGCAGCTGGTGTATTTGAGCCGTGTACCTTTGGGTTGGCTGCACAACTCCTTACCACTAAGCCATTAGAACTCCCTGCGTGTGTATGTGGTTTTGTATGTGTGTAAAGTATATATACACACATAGGTGCACATACACACACACTCTCTCTCTCTCTCTCTCACATTCACTCTCTCTGTCACACTCTCCCCCTCTCCTCTCTCTCTCTCACATTCACTCTCTCTGTCACACT
>NW_006399958.1:5010529-5022262 GCF_000299155.1 Elephantulus edwardii
CTCTCTCTCACATTCACTCTCTCTGTCACACTGTCCCCCTCTCTCTCTCTCACATTCACTCTCTCTGTCACACTGTCCCCCTCTCCCTCTCTCTCCCTCTCTCTCCCTCTCTCTCTCTCCCTCCCTCCCTCTCTCTCTCTCGTACCATCAAGTTGGAACTGACCCATGGCAGCCCCTCCAGCAGGCTTTCAGAGGCAGTGAATTGTCTAGGAGATCTTTGTCCCAAGGAGCAGCTGATGGATTTTATCTGCATGCCTTTGCCTTTGCAGCTCAGTTCCTTTCCACTGCTTACATGTGCTCCCTGTATACCCCCCCCCAGAGCTGTAAATGTGACTCATTGTATCTTAAAGTGTTACAAGTTGACAGCTACCCATACTCTGATATCCTCAATGACTGTGCATTTGGACCATCATAAATGCTAAGAATTTCTCTTCTTTGTGGCTTGAGAGTGACCCGTCCTGGTTCCCCTTTACATAAGAAAGGTTTGTCTTTTGCTGAGATTTACCCACAGCACCTGAAGGAGACTTTGCAGAGGCCACAGCAGTGCCCGGCTTCTCTCTGATTACAGGTTGTCCATCCACCAAGCCAGAGACAGCCGTCCAGTTAGAAAAAGACAGACAGAGGCCAGGAGCCAGGCCCTTCCCACGCCAGAGCAGTCCCGGTGAGTGCCACACTCTTACTTGCACACTTAGTGGACGTGAGTCCCGACGGGTCACTGAAGGCTTGGAACCCTGGTTAAATTTTTCTGTACTATCCCTTATGGTCTGTGTGCCGCTGAGTGTGACTGGGAGTGAGTGAGGGGAGGTGCTCAGTGTGAATAGTGCCTCTTTCCCTTAGCAGCCGTCCATGGAAGCTGTGCTGCCTTCTGGCTAATCGGCTGCTTGTCCGGACCCCCTTCTCTTAACCTTCTCGTGCTCCTCTTCTCTGGGCCTTTCAGGCTTCTGTGGCCTCTTCCCCACGTTAACCACACCCTGTCTCTCCTTCATTCTGTTTTCTTTTCCCGTTACCGCATCTCTCAGCTTTCTAGCTCCCTTCTGTATTGTCTGGGAAACCCCGTCCCTGTCCAGCTCACGGTGATGATAGAAATCGTTGGCTTATCTTTCTAGAAGTAAACTGGCAAGTTCCAGCTTGCTCCCAGGAGGCTGTTGAGAAGGACGCCCCTGTGGACAGAGACCATGACGGTTACCTGTCAGGGGAAGTGTTTCCGCTGGAAGAAAACTGCGTTCTTTTAATGGAACAACCCTACACACATGTCTCAGAGGGAGCGAGCGTGCCAGAAAGCGCAGGGGCCCAGGTGCAGAGTGACAGCGGAGCGAACACGGCGTGCGAGGAGCTCTCCGGCCTCGAGAAGCCGTCTGTCCCCGTCCCGCCGGCACCGGCTCAGCCCCAGGCCCCGGACCGCGACCAGAGCTCGCGTGTGAGGACCTTCAACGGGATGACCAACGTCAAGCGGCATCGCAGGATTCTGCCCGAGGAGAAGCCCTTCGAGTGTGACGAGTGCCCGAAGGCCTTCAAGTACAAGTCCAAGCTCCTCGTCCACCAGCGCACGCACACCGGCGAGAAGCCCTTCGACTGCACCGAGTGCCAGAAGTCCTTCCGCACCAAGTGCCACCTCCTCCTGCACCAGCGAATCCACACCGGCGAGAAGCCCTACGGCTGCGTGGAGTGCCAGAAGTCCTTCCGCACCAAGTACCACCTGATCCTGCACCAGCGTAGCCACACGGGCGAGAAGCCGTACGCGTGCCAGGAGTGCGGCAAGGCCTACAAGGAGAAGACCAAGCTCAAGCTGCACTACCGCACGCACACGGGCGAGAAGCCCTTCAAGTGCGACTGCGGCAAGGCCTTCATCCAGCGCGCCAACCTCATCATCCACCAGCGCGTGCACACGGGC
This sequence comes from Elephantulus edwardii, assembly GCF_000299155.1. Lineage (NCBI taxonomy): Eukaryota > Metazoa > Chordata > Mammalia > Macroscelidea > Macroscelididae > Elephantulus > Elephantulus edwardii. The sequence goes on from NW_006399958.1 coordinate 5,012,421, forward strand.
GACAAGCCCTTCCGCTGCAGCCAGTGCGAGAAGGCGTTCAGCAGCCGGCCGCAGCTCATGGTGCACGTGCGCATCCACAGCCGGGACACGGCCTTCGAGTGCCTGGACTGCGGCCGCGTCTTCGGCAAGCACTCGCAGTACGCCACGCACCGGCGCATCCACACGGGCGACAAGCCCTTCGCCTGCACCGAATGCGACAAGGCCTTCGTCATCATGTCCCAGCTGGTGGTGCACCGGCGCACGCACACGGGCGAGAAGCCCTTCGGCTGCGGGGACTGCGGCAAGCGCTTCAACAAAAAGTCCCACTTCGTGACGCACCGGCGCATCCACACCGGTGAGAAGCCCTTCGCCTGCGCCGACTGCGGCAAGGCCTTCATCGACAACTCGCAGCTGGTGGTGCACCGGCGCACGCACACGGGCGAGAAGCCCTACGGCTGCGGGGACTGCGGCAAGGCCTTCAACAAGAAGTCGTCGCTCATCACGCACCAGCGCATCCACACGGGCGAGAAGCCATACGCGTGCAGCGAGTGCGGGCGCGCCTTCATCGACAAGTCGCACCTCATCGTGCACCGGCGCATCCACACCGGCGAGAAGCCCTTCGAGTGCGCCGAGTGCGGGCGCGCCTTCATCCGCAAGGCCATGCTCATCGTGCACCAGCGCACGCACACGGGCGAGAAGCCCTTCGTGTGCTTGCAGTGCCAGAAGGCCTTCAGCAGCATGGCCCTGCTCAGCCGCCACCACCTCATCCACACCGGCGAGCGGCCACACGGCTGCAGCGAGTGCGGCAAGACCTTCCGCCAGAAGAGCCACCTGACCATCCACCAGCGCTGCCACACCGGCGAGAAGCCCTACGGCTGCGCCCCGTGCGGCCAGATCTTCAACCAGAAGGCGCAGCTGCTGCGCCACCAGCGCCGCCACACCGGCGAGCGGCCCCACCAGTGCGGCGAGTGCGGCAAGACGTTCTTCGAGAAGTCCTACCTGCGCGTGCACCTGCGGAGCCACGCCGGGGAGAAGCCCTTCCAGTGCAAGGAGTGCGGCAAGACCTTCGCGCTCGAGTTCTTCCTCGCCGCTCACCTGGAGATGCACGCGGAGAAGCAGCCCGCCACCGAGCGCAGCGGGGACTGGAAGGACTTCAGCGAGTGGCCAGCGGCCGAGTACAGGCGGGCGCCTGCCAGGAACAGCCCGTGAGGGCGTCAGGGTCGGGGGGCAAGGCTCTGTGGGCATCGCAGGCCGCAGGAGGAGCAGCGGGGAAGATTGTCTCCCAACAAGTTGGCCTCATTTTAGGAGGGAAAGCCAACCAAAACAGGAAAGGTACTCTGAATGAATAAGCTGTGTCATCGTGTCTTACGTGGGGACATTGCACTCCCCACGGCAAACAGGAAACCTTCTGAGTGCAACAACTGTTGTAACACTTTCCAGAAAACATTGGCCATCATAAATTAGGCTTCTGACGAAGGGGGGGAAAAACACTTCCATAGGTGATGTAAACGCAGAAACATCAAGTTAATAACTTTTCATTTTATACCAAAGAGTCTAGATGTCTCAAGACTTGTGACTGGAGGGGCCACAGAGATGAAGTTCGACTTCCTGTGGTCAGACGTATTTATTGAGGAGGAAAATGCAATCAGAGATGGTTGTTCCCAGAGAAAAGAAACCGTATGCTGCAAGTTTTAACCCTGCTTGTATTACAACGTTATCTAGAGAACACAGCACCAAACGAATGAGTTGCTAAGAAGAGGGGGCCTCCGTGCGCTAAATAACACTCTGTTACATGCTTGGGTCCAGCTGTGATGGCCTGGTGGTAAGGAGTTGGTGCTACCAACTCAGACGTAGCTGGTTCAAATCCACCAGTGACGCCGCGGGAGAAAGATGAGCCGTCCAGGCTCTGAAAACCCGCTGGAAGGTCCACTGTGAGTCATTTCTGACTCGACAGCAGTACGCTAGTTCTTGGGTTTTGAATATAGAGCATAGTCAGAGCCGTAAATTAAGATAGGTCCCAGATGTCTGCATTAACTTTGTGTCTTTGTTTTTTATAGAAGATCTGTACAGTGGTTTTCAGATTTCACAAGATGATGAAGGAGAATTGTCAGCCCTGAGCTTCCTGTTCCAGTTTTTGTATGTGGTAACTGTTGGAAAGGGAGCTCAGGTGGCCTCAGGGGTGAGGAGCTGAGCTGTCAGCCCAATGACAGGTGGTTCGAGTCCACCATCTGCTCCTTGGGAGAAAGATGCGAAATCTCCTGTGTGATTTACAACTTCTGGAAACCTGCTGGAGGGTCAGATGTGAGTCATTTCTGACTTGACGGTACACAGCGGTTACTATTGGGGAAAAAAATGCCAGTATTTTAAGTCTGTAGATGTTATAAATTGCAAGGAGTGTTCAAAGCAAACAAGAATTGTGCAGTATAATACTGTACAATTACCTACATGTTGATACATGTAAATGGTATTTGGTAAGGGTTTTTGTTTGTTTTTTTAACCCTTTTGAATGATATAACACCAAGCTTTTGTTAATGAACAAGTTTTCTTCTGGTTCTTGGGAAAAGATTGATTAGAAATAGTAATTAACCACAGCCCTTCTGTTCTGTGGATTAGACCAACTGATACTTCCCAAGAAATCAAGAGACACTTGTCACCTTTGCTGGTGGTATTGCGCAGATGGGAATTTGGCGTGGACTTAGCGTCAGGTGTACCTTTTACTGCCTCCCTTGCCCAGATCTAGCAATTTGGATATCGCTCTAAAGTGAGGCTCTGTCCGTTTCAGAGAAGACACTCTTTGACTCAGATCTCTTGACTCACATGCGTCATTCTTGCATGGAGGAGACCGAGAAGAAACAGTCCAGCACCGTAGCCTCAGATTTAAAATGCAGTGTCTCTCCACTGCAGACAGGCTGCCCATAGCCAGATTAAAAAGGGGCGTGGACCAAGTCACAGCCTTGAAATCTGATGACCATGTGACCCTTCATTTGCAGAGGAGTAGAAAGGCACTGGAGTGTAAGTCCTTTCTTTCAGCATGGTAAGTGAGGTAATTGGAAAATAACCTCCCTACTCATTATCTGAGAACAGCATGCATCATGTTGTTTTAAGAAAATAAACACTCGTGTCCCCCCCGCCCCTCTCTGGGAACAAGATCCTGCATCTTCTATCTGTGTGACCCAGCGAGAGAAGATCTCCATTAACAAGGTAGGAATCGAGTCTCGTCCAAGTGCTTTGTTTTAAATCTCCTACGTTATGGAATACTAAGCATGAAAAAACCTGTAGTTAAATGTATTACCAGAAAAAAAAGGTTGGGTTTTTTTTGTTTTGTTTTAGAAAAACTCAATTTAAGAGTCAGCCCATAGTGAGCCGGGGGAAAATCCTAACATTCATATTTATATTAGAACAGTGGTTCCAATTGCTTAAAGCAAAAAAATGGAAGAATGACAAGAAAAACAGAGCTCTCATTCGTAGCTGTCAGACCGCAGCTGAGTCCTCGCCGGCCGACCCCTGTGGGTTTCTGAGGCTGCGGGTCTCGGGGGAGATTGTCTGCCTGTCTGCAGAGGAGCAGCTGGTGGATTTGAACCATCAGAGCTGCACATGCCTTTGGACTCACAGCATAACCCCCTCCACGCTGCTCCACCACAGCTCCCTAGTCCATTTTAAAGGGCTGTTACGAAACAAGGTGACAGAATTGCCTAAAAAAAAGTACTATGTATTCTGGAGAATACAATTACCAAAACGACTTACTAGATTAATAAAACACTGCATTCAGAAATTTGCAAAACTCAGACTTCTTGAAAAGTCATGGAATATATTCCAATTTTACCATGTTCTGTGTTTGCTAGTAAGTTTCAGAGGTCTTTAAGGATATGCACTACGTATACCTTTGGTACACATGTCGCATGAAAGCACAGATACACCAGAATCAGTGAAACAAGTTAGCTAGAAAATTCTTCTCGTTTTGGAGATCAGATGATAAAATTATCCCACCAATCAAAGAAGGAGTCCTTAAAATTGGAACATACTTTCCCAGTATTGCATTCTGGTAGTTTATTTTTCCTTCCTTTTTTAAAAAACTGATGAATGGAAGTTTACAAAGCAGTTGGCTTTTCATTCACTTTGTTTATACAGATTCACCCCTCTCCTCCCACTCCGTTGCCTAACACGTGCCCTGTACCACCTTGTTGGTCATCTTTAAGCAAAAGGGAAGTGGGGAAGTGGAAAGACTAAGCAATAACGACTTACAGAATAAATTCATCAAGAATGTGACCTGTTTGCTACCTATTTTCCATTTTGTCAACTGCCTGTTTTCTTTCTGGTATTGGACTATTTGACGTAACCAGAAAAAAAGTCTTTTATGCAGGTACTCACAGCAGCACCGTTCCTGATACACCAACCTGTATATAATCTAATACGTTCGTCAACAGACAAATGACATTGTGGACGATTTCTCTCCAGAAACACAAAACGACCTGTACTCCTGTTTACCTGTGAAGCATGTATATAATGAACTTACTATAGATGTATAGAAATTAAAGAGATGAGATACAAATGCGTATTAGATGATTGGCATATATGAAATTGGAAGAATCAGAATTGCTCTTGTAAGAGTGGTGTGCTGGAGCTCTCTGTTCTGGTCTTGGTTCACCGCGGGACGGGGAGTTACTGACCTTCAGCACAGGCTGGGTCCTGTGGGGCACATGTCAGACGTTCTTATTCTCTCCAGCCTTTTCTTCCTTTATATTTTAAAACCAGTTCTGACACCCGCTGCTCCTCTGTACACAGAACTCACAGACCCAACTCCTGACTGTGGAGTTTATTAGGGAGGTAACAAGTTACAGTTCAGGATTCGGATTGACTTGGAGCGGCACAGCCAGGCCACGGTTCTTCAATCAGCAGAGTTTCTTTTCAGCTGCATCCGGGGACAGGTCTCTATCTGGCCGCTGGCCTTGTGGCCTGACCTCGGGCCTGCTGGAGCCTGTGTTACAAAGCTCTCTGGATTTCCCAACACGTTTCTTAAGGCTGCCTATCACGCCAGGAGGCCTCCAAGAAGCCCACAGCATCTCTGCTCCCACCATTCCCCTGGTTTCTTGAGATGTGACAGTGTTCTAGAAAGATTTACAGCTTTGGAAACTCTGCCCCCCCAGGGTCCCACAGGGTCACTCAGTTGCAATCAACTTGAAAGGCTGTAGGTCTGGTTTTGGGTATTGCATACTTTGGACTCTGCCATAACTGTAATTAGCTTAAACCCAAGGGAGGCCTGACACACACACACACACACACACACATACACCCCGCCCCCTAGGACTTCTGCTCAGTCAGCTGCCAACTCTGGGAATGCTAACCCATCACAGATGTGTTAGCTCTGCCCTTCCGCATACAGGGTTGGCTGTTTCGGCACCTGCAAATCCTCACTCTTCTGGACCGCTTGGTGAATTGCTTTCACTTTGCCTTCTCTGGTTTAATCTGTTCTTTGGTTCCACAATAAATGTAATCTTACCTGGACAGTTGTGGTACTTAATTCGCCCCCTCTAGTCCCGGACCTTCATTTTGGGATATAAATCTGAGCCTCTCTGTGGTTGTGGTTCAATTTCGGATCGAACCATCTGCTGTGTGAATACTGAAGGATTTGGGCAGGATGCATCTTGACTTACCACCTTCCTAGTTAATATGACTCGCGTCCCCACAATCCCTTACACGGGAGTTCCATTGAGGGTATGGTCTCCATCGATACATAGGAGTGCTCTGCTAATGTTCTCTCTCTCCTGAATTCTGTATCTTGCTTGTCACCATCTGAACCACAAGTTCTAAGAACCTACCAGTTTGGAGGAGTCAACCTCTAAAGTCACACGAATCGGGAAAAGTCTCCACAGTGTGGCTGTCTGATCCATGGCTTTGGAGTTTGCCAACCTCCACAGCCTTTTGACCTTATGAGCTATTTCCTTGAGAGTTTGAGCTCTGGGAGACCTGGCAGAGACGGGAGAGAGGAGGTGTAATTGATGTAGAGATAATGGGACGGCTCAGCAGTGTAGAATAACTGGACATTTGAGACATCTTTGTTTTCCACTTGGTAAGAACCAGCTTTGTGCTGATAATTCTCAAAATGTTCATCCAAGAACATTGATCTTTGACTGAACACCTGATAACATGCTCACTCCTATCACTGCAGCTTTCTCTACAATAGCAAAAAAATAATCCAGATGTCAATCACAGGACAAGTGGATAAATTGGTGCATTCGCGCAGTGGAGTGCTGTGCAGCGCTAAAAAGCAGAAGTGGTCTTCAAAAGCTGCACATTGCTAGCTTCTTGATGACATGATGAAAGAAGGCAGTCACACAGGGACAAACACTGTATGAGACAGAAATGACGGCCAAGGAGAGGCTTTCACCCATGCAGACTCATTCGGATGGTTTGCCAGGGGGTGCAAAAAAGAGGTAAAAGAAGAACACATCTGAAATTGGGGCAAGGAAATACACAGTAAGAATGATTAGCAGTGTCACTGAAAAAGAAGACGCCGGGTGTAAAAGATGAATGGGAATCAAATACAGGGCGAAAGTAGGATTGTATCGGGAATCCTGAAGTTATTGTCAGAGAACAACGTATGTATGAATGTTTGGACGAAAAGTTTGCTTTGTAAGCTTTAAAATGACAACGGATCCAAACAGTAAAACTGTTAACAAAACATGCTAAATGAAGGAAGCCCTACTCCAACGATCATGCAGAAAAGGCAAGTCAGTGGAGACAGAAAGTTGACTGTCTTCCTGGTGCTGAGGGGTGCTAACTAAAGTCCTGGGACATGTTAAGGGGGAGAGAAATGATCTTAATGGTGAGTGCCTAACTAAATTTGCTTTAAAAAAAAATCACAGAATTGTACACTCGAAGCACTTTAATTTTATGATACGTATAGTTTTATTCAATACAGTTCTTTTTCTCACACACAAACTTTTGGTGTTTTTCACCATCCGGTGAGGCTCTGGAATCTGGGTTTTAACGGGTGCTGGGTCTCACAATACATGGTCAGGTGACCAAACAGCCTGGCCTTCATTTTGCTCTGGGGGTAATCACAGAACCCAGGACAAGGCATTTAAAGCAAGCAGTTAGTGTGATCTGAGCCACCCACAGGGCAGGTCAGAGACATGCTAGTTCCCTTTCCTTGGGAAGTCACGAAGCTTGTGGATTTCCTGGGACGTGCAAGGTGCATGCAGAACTTGGAGCAGGGTCTACCTGGCTCGATTTGTACAGCATTTCCAGGCTTCCAATAATAACAACCTCTCCACTTTTTCTGAATTTAAGTCCCTGTATTTCTCAACGTTAGAATGGGAACCCAGTTCCTGCCCTTGACCCTGATCTCTACCCGCTGTCTCCCGAGATTTTTAACTTTGAATTGACTCCAGCCCTAGACCAACTTTTTGGCAAAGCAGCTGGTCCTTGGCGCCAATCTGTTCTCTTCCCTTTTCCTTCGTCACAATCCCTACTTTCGGACACTCTGGAATCTTTCCTCTTCCAATGCATCCTTCCTTCCATCGGTGGCTTTGCCTGAAATCGGTCTCTTCCTCCCAATTTCTCAGGCTGGGCGATGCAGTCTCTGCCGTACGGACAGCCACACCTTCAATGGGCGCGGTCATCACTGCAGGCCCGAGGGATTGTGGGTAACGGGGCGGGGCATCCTGTACGGCGCATCGTGAGCTACGGAGCATGCCCAAGGCCCGGGCTCCCTAAAGAAAGGAAAAACCCGGGGGTGAAGTTTCTCGAAAGGAAATCTTTCTGGTGGTTGCTGTCACTGCACTAAATCTGGTGCAAAGCTCATTGAAATTAAATAGATGCTAGTTCATATTGACGGAGCCTCATGGAATTTCCAAGGCTGTAATCTTCATGGAAGCAAAGTCTACATCTTTCATCCGTGGAGCGGGATTCGAAGGGTCTTCTAGTTTGCCGCTGAGCACTTTAGCCAACACTCTTCTAGTTATTTTTTCTTTTTTGCCAGCACAAATTTATTTGTCCGCTGTACGGCACCTTTTCAAGATGGCACCTCCCATAGTGTCCTGTGGGTGCGGCCATATTGCTTTACTAACTAGAGAAGCTTCGCTTTGGACATAGAACGGCTGAGAAGCCCGAGAGAGGAGGGTTAGGAATTCGTGGTGACCGGAAACGGAAGTGCCGCGCGGAATCCTTTTAAACATCACCCCTGTGCTCAGAAGAACCCAGTGGCTGATGTTCCGGTGCGTAACGTGAAGGGAGCCCTTGGGGCGGGGTGATGGGGACACTGGACATTTGAAGATGGACTGGAGCTGGTCCTGATGAGCTACCAGTGGGGTCTTGGAGCTGAGCGGCGCCCTCAGGAGCCTGGGTTGGTCATTGGATTTGGGGTATGACTGGGAGGGACTAGGGAATGCCCAATTGGGAACTTTTGGTGGTCAGTGTTGCAGAAGCCTCCCCGAGGTGTTTGGGGGTCATGTGGGTCAGTGATGACCTGCCTGTCATGAATCAGTAAAGAGAGGCCACCTGGGTGGGCGCACGTGGTTTGGTTTGACCTCTTCCCAGAGGTTGGCGCTTGGACTCACCAATCAGCGCCCTGGAAAGAAAGATTTTTGACAGGCGACTTGGATCAAGATTACAGCGAGTACACCTGGAGCTCACTTCTGCCCTGTCTGAAGGGTAGTGATGGGGGATCGTGCGTGAGCCATTCGTTTTGGTGTCTGAGTGGTTGCTGGGAGTTGCGCAGTGAGGACTGGATGGGAAAGGAGGTCAGGGTTTGGAGTCTACAGCCTTAAATGGGATTAGGTTGTGGGTAGTTAACCTTTCTCATATCTGACACCCAGTTCATTTCATCATATCCAGTTCCTAATCAAAACTTGATTTTTAACTCCTCTTGGTCCCTGAGTCATACCATTCTCTTATGATTTCTTCTATTATTATTATTATTAATGTGTGTGCACAGTCAAATCGGATCTGACTGGTCCAGGAGGAGATTGCCCCCCTCCCTTCTCCAGCAGAGCATCTGGTGGATTCAAACCGAGTACCTCTGAGATTGCAATGCAGCTTCTTGCCATCAGGCCACCAGAGCTCCCTTCTCTTACTATTTCTACAAACGATGAAAGTGCTTTGAAACACCAGTCCATCTGGTGGGAGAGGCTTCCTCTCTTTCGCTGACCATGTACTTTCCCGAGCATGATGCCTCTGTCCAAAGACTGGCCGTGCCTCTTCACCTATCCAAGGTATGTGAGATAAACTATCACCATCCTGGTCTCCAAGGAGCCCCCTGCTTGCACTTTTCTTCAAGACAGATTTGTTTGTTCTTTTGACAGTCTGTGGGCTCTTCATGATTCTTTGCCAACATCACAATTCAAAAGCATAAATTGTTTTCATTCATTACTTCAAATGGATGACTTTAAGGAACAAAAATTCATTTACTCTCAGAGGCTGGGAATCGGGGTCTAGATTGTGTCAGTTCCTTTTGGTAGCCTCTCTCCTGAGGTAGCAGTATGTGCATTAGGGAAGGTGCGGCCCTTGACTTTCTGTCTGTATTTCATTTGTGTGTTTCCTCTTGTCTGCTGACAGAAAGGTTGGCAGTTTGAACCCATTGAGGGAGAAGAGAAGTGATCTGCGCTCTCCCTCTCCCTCGCCCTCTCCCTCTCTCTCTCCCCCTCTCCTTTTTCCTCTCTCCCCCCTTTAAAAAAAAAGAAAATTATTACAGCTTTGGAAACTGTATGTGAAAGTTCCTCTCTGTCTTGTTACAGGATGGTTAGGAATTACAGGTCACTCAAAAGCACATTAACAACGACATTTCTTTCTGTTTCATTGTTATACATGTATCAAGGAAACAAAGATTCTCACCACTGGGCCAATTGGCAGCATCAGTATGGATG
>NW_006399958.1:5024172-5025271 GCF_000299155.1 Elephantulus edwardii
AGACAATAAGATTGGCACAGGATAGATCAGGGTTTAGGGCTGTTGTACATAGGGTCGCTATGAGTCACAGGCGATTCGATGGCACAAAACAACAACAGCAACACTTTTTTAATGGATTTAGTGTTAGCTACATAGTACCCTAGGATTCCACTGATGGCCTGTTACAGTGTCTACAGATTTGGTGAAAACAGGCTATAGCCTCTCAATACAGAATTTTCTGATTTTACTATTCAGGTTATAGATGTTACTATCAAGTCTTTAAAAAGTGTGTGTGTGTGTGTGTGTGTGTGAGACTTTGTACCCAGTGGGTAGAGATTCACACTGTCAGCCCACAGGCACCTGGTTCGAATCCACCAGCTGCTCCTGAGAGAAAGATGAACAGTATCAACTTGCAACCTGTAAAAGCCCATTGGGGAGGGTCAGCTCTGAGTTGATTCCGATTCAGTGGCGATGAGTTGAGTTGATTTACTTTAAAAAAAAATTAAAAAAAAATAAAAAAAAACAAATTTAAAATAAAAAAAATTAAATGTACATGAACATTAGGGAGCTCTGGTGGCCTTGTGGCAAAAAGCTGTGCTGCAAAGCTCATGTTTGAATCCACCAGCTGCTCTGTGGGGGAAGGTGGACAGTCCTTATATTCTTAAGAATATAAACTTGTATGTATTGGTTTGAAGTAAAGCAATTAAGTAAAATAATATGTGGACTCAGTACTTAATTTCCACTTGGTGAATAGTTTTATGTTTATGGTTTCAGATTTCAGGGGTGCAGTCACACATTTTTTAAATGATTTTAGCATTGAAGGCTTGTAGTCGGTTTTCCCACCACTTTGGTAGGGTCCCTGTGAGTTGTGGTCACCTTGACAGCACCTAACAACAACAACAACAGTCACCACCACTTGTAACATGAACGTATTATCCAAGCGCTCTTCCAATTTCTTGCCGCTATACACAGAATTGCTGGTGATTTTCTGTGAGTTTTATGAACATGCAGTGAAATTACTTATCTAGAATGTCCCGGATATCAAGTGTACATTATCCACATGTCTGTTAGTGAAAAGATTGAAATTAATATAGTCCCTATAGTTCTCAGCTGAATTAAA
>NW_006399958.1:5025730-5033051 GCF_000299155.1 Elephantulus edwardii
ACTTTGTCTGCTCGGGTCGGCTCCTTTGTCTCCTGCTAGAGATAAGGGTCTGCCCGGAGCTCCGCAATAAACCTCTTATCTCTTGCTGTTGCATCAAGCCGGTGTCTTGGAGTCTTGGGTCTTCGCCGTTCACTCGGGACAGAACAGGACCAGCGGTTTGGGAGTCCTTCATTAGGATTATTGGAATAGGCACCCACCCAAGAGCAGGATGTTAAATCGTAACAATCAGTTTTGCTGAGATAATACCGTCTCTTTCCCCCAAGGAGTTCTCAGTCACACTTGGCACAGTGATTCAGTGAGTCACTGGTAACTAGAAAGTCAGCAGTTCAGAACCCCCAGACTGTGAGAGGACGCTGTTGTCCTCTGCTTCCGTAAAGGTGGGGTGTCTTGGAAAGCCCTGTGGGGCAGTTCTGTTTTGTCCTGTGAGTCAGAATCAAAGACAATGTTGGTGCTTGTGTTTTTAACACCGGCGTGTGGAAGGTCATTTTCCAGCTCTCTGATGCATAGCAAGTAATTGCCAAGACTGTAGCCTGGATCAGGTGCCCCTTAGTCTTGGGCAGTCCCCTCCCGTGCCTCTGAAACCCCGCTGGAGGGTCAGCTATGGGTCGGTTCCGACTCTACGGTACAAAACAACAATATTTCCAGTACTGGAATTACTGGGTCAAATGGTATTTTTATTTCTGTTGTTTTGAGAAAGTGCCAGACAGCCTCCGTAGAGGTTGTACCGTTTTACATTCCCACCAGCGGTGAATAAGGGTTCCACTCTCTCCACACCCTCACCAGCATTTATTTGTGGACCTGTTGTTACCCTCTTATTTCAGGGGTGAGATGATATCTCATAGTTGCTTTGAGTATTTGGGTATTTGTGTATAATCTCAATGGTGGGAAGCCTTCAGGTGTCATTATTAAGTTTCATATTACCACTTGTTGGGTAAGAAAGTGACTTCCCAGTCCTACTTCAGTAATGATTTTCTAAATTGTTGTTTCTTTTCTCATGTAATCAGTTAAGGGGTTATATTTGCTGAATATAGAATTTTAAATACATTTTGTGTGAATTTATTGAGTCTTCATAAATAAGATTTTGTATGCCTCATCAGTATTCATGTGTGAGGTTTGTGTTTAACTTCTTTTCATTGCTCTGTTGTCAAACTCACTTACTTGAATTTGAATAGTATGTCCTGTTAAAGCACCAGATTGCAAATATGGTCAATGATTAAAATTTTAATTTAGGCTCATAGTAACTAATAACATTATCTGTACATAAGTATTTTTGGCTTATATAATATTTTATGCAGGTAACACATACCTTCTTTCTTTGTTTAAGAAGAATACTATATTTTTTTCTAATTTTTATTGTATTATTTTTATGTGTACCGTCAAATTGGATCTGACTGGTACAGGAGGAGATTGCCCCTCCTTCTCCAGCAAAGCATCTGGTAGATTTGAACCGCATACCTCTGGGATTGCAGTGCACCGTCTTGCCACTAGGCCACCAGAGCTCCCTAGAATAATATATTTTATGAAGATAACACATGCCTTCTTTCTTTGTTTGCCAGCCATTCACTCTCTCTAGAATGTGTTTTTTTTGCAAATTTGGTATACTGACTTCATGGGGTTTTTTTGGTTGTTTATTTGTTGTTGTTGTTTTTTAAAATCATGATGTTTGTTTTAAACGACATAGCAGCACTTACAGAAATACTTCTCAGGGTGAAAGAGCAGTTGGAAAACCAACGTGGAAGGTAATTATTATTTGTGTAAAAGAAAAAAAAGTATTATCCCAGAGGTGCATGGTTCAAATCCACCAGATGCTTTGCTGGAAAAGGAGGGACAATCTCCTCCTGTACCAGTCAGATCAGATCTGACAGTACACACACACAAATAATAAATTTATTTTTTTAAAAAAAAGTATTTTGGATATTGTTCCTCTGTTATTCATAGGGTTTTCAAAGGACTGTTATTTCAGAAGTGGATGGCCAGTCCTGCTTCTTTGTCTCTCTTAGTCTGTAACGAGCTCTGATGAGACCTACCCACGCTAGGTGACCTTGCTTGTGTTTGAAATACCAGTGGTACAGTGTCCAGCATCAGAGCACCACACTGGTCACCATCATACAGCACACTGACAGACAAGTGCCGTAACAGCAAACAGTTTAAAGAACTAACAGGTAGATACCACGAAACAAATGTTTGAGTTATAGAGAGTTATAACAAGGGAATAGAAAGTTAAAACAAGGGACATAGAAAGAAAACTGTCTGGCTTGGGACAGTGTATATGGCAACCCAGCGCAAATTTGGACTTGAGGTGCCCAGTCAGGTCAGAGTTTCTGTTCATCTGTTTGGTGACAGTGGTAAGGATAGGGCAACTTCATCTCACATAGTTTGGATATATTCTCACAAGGGGCCATTCCTGGGAAAGGGAGCTCTTGTCATCTCACAGCAAGGAAGTGTACAGCCAACCCAAAGGCACATGGTTCAAATCCACCAGTTGCTTCTTGGGAGAAAGATGGTCTTTCTCTTCCCATGCAATTTGTGGTCTCTGAAAATCTGCTGGAGAGTCAACTGTTAAGTGGGTTCCGAGTCTACGGCAAACAATAGTTCTTAGAAAAAGACTTTCTCCTGGGAGAGGCAGAGAGTCAGTGAAAGAGGGGGTGACGTTTGGCAAGATGGATTGACACAGTGACTGGATCACTGAGATGGATCACGTCAGAGATTGTGAGAATTGCAAAGGTTCGGGTAAGGTTCTGATCTATTGCTATAAATGAGGTATATTGCTTTGACAGCCGTTAGTTGTGCATTGAGTTTAAACTAATTATTTGAAGTGTCCCACTTCACATTTTTGTGTCCAGCGGCTTTGATCTGAAGCAACAGAAGGCCTAACCTGCAATTTTTTGGTGAAGATGAAATTTCTTCTGCAGTAAAAGTATAGGTTTAGGGACTGAAGCGAGTCTACTGTCTGAAATAAAATATTCTTCTTGAGTCCTCAGGTCTGGACATCCTGGGACGAGACTGACTCTATGACATCGAGATGAAGTCCCAGACAGACTTGTCTTATTGCTGGTGCTTCCTGTGGTCAGAGATCTCTCTCTGAAACTCACGGCACGCCTTGGATGTTAACATCCAGCCGAGATGTTGAAGTCATTGGTCGTTTCCCAAGAGCAGCCGAAAATGCCCAAGTCTCAGGTAAGCTCTTACTTTGGACATGTTGTGAGGAGAGACCGGTCCTTAGGGAGGGACATCATGCTTGGAGGGTGGAGGGACGGCGCAGGAGAGGAAGGCCCTCTATGAGGTGGATTGATTCAGTGACTGGAATAATTGGGATGGGAGTGTCAGAGACAGTGCGATTGTCACAGGAGAGAGCGGAGTTTAGGGCTGTTGTACATAGGGTCGCCATGAGTCGCAGGCGACTCGATGGCACATAACAACAACAAGATATTCCAGTGGATTTGAGGAAGCCTTCAATGCTGCCTACAATTAGCAGGTTCTTCTTTTAAAGCATGTAAAGGCAGGTGAGTAAAAGTCCTAGAAGAGATAAGGAATAATAAAGGACACAGCTTGGTTGGAGCTTGGACATATACACAGATCATGGATCCTAGAACACATCGCCTGGCAGAGGCTTCTGACCCCCTGTGAGGTCATAAACATCAAGAGAAGAATCAAAATCACTAGTCCAAGGTTGATTCGTAAGAGGCAGAGGTCGGACACATGTTCTCTTTCCAAGCCTGTTGTTAATTCTCACACCAGCTGTCCTACCTAAGACGTTCTCTCCTTCTTTGCTGGGGTAATGCCAGGTTATGGCTTCACAGAACATACAGGCAGTTTACTCACGATTAAGAGGTTTAGTAAGAAAGTCGCAGGTCAGAAATTAAACAGGATACAGTTCTTCAGTCAGGATAGCCCCTCCTTTCTCCTGCTGGACTCTGGGGAAAGTACCATGAAACTTTATCGCTCCGCTGGTTAAGTGTCCAGAGGCGCCTCCTCTTCTGGTGGGCCACAGGCTGTCTTTTTCTGCACTCAATCCCCTGGTGCTCTCATCTAAGGCCATACATTTAAACGTTGCCCATATGCTGATAGCATCCTTTTAAAAAAGTTTTATTGTTATCAATTTTAGTTTTAATGAACATTTACAGAGACTTTGAATTTTCATTCATTCATTGTTGCACTTTTCGCCCTGCCCACCCCTCCCCCGCAATTTGCTCTTCTCTTTGAAAAGTAAAAGATAAATTCTTTCATTGTTATGCAATCCCTCCCCCCAAGTCCACTCCACTATGCAGCCTTCGCTTTGGACTCCTGTCATGACAATAATATCTAATCATAGATCCCTTTCAAACAGTTCTCTCCCTCATCTGTTTCAATGCAGTATACATCATTCCTCCCCTCCTTCTCTGTCTTCCCTCAACCCTAGTGTCACTCCTGTTTTACAACAGTGGTCCTATGCAGTATTTGTCCTTTTGTGACTGAGATATTTCACTCAGCATAATGTCCTCCAGGGTCACCCATTTTGAATAATATTGCATGAGTTCCTTGTTTTTCAATGCAGCGTAGTATTCCATTGTGCGAATATACCACAGCTTCTCTAGCCATTCGTTTGTTGATGTGCACCTCGGTTGTTTCCAACTCCTTGCTATTGTGAACAAAGCCGTGATAAACATGGGTGTGCATATATCTGCTTGGATGTCAGTTATGGTCTCTTTGGGGTATATTCCCAGTAGTGGAATTGCTGGGTCAAATGGTATTTCTATTTTCAACTTTTTGAGAAAGCGCCATACAGCTTTCCACAGTGGTTGCACCATTTTACATTCCCACTAACAGTGAATAATGGTTCCAGTTTCTCCACAACCTCGCCGGCATTTGTTGTTTGGATAACGTCCTTCTTACACCTCCATCCTGCACTTGCACCCTGAAGATCACCTTTGGTTTTTCACTTCCTTCTTGATATAACTTAGGCCTATCTCTGTAGGTGACTCCAAGTGCAAAACCAGCACATGGCAAAGTCTGACCTTTACCTTAATCAAGGAGGAGAATCACCGTCAACAGGCTGATTTCTGAGAGGTGGAAGTCAGGTGCGTCCCCACACTCCACGCTCCTGACCTTCTGACCAGGCTGACACTCGCCCTTCCCTCCTGTGACACGTTCTGCTTCTCTGCTGGGTTCAGCAGGTCATCCAGTGGCCACACAGACCTCAGAGCCAGTACTCACATCTCTGTGGTCTCTCAGGGATGTACTGGTCACAGTTCAGGGTCAGGAGTGACTCTGGGTACGATTCTTTGATCAGAACAACCTCTTCTCAGCTGTGCTCAAGACAGACCTCTCTCCCCTCGGTCAGCTGCTTGGCCCGACCTCTGCCCTCCTTGAGCAATTGTTAGAAAGCTCTTCAGTTGTTGTTAGATGGTGTCAAGTTCACCGTGCCTCACAGCGACCCTGTGAACAGCACATCTGAGCCTTGCCCTATCCCGTGCCATTGTGACCTCCATCGGTTCAAGTCCATTGCCATCCTCACAGTGTCAGTCTTTCTGGCTGGAGTTCTGTTAGCTCTGCTTCTGTAAGAGCCCAGAAGGACCTGCCTCTCCTGCCTGAAGGCGCACAGCTTTCCCACTCTGTGGGCTGGGAAGCCCTCTACTTACTCTCTTTCGAGCGTGTCTCCTGGTTCTCCTGCCCCCATTTTTCTGCTACCTTCATGCCTCACCGTCTCTCTAGCTTCACAGCTCTCTCCTGGGTCGAGGCATCAGCAAAGGGACCTGACGTCCAAAGGACACGCGCTCCTTTCTTCACGCCGCCAGTGAGACAGTGAGGTGCTTCCATTCTGCCTCTGGGAGGGCTC
This sequence comes from Elephantulus edwardii, assembly GCF_000299155.1. Classification (NCBI taxonomy): domain Eukaryota; kingdom Metazoa; phylum Chordata; class Mammalia; order Macroscelidea; family Macroscelididae; genus Elephantulus; species Elephantulus edwardii. The sequence continues at coordinate 5,031,546 of NW_006399958.1, forward strand.
AACTGACAAGACCCCATGTTAGCTTCCCACACCCCTTGTAGAGTTCCTCCTCACAGAGCTGCCCTGGATTTTATTTACATCATGAGAAAACTGTCCGGTCTCCTTAGCGGGCCCCAAACAACCTCACATTTTAATGGTTCTGACCAGTCCTTTGGGGATGGCACAGGACTGAGCAGTGTTTCATTCTGTTGCACGTAGGGGGTCTCTGTGAGGCCGAGCTGGCTGGACAGTGCCTAACAGCAAGGCCAGAGGAGCCCGATTATATCATTCTCTGCACTGCACCAAGTTAGTGTTGCTTTGTGCATGTTTTGAAAAAAATTCGTTCGTTATTGCACATTTTCTTTCTTCCCTCCCTCACCTCCGCCTCTAGTCCACTTTGAAATGCACATCTTGATCCAGATTGTTGTCCTAATCCAGGATTTCTTCAACTAAGCTCCCAGTCCCATCCCTAATCTGTTCCTTCCACAATTTTCTTCCATGGTTTCCTCATTTCATTTAATAATTTTTTTTCATCATAGTTGTTCAAAACAGAGACCAGTAAATGTTTTCCAGAAGGGACAGCAAGTAGATAGTTTAGGTATTGTTGATAAGTCTTTGTCATAAATATTCAAGCCATGAAATTATTGGGAAAGTCTGCTGTCAGAAACCTCTCCAGAGTACTGAAGAGCAATGGTGTCAGTCTGGAGACGAAGGTGCACCTGATACAGGCCATGGTCTTTGCAATTACTTGCTATGCATCAGAGAGCTGGACAATGACTAGGGAGGACAGAAGGAAGAATTGATGCCTTTGAGCTGTGTGTTGGAGAAGAGTATTGAATGTACCATAGACTGCTAAGAGAATGAACAGATTCATCCGAGAGAAGGTTAAACCATGCTTCTCCTTGGAGGCAAGGATTCTGAAGCTTCGTCTGACCTACTTTGGACTTGTTGCAAGGAGGGACCAGTCCTTGGAGAGGGATGTCATGCTTGGGAGGGTGGAGGGACAGCGCAGGAGAGGAAGACTCTCGATGAGATGGATTGATTCAGTGACTGGGGTATTGAGGGTGGGTGTGTCGGAGACAATAATCCTGAGTCAGAATAGAGAAGGGCTGTTGTACGTAGAGTCGCTGTGAGTCGCAGGCGACTCAGTGACACGTAACATCAACAATAACTGTTGCGGCACTAAAGTAGCCATAGGCATTTCATAAACCAACAGATGTGTCTGCATTTCAGTAATACTTTATTTATAAAAGCAGAAAAAAAAGTGAATCAACTAGTTGATTCTGCAGAGCAGAGGATTAACTTAATACAGCTTTTCTTCAGCCATTGTCTTTTTGTCTTCTACTGTGTGATTGGGTCAGTTTAGCTCACCCCATTGCCTTGAGTGTAAACTGACTCACCACTGAGCCTCCAATGGGTTTTCAGAGGCTGTAAATCGCACAGGAGGAGACTGCCTGTCTTGTGGAGCAGCTGGTGAAGTCGAACCACCTGCCTTTGTATTGAAAGCGCGGCTTCTTATCTGCTAGG
>NW_006399958.1:5033151-5034402 GCF_000299155.1 Elephantulus edwardii
TATTATTATTTTATGTGTGTACCATCAAATTGGATCTGACTGGTACAGGAGGCGTTTGTTCCTCCTTCTTCAGGAGAGCATCTGGTGGATTTGAACCATGATCCCAGCTTCTAGTAACACTAGGATAAGGTGTAACTGCCCAATGGAGTTTTCAAGGCTGTTTATATTTAAGGAAGCAGAAGCAAACTCCCTCATTTTCTCTCTCTAAGCAGCTAGCATATTCGAAGTGTTGACTTTTTTGTTGCTGTTGATAAAGCACCTTACTTTAACCACAGTATTGCCAGAACTACCAGGAGACAATCATTGTTAAAATTTGGGTTCTGTGGTCAAGTCAGACTGCCCACTGACTCCTCAGCAGGTTTTGAGAGGCTATAGATCTCAGAGGGAGGAGACTGCCCATCTTTCTCCCTCATAGCAGCTTTTGGATTTGAACCACAAGCCTTTGGGTTGATGGTGTAACTCCTTGCCACTAGGCCTTGGACTTTTTAATACTTCCTCAGTAAGTTGTCTAAGTGAATTGTATAATTTTCTTTCTTTTTTTTTAACTCTTTTTTTTTTTGAGACAGCAGCTGGCTGCCCTATCTATCTATCTATCTATCTATCTATCTATCTATCTATCTATTTTATGTGTGTACCGTCAAATTGGATCTGACTGGTACAGGAGGAGATTGTTTCTCCTTCTTCAGCAGAGCATCTGGTGGATTTGAACTGCATACCTCTGGGATTGCAGTGCAGTTTCCTGCCACTAGGCCACCAGAGCTCACCATAATTTTCTTTTTACTTGAGTGCATCATGTATAAATTTTTTGTAAAAGAACACTTTACAATCAACACTCTTGGTACCAGCAGCCAGGAAATTAAAAGACAAATTACACTGGGAAAGTCTGCTGTCAGGGACCTCTCCAAAGTACTGAAGAGCAACGATGTCAGTCTGGAGACTAAGGTGCACCTGATCCAGGCCACAGTCTTTGCAATTACTTGCTATGCATCAGAGAGCTGGACAATGACAAGGGATGATAGAAGGAGAATTGATGCCTTTGAGCTGTGGTGTTGGAGAAGAGTATTGAATATACCATGGCCTGCTAAGAGAACAAACAGGTTCATCCCGGAGAGGGTGAAGCCAGGCTGCTCCTTGGAGGCAAGGATTCTGAAGCTCCGTCTGACATACTTTGGACATGTTGCAAGGAGGGACCAGTCCTTGGAGAGGGACGTCATGCTTGAGAGAGTGGAGGGACAGCGCAGGAGAGGAAGA
>NW_006399958.1:5039348-5051351 GCF_000299155.1 Elephantulus edwardii
ATGTCAGCCTCATGTAACAAATGGTGTTGGCAAAATTGGAAATCTTCAATAATTTGTAAAGGTCCCTGAGTAACACACTTTACCAATGCGAAACATCTGATCTCCTGCCTGCTGGTGCCAAGTGTATCGATTATGCAGCCAAATAAGATGAAGTCACTGACAGTCTCAATCTCCCCTCCAGCTTTCGTGGTGTTGCCTGTCGGTCCAGAGGGTAGCTTCTTTATTTTCTTGACGTTGAGATGCGATACAAATGGGAAGGGGTTTTTTTGGTTGTTTTTTTTTTTTGCCCATCAAGGGCTCAGATAGCTTGTTCATGTAGATAAAGTAGATGGCACCATTTAGGTGTGTAAAATGCTGGTTGGTTTTGTCATCCGTCGGACTTAAGTTGAGCCATGGAAGACCTAGAGTGCAGGTATCTTGTGACCATTAAGAAAGAGGAAGCAGGGCAAGAAGCTGCACTGCAATCCCAGAGGTGCATGGTTCAAATCCACCAGATGCTCTGCTGGAGAAGGAAGGGCAATCTCCTCCTGAACCAGTCAGAGCCACTTTGACGATACACACACACACAAAATAGTAAAATAAAATTAAAAGAAAGAAAGAGGAAGCAGAGAGTGCAGCATATTATTGGGACCTGAGATCCCTTCTGAAACGAGAGAGAGAGGGGCCATCGAAGAGCCTGCACAAGGCCATGTGACAGCAGGAGAGGAGGCCGCAGCCACCGTGAGCGGCAGAAGCTGCTGGGCCACGCTGGAGGAGTGGGTACCTGAGAGAGCTGAGCCTGGCTGGGGGCTCTGCCGGCCCAGTGGGTAAGGAGTTGAGCTCCCAACCCAAAGGCAGATGGTTCAAATCCACCAGCTGCTCTGTGGGAGAAAGTTATGCACTCTCTTCCCCTGCGATTTACAGCCTCTGAAAAGCCACTCGAGGGTCAGCTGTGGGTTGGTTTTGACTCCACAACAGTGAGTTGAGTTGAGTTTTTGGCCTTGTCAAACCATGGAGCCAGAGCCTATATAGCCTATACAGAGCTAATACGGCTATTACAACTTCATGTAGTATCTAACGCAACTATAGTACAGTTATAAAAATTAAGGCAATCTTGAGGTCTGGTGGCCTAGTAGCAAGAAGATGCACTACAATCCCAGAGGTACGCGGTTCAAATCCACCAGATGCTCTGCTGGAGAAGGAGGGACAATCTCCTCCTGTACCTGTCAGATCCGATTTGACAGTACACACACACACACAAATAATAATAAAAAAACAAGGCAGTCTTCTCCTCCAGCATCCAACTTTTGATGTCTCCCCAGCCCTCAATTACCACGCACAACATCCAGTTCAAAGGCTATTGGTTTTTCTTACAAAATAAACCCCCATATCAATTCCCTTCTCTCCGGTCCCACCCTACCTCCCTTGTCAAAGGTGTGAGTGGTTGATTTCTTCCCGTTCTTACACCTTTCACTGCCTTCTCTTGTCCAGTTGCAGTGGCGAGGAGCTTCAGTGCCGTGTTCAGTAGACATTATAGTAACAGGCGTCCATCTCTTATTCTGGTCTCTGGAACTGCCCCACAGCTGACCCTCCAGCCTGTAAATTGCACTGTGTCCTCCAGAGCTGGATTCGAACCCACAGAGAGGAACTGCCTTGGGGTTAGCAGTTCATCTCCCTACAAACTGTGCCACCGGAGCTTTCTGGTTCTGATGGTGTTTTTCAGCGACTTTATACTAAATGTAGTGTTTGCTCCAGGTTTTCTATGGCTTTTCCTTCTCACAGTATTGTGGTTGTTGTCGTGTACCGTTGAGTGGCTCTGACCCGTAACTCACCCTCCCGTGGGTTTTCAGAGATTGTCAGTCACCTGGGAGGACATTGCTCATCATTCTCCCGCGGGGCAGCTGTTGGATTTGAACTGCGTTCCTTTGGGTTGGCAGCTCAGCTTCTTACCTTTCAGCCATTAAAGAAAGGCCACTTCTACAGGGAATTCCCACACTAAGAACAACTTCCTTTCCCGTAACAATGACGTGAACGTGAGGCAGCAGCAACTGACCTCCAGGCTCACAGGAGGGAAGGAGGATTCCCATCAGCATTGACCGCTCAGGACCAGTTCCTGTAAGCAACACCCACCTTCCCGCGCCCTAACCCTGTGCTTCCTCTTCCGACACCAATCATTTCTCCCTCAGCAATCACTGCTTTTCCACCAGACCCCAGAATTGTTGCCATGGCCACACAGAACTCACAGACAATACTCAGAATTCTCAGGTGTATTAGAGAAGTAACATACAATTCAGGATCAGGAACGATTCAGGGCACAGTTCAGTCAGAACATCCTCTTCTCGGCCATTCCTGAAGGTCAGCTTTTCCCTGGCTCTTGGCCTTGGCCTCTGTCTGGCTCAGACAGGAGCTATCGAACTCTTTTCACTCTCCTGATTATCTGCCACTCTTCCAGTTGAAAAAGAAAAGACATTAGGAAAAAGTAGAGAGTTAGTGAAAGAGAAAGATTCTTGATGAGACAGATTGACAGCATGACAGAGACCATAAGGACGGTGCAGGCTAGGCCAGGATTTCGAACTGTCCGCGGCGTTGCTGTGAGTCTTAGTTGACTTGACAGCACCTACCAGCCCCCGGGAAGCCTCAGCCTGCAGGTGCTCAGCTCTCGTTTCGTAGATCAGCAGAATATTTACGTAAACTTTTCTGTTTCTTCCATAAACTAGATTCACCAAACATTGTACATAAAATGTCTTGTTATGAAAATAATGGTGCCATGTTTGCTCGCGCATTTTCCACACCGCTGGACGAATATCACTTTGTTGAAATGAAACAAGACTGTGTGCCGTTGCAGGTAACATTTTTATTTAAGGACGTGGCCGTGGACTTTACCTGGGAGGAGTGGCAGCTCCTGGATCTTGCTCAGAAGAACATGTACTGGGAAGTGATGTTGGAAAATTACAACAACTTGCTCTCAGTAGGTAAGAACCACTCTCCTGTGGGATGCATGGTGAGTTTCTGGCATTTGTAGATTCTTCCCCCACTGGCATGTTGTAATTTGTTATTTTTCATGTATCTTGTCTTTATTTTCTCATATTCTCTCTCTCTCTCTCTCTCTCTCTCCTTCTCTCCCTCTCTCTCTCCCCAACTATCTCTACATATCTCTATCTCTCTCTCTCATTTCTGTCCAGTCAGAACCAGCTCATAACTGACTCTCCTTTGGCTTTCCAAGGTTTCCAACTGTGAGGGAGGAAATTGTCTCTTTTTCTTCCTTGGAGCAGATGGTGGATTCCAAGGCCCAGTGAGGTGTGGCCTTTGGGTTGGCCATGCAGTCCCCAGGGACTAAACCACCAGAATGCCTTGTTTTCTTTCTTTATATTTTATTTTGTTGATTTTAATGAAAGTTTACACAGACTTGGGGTTTCCAGTCATTCATTGTTGCACTTTTCTCCCTGCCCACCCCCTTGCCCCAATTCACTCTTCTTGAAAAGTAAATGAAAAACCTTTTCATTGTTATGTAATCCCTCCCCCAAAGTGCACTCCACTGTGCAGCCTTCACTCTGGACTTCTGTAATGACAAGAATACCCCATCACAGGCAACCATCAGACAAGCTATAATAAAATCAATAATAACAGAGAAGTATGGACTCCGTAGATGAAATGAGAAGGGCAGTGTTTGCATGGAAGGCAGTCGGAAGAGTTCTGTTACGTGGTGAAGATGGGAATCAATGTTCTGAAACAAAACGCACATGAATTGTTGAACAGAAAACCAATTTGTTCTGTAAACTTTCACTGAAATCACAGTAAAAAGTTAAAAATATTTCCAAGGGCTCGCAATAAAACTTCTGCTTCAGATAGCAGCAGCTGGACGATGAAAAAAAAAAAAGAATACCCCATTCATATATCCCTTTTAAACAGTTCTCTCTCTCATCTGCTTCAATGCAGTATACCTCATTCCTCCCCTCCTCTGTCTTCCCTCAACCCTGATGTCACTGTTTTACAACAGTGGCCCTATGCAATATTTGTCCTTTTGTGACTGAGATATTTCACTCAGCATAATGTCCTGCAGGCTCACCCATTTTGAATAATGTTTCATGAGTTCCTTGTTTTTCAATGCAGCGTAGTATTCTATTGTGTGAATATACCACAGCTTCTCTATCCATTCGTTTGTTGATGGGAGAATGCCTTATTTTCTTTATTCTTTCTCTCAAACCCTCATTGCTGTGGAATTTCATTGAGGGGCAGGGGGACAGGTGGAAGAGAGGGGGAGATTATTTGTCTTTCTCCTGAGGGGCCGCTGGTGGATTTGAACCATCACAGTGGTGCTGTCTTTGGCTTAGCAGCACAGATCCCTATGGACCATGCCACTCTGTTAGCGGCTGTAAATTGTAGGTCCTGGAAGTGTTTAATGATTTGTGAACTGGGGGCTTATAAGGAATGGTCTCTGTTTCATGCTCTTACTTCCCAAATGACCAGTTTTCACATCGCTGAGACAAAGTCTAAGGCAGACTTCTCCCAGGTTTTCAGAGGCTCTGAAGAACCTCAGTCCCAGGTTCCACCCATGTGCTGGTTGTCAGGCATTCGTGCTAGAAGCAGTCTACAATATTTCTAGGTCATAATAATCTACAGTCAGCACTGCGAGTGTGTGCTATAGAGTCAGACCCAACCCCTAGCAGACCCTCCAGTAGGTTTTCAGAGGCAGTTAATTACACAGAACATGATTGACCGTCTTTCTGGATTTGAACCGCGTGCCTTTGGGCTGGCAGCACACTTTCTTAACCACTAGGCCACCAGAGCTCCCTACAGTGAGTGTAGCCTGAGGTGAGTGATTGTAAAAACTAGAAAGATAGATGAGAGTGGAAGGGTTTAGAAGCCTTGAGGGATTATGTCTAGAATTTTACTTAAAAATCCTTCAGCCTGCACTACAGTCCCAGCGGTGCACAGTTCAAATCCACCAGATGCTCTGCTGGAGAAGGAGGAACAATCTTCTCTTGTACCAGTCAGATGTGATTTGACAGTACACACACAAAATAATAATAAAATTATATTTAAAAAATCCTTCGGCTTGATACTGCTCACTGCCAACAAGTCGGTTCTTCAGTAGCGACCCTTCTGTTGGGTTTTGGAGGCTGTGAGTCTTAATAGGAAGAAGACTGCCCGTCTTTCTTCTTCCAAAGGAGCCACAGTGGTTTCAACCACTGGGGACACATGACCTTTTTGTCAGTAGCACAACACAATATAGAACAGCCACCAGAACTCCTAAATAGCTGACATGGGCTTCCTAGATTTGTCTTTAAGAATACTTTCAAGCTGCACTGCAATCCCAGAGGTACGTGGTTCGAATCCACCAGATGCTCTGCTGGAGAAGGAAGGGCAGTCTCCTCCTGTACCGGTCAGATCCGATTTGATGGTACATGGGGACACACACACACACACACACACACACACACACACACACACACTTTCATTTATTACTTTGTTCATATAAACACTTCTCTTTGATATTTAGAAGGAAATGAGCCCCTTGCAGAGATCCCAGATGGTACTGTGGTTAAAGCGATCAACTATAACCATGAGGTTAGAGGCTGAACCCACTAGCCGCTTGGTGAGACAAAGACCAGGTTGTAGAGGTTGGGAGCCTTGGAAACCCTCGGGGGCAGTTCTACTCTGCCCTCTGCTGTGAGTCACTGTGGATTGGAACAGATGTGATGTAATGAGTTCGGGTTTTAGGTTTTGGATTCTCCTTCAGTCTCTCAGCTCTGCATCAGACCTCTGGAATCTGCACCAGGATCTTGCTTTCTCACTTAACCTCTTTCTGGTATTTTCCCCTCTTAGTCTACTAATGCTGCGCTTGCTGGCCTGCTTCCACCCAACATCTTAGCTAGGGTGAGGAATATGCATTAACATATGTTGCAGACCGAGGGTAAAGTATGTTTATAATTAATACTGAGACAGACTACCAAGAACGAGATAAGAGAGAGTAAAGACAGGGGGCCAGCAGTTCCATGACTGAAGGTCTCAAGCCGCGCCTCTCTGTGTGTTTATTGAGAATCATCAGGAAGGTAAACAAAGGAAAGTCACAAGGGAATAGAAAACAAAAACAAAGGATCATGGGAAGTCTTGCAGATAAGGCCAAGTTCCTGTCTATTGTTTACCTTATGCTTATCTCAGGAGGGAGGGCTTCAGTAAATACAAACTAAGAACAATGTATTAATTGTTAATTATAATAATTAATACAATTATTATATAGATAATATAATTAATAATTATAATAATTAAGGAACACCTTAGTGCCACAGGGTGAATTCTAGCTTGTATTAAACCTCCCTCATCTCCTGAAAATAGCATTTGGTTTATTATTAATATTAAATTTGATATTTGGCTTCCCACACAAATAGTCCTAATTACTTCCTACTCATGTTTGGTATGATTTTTATGCCCCTCTGTAGCCTTTTCTGGTCTAAAAATGTCAATGCTTTGTATTCTATAGAAATAAAATTTCCTTCCTTTGTACTTGTTATGAGCATATACACACCCCTTTCTGCACTTAATCATCCAAAGTTTTCTTTCTTCCTAGAAGAAGCCCGGCAAGTAAATATCAGTAAAAGCTGCCATCAGGAAAAACTTGTCAAGCTTCACCTGGAGAAGAGACACCAGAAGTGTGATGTCTTTGGAAAACGAATTCATCCAAGGAAAGGTTTTGATGCATTTGATTCACGTAGAAAAACTTTTCAAGACAGTTTAGATTTACTAGTCCAGAACCAAAATGATAAAAAGAAGAAAGCAGAAGAGTTTTCTGTACCTGAGAAACCACTTCTTCATACTGCCTCTGAAAAGATTCATCCTAGAACAAATTGCTCTAAGAAGGATGATTCTAGAAAAGCTGCCGCCAGGAAACCACACTCCAGTAGAAGTCACACAGACAAGAAATTATACAAATGCACTGAATGCCAGAAACCCTTCACCCATGTGTCCCACCTCCTCCTGCACCAGAGGGTTCACGCAAGAGAGAAACTGTACCAGTGCATTGAATGCAGAAAAGCCTTTATGTGGAAGAGTCACCTCCTTTTGCACCAGAAAACTCACACAGGAGAGAAACCCTATCGATGTGACAACTGCGGAAAACTGTTCTCACAGAAATCACAACTCATGGTCCATCAGAGAACTCACACGGGCGAGAAAATGTACCTGTGCCCTGAATGCCCCAGAGCTTTTACTCGGAAGGCAGACCTCACCTTACACCAGAGATCCCATACGGGCGAGAAACCGTATGCATGCAGGGAGTGTCAGAAGGCCTTCAGCAGTCAGTCTCAGCTCTCTGTCCACAAGAGACGCCATACAGGTGAAAAGCCGTATGCATGCAGCCAGTGTGGTAAAGCCTTCCTGCATAAATCCAGTCTCGTTTTACATGGGAGAACTCACACGAGAGACAAACAGTATGGGTGCAGTGAATGCCATAGAACCTTCATCTGCAAGCCACACCTCATTAAGCATAAAAGAACTCATACCGGCGCCAAACCCTACGGTTGCAGTGAGTGTGGGAAAACCTTCTCTCTGAAGTTTAATCTCACACTGCACCAGAGGATGCATAGAGGAGAGAAGCCCAACGAATGCGCCCAGTGCCAGAAAGCCTTCTTTCGAAAGTCGCAGCTCATCGAGCACCAGAGAACTCACACTGGGGAGAAGCCCTTCTCATGCACAGACTGTCAAAAAGCGTTCTCCAGGAGGTCAGAGCTCCTGCTACATCAGAAGAGTCACACGGGGAAAAGGCCTTACCAGTGCAGCCAGTGCCAGAAGGGCTTTGTGCGCCAGTCCGAGCTGGTGCTGCACCTGAGAATTCACACTGGCGAGAAGCCCCACGGATGCAGCCAGTGTCAGAAAGCCTTCCGGACCAGGTCCCAGCTCCTCATTCACCAGAGGACGCACACGGGCGAGAAGCCCTACCCCTGCGACCGGTGCCCAAAGGCCTTCAGCACCAAGTCCCTGCTGACCATTCACCAGCGGACCCACACCGGGGAGAAGCCGTATAGGTGCAGCGACTGCGGCAAGGTGTTCACGCAGAAGTCCCAGCTCGTCGTGCACCAGAGGACGCACACGGGTGAGAAGCCCTACCCCTGCGACCGGTGCCCAAAGGCCTTCAGCACCAAGTCCCTGCTGACCATTCACCAGCGGACCCACACCGGGGAGAAGCCGTATAGGTGCAGCGACTGCGGCAAGGTGTTCACGCAGAAGTCCCAGCTCGTGGTGCACCGCAGGACGCACACCGGGGAGAAGCCCTATGAATGTGGCCACTGCCGGAAGGCTTTCAGCCGAAAGTCACCCCTCATCATCCACCAGAGAACGCATACGGGTGAAAACCCCTATGTGTGTGGCGAGTGTGGGAAGGGTTTCACATGGAAGCCCGGCCTCAGTCGGCACCAGAGAACCCACACAAAAGAGAAGTGCTATGAATGTGGTGAGTGTGGGGAGGCCTTCAGCATCAGGTCCCACCTCTACACGCATCGGAGAACTCACAGAACAGAGACACCACGTGAGGACACAAAAAATAGGGCGTTTAAGATCATACCACCTTGGGAGAGTGCAGGTGTATAAGAGAGAGTTCCTATATAATTGTGGTGGTGGTTATAACTGACCCATGTACCACTGAGTCAGAACCGACCCATAGCTGACCCTCTGCTGGGTTTTCAGAGGCAGTTAATCACACAGGAGGAGATTGCCCATCCTTCTCCCACGGAGCAGCTGGTGGATTTGAACCACTTGCCTTCTGCACTGCACTGCATCTTCTTGCTGTGAGGCCACCAGAGCTGGGAGTACAGGCATAGAAGAAAGTGTCACTATCAAGGTGTTGTATATAGTTAATGAATGAATAAAATGTTCACTTTGGTTAGAAGCTCTCATTCAAATGAGAGAGAAGTGTGTGAGGTAGCTTGTAAATATGGTAACGTTTGAGTGATAAGGTCAGTGTTCATGAAGAAAATCTATACAAGAGAGGCCTCATTAGTACAGCAGATATATGAATGGTTTGGTCCAGAAATCAAAGCTCATTCGTTGTATAACGAAGACACCCACTATGAATATTGTTTTGTGAACATTTTATCCCAGAATGGTTGGTGTAGTTAGGTGCTGTTCAGTCAAGTATGACTTATTGTGACCCTGTGAACAACAAATCTAAACCCTGGCCTGTCCTGTGCCAGCCTCTCAGTCTGTGACACCGTGGAGCTCACTGCTGTTGTCACTCTGCTAATCCATCTGTTTGAAGGTCTTCCTCTCCTTCACTGCCCCCCACCCCCGCCACCTTCCCAAGCGTGATGTCCCTCTCAAGGAACTGCCCTTCCTAGAAGGGTGAAATATTTTATATCAGAGAATCACATACGAGCAAGTAACTACACACTTGAAAGGAACGTTGAAATATTTTTATTGTGAAATCTGTCAAGAATCAGAATTTATACCACATTGAAGTAATTAAAATATGGAGCAAAAATGTTTTTAAAGGTGCCATTTTATAAGCTAGAAAATGTACTCTAAGAAGAAAAGAATTCTTGCCATAAAATGCTTGAAAATATTTTAGGAAAAGTATGTTAAACTAATAATGTATATAAGATTACAGGGAGTTCTGGTGGTCTAGTGGCAAGAAGCTGGGCTGCAATCCTGAAGGCGCACGGTTCGAATCCACCAGATACTTCGCTGAAGAAGAAGGGTCAATCTCCTCCTGTGCCAGTCAGATCTGATTCAACGGCACACAAGAAAAAAAAATTACAAACATGAATATGTTGAATGTGGGGTTGATTGTATCTTGTTGCTTATGAGAGAACATTTGGGGAAAAAAATAGGTGATGAATTAGGGAGAGCACTTTTTCCAGAAATCATTTTATAAGTTAGGTTCTTGCAGTGAATACTGTTAATAAAGAAAACATCACAGCATACTTTCAAAGTGAAGAGGAGACAGTTCCATTGTCTAATATGAAATTTTTAAAGTGTACGAATAAAAAAAAGAATCTGAACAAGAATTAGAGAAGTAACCCAGATGGTTTCATCCTGTATCGAGGGATTTTGCTCTTGAGCATACCCTCTAAAAGGAAACCTTGTGACTTTCTGAACTTTAAAATAGTATGTAATTATGACCCCAGAGGACATCATGCTGAGTGAAATATCTCAGTCACAGAAGGACAAATACTGCATAGTGCCACTGTTGTAAAACAGGACTGACAGCAGGATTGGGGGGAGACTGAAAAAGAGGAGACTAATTAGGCATACTGCATTAAAACAGATGAAAGAGAGAACTGTTTAAAAGGGATCTATGATTAGGTATTATTGTCATGACAGGAGTCCAGAATGAAGGCTGCATAGTGGAGTGGACTTGGGGGAGGGATTGTATAACAATGAAATAATTTTTCTTTTACTTTTCAAAGAGAAGAACGAACTGGAGGAGGGGGGCAGGGAGAAAAGTGCAACAATGAATGAATGGAAATCCAAAGTCTCTGTAAATACTCATTAAAATTATTAATAAAAAAAGGAAAAATGTTTCCTGTTTTCTGGAGGAATTTGTTTAATATTGGTGGTGTTTTATTCCTTGAATGATGGGATTCAGAAATGGAGCCGTTTTGTTGTTACGGGTCATTGAGTTGATTCTTACAGAAATCCCACGTGGAACAGAGCACAGTGTGGCCAAGTCCTGTGCCATCCGCCTAATCATAGCTTCAGCCATGTCCCCGTCCATCTCATTGAAGGTTGCAAGAATGGCGTGAGGTGACATCTACTGTCTACTAACTTCACATGGGAGTTGTTGTCCTGTGCCATCGAGTCTCCTGCGACTCACACTGACCCTCTGTGCAATAGCTCTGAACCCTGCTCTAGCCTGAGCCAGTCTCACTGTTTCCAACACACCTACCACCATTACCCCATTGTGTCAATCCATCTCATCTGGGGGTCTTCCTCACCTGCATTGTCCCCCAACCCTTCCAAAAGTAATGTCCTTCTCAAGGGACTGGGTCCCTCCTGGCCATGTGCCCAAAGTATGTAAGATAGAGCTTCAAAATCCTTGTCTCAAAGGAGCAGACTGGTTTCACCTTCTCCAGGATAAACCTGTTTGTTCTCTTGGTGGTCCGTGGTATGTTCAATACTCTTCTCCAGCACCACAACTCAAAGGCATCAGTTCTCTCATCTTTGGTCATTGTCCAGCTCGCTAATGCATAACAAGTAATTGCAAAATCATGGCTTAAATCAGGCATACCTTAGTCTCCATACTGACATCCTTGCTCTTCAGCGCTCTTAAGAGGTTCCACAACAACCTTCCTGAGAGCAATTAATCTTTTGATTTTCTCACTGCTGGTGCCAAGATTGTGGACCCAAGCAAGCTGAAATTGTTAACAAACTCAGCCCCTCTGAAACATCTATCATGGTGCTGCCAGTTGGCCCAGTGGTGAGAATCTTTGTTTTCTTGATGTTGAGCTTCAGCTCATATTGAAGATTTCAGTCCTTGACGTTCTGCAGTAAATACTTCAGGTCCTCCTCAGTTTGTGCGAGCAAAGTTGTATCATCTGCATCACGTAGGTTGTTGATGAGTCTTCCTCCAGTCCTGATAACCTCCTTATAAAGCCCAGCCTCTCAGATGATCTGTTCCACATACAGTTTGAAAAGGTAGAAACAGAATACATCCCTGATGCCCTCCTTCCCTGATTTTGAGCCATAGAATATTTCCTTGTTCTGTTCTGACAAGTCCAAGAAGAATAAAAATCGGCAGCCCAAGGCAGAGTCCTAAGAGGTAGAGCTTCAATGTGCCTTCATCCATCCCCCATCCCTCCCATCCACCGATGTGGACACCAATCATCTCTCCTTTGGCATTCAACTCCTGCTGAGTTTGAAAATTCATCGCAGTTACCACACAGAACTCAGAAACAGTCTTGACATTCCAGCAGCTTTAAAACCAACCACCTCCCAGAGATGAGAAGTGGAGAAAAGGGAGCTGAGAAGTAGGGACCCTTCATTTCATTGACAGGAATGTTATGTGCCATCGAGTCGTTTGGGACTCATAGC
>NW_006399958.1:5053116-5062666 GCF_000299155.1 Elephantulus edwardii
AAGGGTCGCTATGAGTCGCAAGCGGCTCGATGGCACATAACAACAACAACTTCAGGTAAGAGGGAGGCTGGTACCAGCTGGAATTCACCCTGAAGCAATGAGGCAATCCTTAAATGTTTACAGGATTCTCGCATTGTATTTGCTGACCCCTCCCTCCTGAGTCAAGCAGGTTTTCAATAAAAAAAGCTTCACTTCACCTGCACTGAATTCTCTTTGTGATTAAAGACAGGGAAGCTGGAATCAGTGCTTCAGTTGTTTGAGAACTGTTCACCTCCTGCTTTACCTCTGTTATCTTCTACATTCTTGGTGCTCTGTCTTATTCTTAATACTTCTAAAAATCCTTTACCCTCGGTCTGCAACAGTCCAGAGTATGTGTCCCATCTCAACATTGTGTGGGAGTCACAGCGACTAGCTATCAAGACTGGCTTAAGTCATTCACAGGGAGTTCCGGTGGAGTAGCCAGCACGGAGTTTGGCTGCTAAATTCAAGACCACGCCTCCCAGGCCCTTGCTGTCCACCAGCGGCTCTGAGGAAGAAAGATTAACAATCTCGTCCTGTGCTATTTACAGCCTTGCAAACCCAGTGGGGGACGAGCTGTGAGTCAGCTCTGACTCGAAGACAATGAGGTAAGGAATTCACTGCTCTGAAAAAAAAAGTCTTTCATCAAACATAATGTCTTTCTCTGGTTCTTGACCTCTTCCCATAATACGATCGATAACGGCCAGGGCAGTTTGTTGACAGAACTGTGAGATGTTCAAGCTTGATTTAGAAGAGGCCGTGGCGGCCATCAACAAATGAATGGATAGAGAAGCTGTGGTCTATTCCCACAATGGAATACTATGCTGCACTGAAAAACGAGGAACTCATGCAATATTATTAAAAATGGGTTACCCTGGAGGACATTATGCTGAGTGAAATATCTCAGTCACAAAGGGACAAATACTGCATAGTGCCACTGTTGTAAAACAGGACTGACCTCAGGGTTGGGATGAGACTGAGAAAAATTGGATAAATTATGTATACTGCATTGAAACAGATGAGGGAGAGAACTGTTTAAAAGGGATATATGATTGGGTATTATGGTCAAGACAAGAGTCCCAGGGAGGAAGGCGGATTGTATACCAAGGAATTTTACTTTTCAAGGAGAGGAGCGAACTAGGGGGGAGGGTCGGGCAGGGAGAAAAGTACAACAGTGAATGGAGATCCAAAATCTCTAAATGTTCATTAAAAGAAAAAAAAAGTTTGGGTTTTTTTTTTAAAAAAAAAAAAAGAGGCCGTGGCACCAGGGACATTATTGCTGATGTCAGGTGGATCTTGGTTGAAAGCAGAGAATACCAGAAGAATGTCTGTCTGTGCTCTACTGACTTTGCAAAGGCAATTGGCTGTGCGGACCATGACAAGGGTTCCTGCACCAGTCAGACCAGGCCCATGGGAGCAGCAGCTGCAGCAGAGAACCAGAGACCCGAGGTGAGGCAGAAATGACCTTGGGACTGCTGCCCCACGGAGCCAGTGCCGGGGGCCTTCGCCCAAGCTCGGTGGACGGCTGAGGTGTGGGGGTGGGGACGTTATATTTGGCAGGACTAAGAGACACTAACACCGGCCTAAAGCTGCATGGCTGAGAAGCCGGTGAGCACACTTCAGAAGTTGTCCTCGCCGAAAAAGTGTATCCTGATACAAACTTCAATCCTATAACCTATTGTCACTGTTAGCTGTCATCCAGTCAAGTATGATTCAAAGCGACCCTTTGAACAGCAAGTCTGAGCCCTGTGCTGTGCAAACCTCACAGTCTCTGACACACTAGACCCCACTGCAGCAGTCACCATGTCAACCTACCTGGTTGAGGGTCCTCCTTTCTTTCTCCATCCCCCCACCTTCCCAAGCATCATGTCCCTCTCCAAACAATAGCCTCTCTTAGCAACATGCCCAAAGTATGTGAGATGAAGCTTCAACAGTCTTGCCTCCAAGGAACACCCTGGCTGTATCTTCTCCGAGACATGTCTACTTGTTCTTTTGGCCGTCCATGGGGTGGTCAGTACTCTTCTCAATTCAAAGGCATCAATTTTTTGTCATCCTTATTCATGGTACAGCTCTTAGAAGCATAGAAAGTGATTGAAAAGACTATGGTCTAAATCAAGCACACCTTAGTCCTGAAACTAGCATCATTGCTCCTCAGTAGTTTGGAGAGGTTCTTGATCACAGATTTTTCCCAGGACAATATTCTCTTCCATATCCCTAATCAACCTTATAATTGTGAGTTTGGTTCTTTAAAATCTATGTAGTTCTTGCCACAGATTTTTGGACCCAGCAGAATAGTCAGATTGGCGTTGGAATTAGTAGAAAGTAGTGTGAGAGCAAAGGGACATGTCTGACCTCACAGGAATTAATTTTGTGTTGTGAATGCTGTGGACAGGTGCACTTCTGCTTTGTGGAGTGAGTCGATGTCAGACTCAGCTTTCTCCACGCTGTCCTTGTTCTTTTTTACACCGACAACATGATCTGAGATGTGCTTTGCCTCAGTTGTAAAGAGATTAGGATGAAATCTCTGCCTTCCATTCAATTACAACTCACAGGGACCCTCCGCTGAGTTTCTGAGGCTGTAAGTCTTAGCGGGAGGAGACAGCCTATCTTTCCCCTGACAAGGCAGGATGCAATACGCTTACTTATGTCACAGGTCTACCTTGATATATGGGGAATTTCCTCAGGACTTGGCTTGTATCACTTCTTGTTTTATAAGAGTGGAGAGAAGAGTGAACAGAGAAGGAGGGACCTCAGAGCCATGAAGAAAGAAGAGCTGGGACTTGAATCCTTGGACCATTCACATCCTCTCTCTGAGTAAGTAGACTATGGATAAGGTCAGATGAACACGGAGGTTGTGGCAATGAATCCAGAGAGATGTTCGAGGCCCTCGTGGTGATGATTGTGGAGATAGAAAGGGGTAGGTTTTGTGGTTAGCAGGAGATAGCAAGGAAGACTATGAAGAAAATGACAACAGCTTAATGCACTTGAAAGACTGCTTTTTCCACAGAGACTTGGGGAAGAATGGTCTGTGGAGGTGGTACTTAAGTGGAGAGCAGAGAAACAAGAAAGAACTGGTCATTTGAAATGAAAAGAGAAATGTCACAAACAGGGGAGCAGTAAATAGATTGTGAGGCACGAATGAGCTTGATGTGCTTAATAAATAGAAATATTGTTAGTGTAGTGGAATAATTTCATGGGTGAGAGGGAAAGTTCAGAGGGGCAGGCAGGAGGTTGATAATACACAAGGCTTTGGAAGTCAGAGATGAGATTTTTTTAAAAGCACTTGTTGCACAGGTTTGTCCTAGAGAGGGTGAAGCCAAGCTGCTCCTTGGAGGCAAGGATTTTGAAGGATTCTCAGGCTTTGTCTGACATACTTTGGACATGTTGCAAGGAGGGACCAGTCAGTGAAGAGGGACGTCATGCTTGGGAGAGTGGAGAGACAGCACAGGAGAGGAAGACCCTCGATGAGAAGGATTGATTCAGCGACTGGGGTAATGGGGGTAGGTATATCAGAGACAAGGAGATTGGCACAGGATAGAGCAGAATTTAGGTCTGCTGTACATAGGGTCGCTATGAGTCACAGACAACTACTGCACACAACAATAACTACTGTTGCAATGGAATGCTATTGTGTTGTTATTGTCGATTGCCTTCGAGTTGAGCATGGCTCGTAAGTGACCCTGTGAACAAAAGGCCTGAAGCCCCTCTACAACTATCAGCATTTACCAAAGTTCATAGTTTCCAGAGGCGTGTTGTTTAGGAAGTGGATGCCACTCCTGCTTCCAAACCTGTCATAGTATGTTATTTGATATATGCCATTGAGTCACCTGCGATGTATAGCGACCCTGTGTACAGGAGCTCTGAACCCTTCCCTGTCCTGAGCCAGTCTCACTAATTCAGACACACCAACCCCCAATGCCATAGTTGTTGTTACGTGTCGTCGAGTCGTTTGCGACTCATAGCGACCCTATGTACAAGAGCCCTAAACCCTGCTCTATCCTGTGCCAATCGCATTGCCTCTGACACATCCATCCCGATTACCCCAGTCACTGAATCAATCCACCTCATAGAGGGTCTTCCCCTCCTGCGCTGTCCCTCTACTCTACCCAGCATGATGTCCCTCTCCAAAGACCTGTCCCTCCTTACAGCATGTCCAAAGTATGTCAGACGAAGCCCCAGAATCCTTGCCTCCAAGGAGTAGCCTGGTTTAACCCTCTCTAGGATGAATCTGTTTGTTTTCTTGGCAGTCAATGGTACATTCAATACTCTTCTCCAGCACCACAGCTCAAAGGCGTCAATTCTCCTTCTATCTTCCCTAGTCATTGTCCAATGTCATTAAAAAACAAAAATATCCACTATCACTGAGTTGATACCCTGTAGGACAGGAGTATGAATTGAAGCTCAACATTAAGAATACAAATAGTCTCATCACTGCACCAATTGGCAGCACCAGGATAGATGGAGAAGAGATTGAAGTTGTTAACAATTTCGGCTTGCTCAGCTCCACAATCAACACTCTTGGCACCAGCAGTTAAGAAGGCAAAAGACAAATTGCATTGGGAAAAAAAAAATCTACTGTTAGGGACCTCTCCAAAGTGCAAAAAAGCAAAAGTGTCAGTCTAGACACTAAGATGTGCCTGAGTCAGTCCATGCTCTTCGCAATCACTTGCTATGGATCAAAGAGTTGGACAATAGCTAAGGACAGTAGAAGGAGAATTGATGCCTTTGAGCTGTGGTGCTGGAGACGAGTATTGAACATATCATGGATTGCCAAGAGAACGAACAGGTCTGTCCTGGTGAGGGTGAAACCAAGCTGCTCCTTGGAGGCAAGAATTTTGAAGCTCTGTCTCACACTTTGGGCATTGGCCAGGAGGGACCAGTCATTTGAGGAGACCGTGCTTGGAAGGGTGAAGGGCAGCACAGAAGAGGAAGACCTCAAGTTAGATGGATTGATACAGTAACTGTGCCAATGTAGTTGGGTGTGTTGGAGTCAATGAGACTGGCTCAGGATAGAGCAGGTCGCTATGAGTCACAGGTGACTTTATCGCATAAATAACAAGAAGAAGGACAAATGTAACTACTCTTAGGGTTTGTTCTTGACCACAACTCAAAGACATTGATTCTTCTCTTGTCATCCTTAGTCACTGTCCAGCTCTCTGATGCATAGCAAGTAGTTGCAAAGACCGTGGCCTGGATCAGGTGCACCTTAGTCTCTGGACTGATGTCATTGCTCTTCAACATTCCGGAGAGGTCCCTCACAACAGATATCCCCTCCCCTCAGTGTAATTAATCTTTTTCTTTCCTGGCTGCTGATTCCAAGAGTTTTGGCTGTGAAACCCAGCAAGCTGAAGCTTTTAACAATCAAGACTGTAAATCTTCATGGAATATCTTTTCATCCATAACTGAAGAGTCCCACTTATAGTGGCCTTTTTCTTCCACAGAATAGTTAGGGGATTTGAACTGACGGCCTTCTGACTAGCAGCTCTAACCTCTACATCATCAGGGCTAATTGGAAGAAGCTGTTGAAAGGTATTGACGGCCATGATGTTATTTACAATAGCAAACCTTCTCCTAAAGCAAATCAATTTAGCTATTTTGTGAAAAAACTTAGCTATTTTGTGACAAAGTTGTTGTTGTTGTTGTTGTTGTTCTTGTGTACTGAAGAGTTGGGACTGACCCATGACTGAACCCCCCACCCCTTTCTGGGAAGTTTTCAGAGACAATCACACCAGAGAACACGGCCATCCTTCTCTCCTGGAGCATCTGGTGGCCTCGAACCGTGTTCCTTTCAGACTGCAGTGCAGCTTCTTGCCACTAGGCCTCCTAGAGGTCATATAAGCTCTAGGTATCACTCTGATGGCCTAGTGGTAATAAACCATACTCCAGTCCCAAAGGCATGTGGTTCAGATCCACCAGCTGCTCCGTGGGGGAAGGATGGGCAATCTCCTCCTGTGCGATCCTGCTGGAGGGTCAGCCATGGGTCAGTTCTGACTCTACAGTCCACAACAACAACAACAACAAGTGGGTTTGTGATCCCACAGATGGTAACTTGGCCCTTTGCACTAAGTCAAAATCGAGAGGTTGAATGTGCAGTTCTAAAACAGGACAACAGATGTCACTGTTGTCTTTGGTAAGAGTAGCCCCAGGGCAGAGGAAGAAAATGCTACAGAACAGTTGTTGTGTGTCATTGAGTCATATCTGACCCATCGCTGACCCTCCAGTCGGTTTTCAAAGGCTGTAAATCACATGGGAGGAGATCGCTTATCTTTCTCCTGGTATAGACTAGATTGTGGGCTCCGTGAGAAAAGAGAAAATAGAAGACCTGGAAGTTACAAGTTGAAAGGTTTTGTCGTAAAGTACAGACAGGAACTCAAAAAATTTTTATTTTAAGATCGTAAATTCTAGAACATTTCTGAGCTGATGCTGTTTTTACAGGTAACTCACACTTCTCTCCCCATGAAAGGCAGGGTCTGTGGCTTATCTTCTTGGATCAGAATAAGCGTTCTTGACTCCTCTGGCCAGGGCAGGGGCAACACATATGTGTTGTGTGATTTCCAAGCCAAGGTCAAAAAGGAATGGAGCTCCTAGCTAACATTCACATCGCTGGTCCTGGGTGATATCTACCACCAAATTGTGAGAACTCACAGCGATCCCTGTGCACAGACATGGAAGCCGTTTGCCACCACCACCTCTCCTGCCATGGGACTGTGTCTCACTGGAGTGAATTCTTTAGCCCCGGTTAAACCTTTGGATGACCACAGCCCTAATTGTAATCCGACTGCAGCAGCATCATGTGAGATTTAGATACCTAAGCAGATCGCTCACAGGTTTCTGACCATGTTGTTAACTGCCACTGAGAGAGACTCAACAGCAACCCTTTGCATAACAGAAGAACACCTTGGCTGTCGATGTGCCAAGTTCCCAATCTCTGTTGTGTCACTGGGTCAACCCATCTCATTCTGCTTTTCCGAGTACAACAGCCTTTCCCTTGTCCAAATTGTCAAAGATCCTGGAGGACAAAGAATTGCTTTAGCCTGACCGTTTGATCTTTGCTTTTGGTTACTGAAAGATAACCTCGAAACCGCACCTAGCAGGGCGTGTAAATGATATTCTCGGATAGAGGCCGACTGTGACATCACATGACATCAGCTCAACTTCCAGGGTGATGAGGGCGGGGGGTTCTGGAGAGAGAGTTCAGCCAAGTGGGCGATGATTCCGTCAACAATGACTGAGTAATAAAAGTGTAATAAAAACCTCTGAACGCAAAAGCGTGGGAGAGCTTCTGGGTTGGCGAGAGACCTCAGTTCTCAGCTGGGTGACTGTGTCCTTTGGGGACCTAGAAGCTCTGTGCTGGGGATCCTTTCTGACCTCATTTATACATCTCTTTATTTTTTGTGATATTGTTAGATGGCATTGAATTGACCTTAACTTCTTGTTGTTGTTGTTGTTGTTGATTGCCTTTTAGTCAAGCAGGACTCATAACAGCCCTATAAACAAAACACCTGAAGCCCCTCTACAATTATCAACATTTATCAAAGCTCATAGAGTATCTGGAGGCATGTGATTTAGGAAGTGGATGCCACTCCTGCTTCCAAACCTGTCGCAGTATTTTACTGTGACTCATAGCAACCCTACGAACAACAGATCTAAATGAACGTTGTCCTACCCTCTTGCAGAATCATTTGATATTCTGCCCAAAGCATCCTTAAGTATTGCCACTCAAGGCTTGAATTTCTTCTTCAGTTCCTTGAGCTTAAGAAATGCGGAGCGAGTTTGGCGCCTTTGATTTTCTGACTCCAGCTCTTTGCACATTTCATTATAATACTTTGTCTTGTCCTGCTGCCTTTTGAAATCTCCTGTTCAGCTCCTTAATGTCTCGGTTCCTTCCCTCTGCTTTGGCTTCTCGGTGTTCTAGTGCAATATTCAGAGTCTCTTCTGACATTCCTTTTGTGTTTTTTTTTCCTCCTCCATCTTTGCAGTGACCTTCTTCATTGTTCCTGGATGATATTCTTGATATCTTTCCCATAACTCATCTGGTCTTCACTCATTAGTGTTCAAAGCCTCAAAGCTGTTCCTGAGAGGTTCTGAAATTCAGGTGGGACAGACTCAAGGTCATATTTTGGTCCCCGTCCTCACCATCTCTGATACACTCAAGCTCATTGTCACAGTCACTGTATCTATCTCCCCACTCCCCTTTTTCTTGTTGTCTACCATCAAATCAGATCTGAGTGGCACAGGAGGAGATTTCCCCTTCTTCTCCAGGGGAGTGTCTGGTGGATCCGAACTGCGTGTCTTCAGGATTGCAGTGCAGCTTCTTACCACCTGGCCACCAGAGCTCCCCTCACTGTATCGATCTTGTTAAGAGCCCTCCTCTCTTTCTCTGATCCTCCACCCACCTCCGCATGATGTCCTTTTCCAAGGACTGGCCCCGCTCCTGACCACACCTCCAAAGTGTGTGTGATGAACTTTCACCATCCTTGCCTCCAAGGAGCACCTGGTTGACAGACTGGTTTGTTCGTAGGCAGCCGGTGGGAGAGTCAGGGCTCTTCTCCAACACCACGATTCAAAGGCATCAATTCCTCTCATCGTCCTTATTCATTGTCCTACTTTCAGATGCGCAGGAAGCAATTGAATCTATCCTGCCCTTGATCAGGTGTGTCAGAAGAGGCCACTCCTTGGAAAAAAGACATCATGCTAGGACAGGGAGAGGGGTCGGCATGAGAAATTAGGAGCCTCAACAAAATGGGTTGAGGTCGCGACTGTGACGACGGGCTCCAGCAAGGCTGACAGGGTGATGCTGGTGCAGCATGGGACGAGGCTTTCATCCGTTGTCCGCAGGGTCACAGGGTCACTCTGAGTTGTCGTCATTACGACAGCACCTAGCAACGATGCTCTGTTCCCAAACAGAGGAAGATATCTATTCAACTGCTAAAAATCAGGGGAATTTGGTTTCAGGGCAATTTGGAATCATAGTTTCCAGAGAACTGTTGTTGTTATGTGCCATCGAGTCACCTGCAACCAGTTGCATAACTGAGTTTTTGCTAGATCTTATTAATCAGTTGCTCTGAAGACTACAACCGTTCTGGCCTGGTGGTAAGAAGCTGTGCTGTAATCCCAAAGGCACACAGCTTGAATTCACCAGCTGCTTTGCGGGAGATGGATGGGCAGTCTCCTCCCGTGTGATTTACTGCCTCTGGATACCTCTGAACACAGTGAGTCAGTTCTGACTCGAAGGTACTCAACAACAACAACAACAACAACAACAACAACAGCAGCAGCAGCAGGTGATTCTGATGCAGCCAGGTTTCAACATCTGCAAGAGTGATCTGGATAGTATTTGGGCTGAGAGAGAAATAAGAATGTAAGGGAGATCTGGTGGCCTAGTAGCAAGAAGCTGTGCTGTAATCCTGAAAGTGTGTGGTTCGAATCTGCCAGAGGCTCTGCTGGAGAAGGAAGGGCAATCTCCTGTGCCAGTCAGATCCAATTCTGTGGTAGACAACAAGAAAGAAAGAAAGAAAGAAAGAAAGAAAGA
>NW_006399958.1:5064137-5070219 GCF_000299155.1 Elephantulus edwardii
GTGAACAAAGCAGTGATAAACATGTGTGTGCATATATCTGCTTAGATGTCAGTTATGGTCTCTTTGGGGTATATTCCCAGTAGTGGGATTGCTGGGTAAAGTGGTATTTCTATTTTCAACTTTTTGAGAAAGCGCCATACCGCCTTCCACAGTGGTTGCATCATTTTACACTCCCCCCAACAGTGAATAAGAGTTCCAGTTTCTCCACAACCTCGCCAACATTTGATGTTTGCTGTTCTGTTAAATTTTGCTATTCTGAGTGGAGTGAGATGATATCTCATAGTTGTTGAGGAGTTTTTAAAAGTAGCACTGGTACCTCTCAGGACGGATTGAGATACAGGAAACATCCCCTGGCTTTGTATTTTCTGCAGTGCACATTTTGGAATGAAGGGGACTGCCTGGAATTAATAAAAAACAATTTCCTTGTTCTAACGCACTTAGAAATTCACTCTGGGGAGCACACAGGGAATTACCAAGCTTTCCTAAAGTTTCTTCCCAGGAAGGGCTTGGAGCCAGGAGATGAGGTGTGATTCCAGTTCCCTGGCTTTGTGTTCTGGCTTCCACAAGGTGGAGCTCGAATTCTAACAAGCTAGAAATTTGTCATGAGTTGTCACTTGACGGATCAGAACGACACCAAAGCCCTATGTCAAAGCTACAGACTGGTGCTGCCTTTTGTGTAGCCCTCACAGCTTCAATTCTAGAGAGCTGTGGTGTCTATGACAGGGAGCCCTGGCAGCTTAGTGAATAAGGAGTTGTGCTGCCAATCCAAAGGCAGGCAGTTCAAATCCACCAAATGCTCTGTGGGAGAAAGATGGGCATTCTCCTCCCTCACAATTTACTGCTTCAGAAACTCACTGGAGGGTCAGCTATGAGTTGGTTCTGACTCCACAGTCAACAATAACAATAACATTTTAAAAAACAACATTTAAACAACAATGACAACATTTGAGTGGATTGTCCCAGTCCAAACAGCTTAAATCCAGGGGGGATAAAGCTTTCCTGATGGAAAAAGAAAGGAAGATGAGCTTGATTGACATATTATTTTTAACCTTTATAATGTAGACTATAAGGGATCTCTGGTGGCATAGTGGCAAGAAGCTGGGCTGCAATCCCAAAGACATGCGGTTCAAATCCACCAGCTGCACCACTGGAGAAGGACGGGCAGTCTCCTCCCATGTGATTAACTGGCTCTGAAAACCCGCTGGAGGGTCAGCTCTGGGTGGGTTCTGACTCCCACAATAACAGCAACAATGTACAAAATACTAGACCTATATAATAAGGAACTCCAGTGGCCCAGAAGGTAAACAAGTGAGCTTCCAACCCAAAGGAGATGGTTCAAATCCACCAGCTTCTCACAAGAGAAATATGGGCAACATGCTATGAGATTTACAGCCTCCGACAACCTTGCTGCCTGCAAGGAACACTGGCTGTACTGTCTCCAACACTTATCTGTGTATTTTTTGCAGTCCATAAGATAGTTATTTTCAACGCACAGCGACCCTATGTGCGACAGGATGGAACAGGTCTCCTCGGCACTGCTGCAGTCACCCAGTCAGTCCATCTAGTTGAAGGCTCTTAGTTATCTAATGCTGCTGGAACAAAAACACTACAAGTAGCTGGTATTTGACACAGCAATTTATTATCTAATGGTTTAGGAGGTGAAGAGTCCAAGTGGAGTTTTTGGTGGCTTAGTGGCAAGAAGCTGTGCTGCAATCCTGGAGGCATGTGGTTCAAATCCACCAGTTACTCCACGGGAGAAGGATGGGCAATCAGTATCCTGTCTTGCGATTAACTGCCTCTGAAAACCTGCCGGACGATCTGACTCAATTGTACACAACAACAACAACAACAAAGTGCAAATCCAGGGTAGCTAGCTCCCTCTCTGTTGGTTGTAGAATAAAGTCTTTGTTTCCTTTAGCATTTGCAGACCCAGAGTTCCCTGGAGACCTCGTGTGATTTGACCTTTTCTGGTGCAGAAGGGCTTTACTGAGCAGGGTCCGAAAGGGCACGCTCCACTCCAGGACGTGATTTCTTGCTGGGGCTGAGCCCTGCCCCCTTCCCTGGGTGAGCTTTGATTGTGCGTTTTTTTTAATCTCAACTGAGAGAAATGGTATGACCGGCAATGCCCTAGAGGAACTCCCGTTACAACTGATTAGAGCTGTGATGGGCTGGGGACGCTGTGTGTGTGTGTGCGCGCGCGCGTGTGTGTGTGTGTGTGTGTGTGCGTGCATTCTTCTCTTAACCCTTTTAGAGATATTTAGTGTTAACAGATGAGTAATCATTATATAGCTTCTGTGCTATTTCATGACATACAAATATTTTTGGGAGACACAAGTCAAGCCGTCCCAAGGGTCTTCCTTTTTTATTTTTTCCCACTAACCACATGTAAGGTCGCCGAGGAAGGACAGAACCCAGTCCAGGCCAAGAAAGTTTATTGAGGAGAAACTGCTGGGCTGGCTCTAAAGCAGAAACCAACCCCCACGTCAAGTTAGAGTGGAATTTTCTATCATTTTACAAAGCAATTGGGGAGTTGGGAGGTTCGCAGCTGCTTGGTACCAGATAAGAGAGCAGGTTGGAAGTCTGGATAGTTTATCCTGGGAAAGGGAGTGGAAATAGTTTTGCAGCTCTGACGGAGATAAACAGAGCCTCAGCTGCTGCTTTGCTCATTCCCGTGGCTGCTCTGGAGAGAGAGAGAGAGAGAGAGAGAGAGAGAGAGAGAGAGAGAGAGCGCTAGCAGCTCTGTGGCCCTGACACCAAACACGACACCTTTCTTCAGGGACTGGCTCCGCCTAACTACATGCCCAATGGATGTCTTTCCATCCTCTAAACCAGATCACTCTGGTTTCACTTCTTCCAAGAAAGATGGTGTGTGCTCTTTTTTTTTTTTTTTTAAATTTTTCATCTATGGCATCCTTAAAATTCCTGGCCATTGCTCCCATAATTCTTGGAATTATAGGAAATTCTTTGTCATTGTAGGAAAACTTCTTCCATTTTCCTTATTCGTCGTCCAACTTTCATACACATATGAAACAGCTGAAAATGTTGTGGACACGGGAATTCTAAACATATCTCTACTGAGATAAAAGTTGTATTCTAGTACATAGACTTGCTGCTTTCGTGGCTTAGTGGATAAAGTGTTGCACTGCCAATCAAAAGGCAGGCAGTTCGAATCTACCAGCTGCTCCACACAGAGAGATGGGTAATCTCTTCCTGTGTGATTTACAGCCTCTGCCAATCTGCTGGAGGTTCAGCTATGAGTTGGTTCCCACTGGACAGTTATATTCTGTTCTCTCTACAAAAATATTCTGTTCTCTCTAAAAAAAAACCAAACAAAGACAACTCTCTAATACATCACTACAAATGCAAGGGTGGCTACATATTTAAAAAATTGTGCTGGAGATGTGGTGGTCTAGTGGCAGAGAAACTGCCCTGCAATCACAAAGGCATGTGGTTCAAGGCTACCAGCATCTCCACTTAGCAAAGACTTATTAAAAAAAAATAAATAAATGAACACATTTGGAATCAATTAAAAAACTTTAAAAAAAAATTGTGCTCACATTGGCAGCACATATACTAAAAAATTAGGAAGTGCTATTTTAAATGGTTGTTGTTGTTATGTGCTGTCGAGTCTCCTGTGACTCATAGCGACCCTATGTACAACAGCCCTAAACCCTGCTCTGTCCTGTGCCAATTCCACTGTCTTCCACACACCTGCTCTGATTACCTTAGTCACTGAATCAATCCACCTCTTCGAGAGTCTTCCTCTCCTGCGCTGTCCCTCCACCTTCCCAAGCATAATGTTCTTTTACAAGGACTGGTTCCTCCTTGCAGCATGTCCAAAGTATGTCAGATGAAGCTTCGGAATCCTTCTATCACAGGAGTAGCCTGGTTTAACCCTCTCTAGGATGAATCTGTTTGGTTTTTTTGGCAGTCCATGGTACATTCAATACTCTTCTCCAGCACCACAGCTCAAAGGCGTCAATTCTCCTTCTATCCTCCCTAGTCATTGCCCAGCTCTCTGAGACATAGCACGCAATTTAATAACAAATGTTCTATTATCATCTTCCTATTGTTGTTTCTGTATAATATTGAGTCAGAACTGACTCATAACTGAGCTGCCAGCTGGTTTTCAGAGGCTTTTAATCACATAGAAAGAGCTTGCTTGTTTTTCTTCTGTGGAAGAACTGGTGGATTTGAACCATGCACTTTTGAGTTGGCTGTGCAACTCCTTACTGCTCTTACTACTCCAAAGCTCTCTTTAGCATCTTGTTGTCGTTGTGTGACTCAGACTAGAACCCTAGCTGGCCCTCCAGAAGCAGTTAATCTCACGGGAGGAGATTGCGCCTCCTTCTCCCGCGGAGCAGCTGGTGGATTCACACCTTGTGCCTTCAGGATTGCAGCACAGCTTCTTACCACTAGGCCACCATTTAGCACTGCAGAAAAAGGCATTTTATAAAATTAAACAGCCTTCATTATTAAAAAAAAAGAAAAGAAAACAATGAAGAAACATCCCAGTGACTTTCTGTAATCTGTTAAGAAACCTTCAGCAAACATCTTGCTTAATAATCTCATCGAAGCCTTACAAATTTCCTGTTAAATTTTTGCCTTTTTTTCCTCCCTTCGCCTACAAGAACAGCAGCTATGTTAACCTTCTTACCTCCAGTTACCACAGAGAACAGGATGAGGTTTTTTAAAAAAAAATTAAAACAAGATTGCAATAGTAGCTTCACACCTGTTTCTTTGTACCATATCAATGGTTCAGTGTGAGAAAAGGTTGTGGTTAGCAAGACTCAAGGTGAGATGGAGAACACAGAGGGAGAAGGAAAAGCTCAAAAGTGTCCCCGATCCCCTTCCTCACGTCGCCTTCAACTCCCTGTCTGAAGGAGATGAAGTAGAATTGGCTGATGTGTCACCAGTGTTGTCTAAGTCCTCATGTAGGGCCCGCTCCAGATTGGCGGGCAGGGAGTGGAGCAGTCTCTTTTGAAAGTCTTGACCCACGAAGGCATAGAGCATAGGGTTGAGGCAGCTGTTGAAGAAAGCCAGAGATCTCGTGCCAAGAAAGAGGGCATCAGAGAGCTTTTCTCTATTTCTAAATAGCTCCTCTCTGATCCAGGGCGTGTTCAGGAGAGTGATGAGCTGAAAAGGGAAGCAACAGAGGAAGAAGGAAATGATGACAGCCGTGAGGACGCGTAAGGGATGGGTGGGTCTAACCAGGCCTTTCTTGAGGAGGCTGGTAACCAGGAGCCCATAGCAGATAGTGATGGTGAACACTGGGAAGCTGAAGGCAACGAGGAAGCGGATGATTCCATGGGATGTTGACAGAAAAAGGCTCACCCTTAACCTCTCTTCTGTAGTGTTACCCCAAGATTCATAAATATACTTGACAACACAGTATTGTTTCTTTTCCTCACTATATAATGTGGTCGAGAGGATGAACATCGGTAACGTAAGAACCAGGGCGAGAATCCAGAGTCCACTGATCACTCTCCTGGCTAGACCTACGGTGCGGTGGTTCTGGGTCCAGACCGGATGCCGGACACAAAGGCAGCGGTCCAGAGAGATGAGCGTGATGAGAAAGAGACTTCCACATAGGTTTGTGTCCGCCACCCCTGTGATGAGCTTGCACAGGAAGCCCCCGAAAGGCCATTCTCCTTTCATGACCTGGCTGGCGATGACGAACGGCAGGATGGTCACGAAGGAGACGTCAGCGATGGCCAGGTTCAGGTAACAGACGGTGGTGACGGTGCGTGGCATCCGGAAGCCAGCCACCCAGATGACGAGTCCATTTCCCAGGAGGCCCAGGACAAAGGTAATCCCAAGTAACACCAGCGACAGGACGTGCACGACCGTGTAGACGGCAGACTCGGACTCTTCATGCTGTGAAGAGTTGTTTTCCATGTTGCCCACACCTGGAAGAACGATTCCAACAGTGGTCACTTCTCAACTTTGGAACATCCTCCAGCATCTCCACTCACTGCATGGACCAACGTCGACGACAGCTGCCCCTCCAGCCAGCTCTCCTGCTTCCCTGAGTCTTGTGGCTATGCACACTACAATGGGAGATTTTCTTGGAAAAATCTTT
>NW_006399958.1:5070576-5074475 GCF_000299155.1 Elephantulus edwardii
CCTTCCTTCCCCTTCCCCTAGCCCACCCTAACAGTGCACCCCTTGTTCCAAATTATTATCATATATTCATAATCTTATATTCCTTTCATACAGTTCTTCCCCTCATCTGTTCGCATGCAGTGTTCCTTAGCTATCCACTCTTCCCTCATTACCTCTCCAATCCCCCATGTCTGTTCTACTTTATAATGGTGTGTTATGTAGCATTTCTCCTTTTGTGACTGAGATAGTTCACTTAGCATAAGGTCCTCAAGGCTCCTCCATGCTGTGCAATGTTTTACTATTTCATCCTTTTTCAGTGCTGCATAGTATTCCATCGTGTAGACATACCATAGTTTTTCTATTCATTTGTTTATTGATGGGTGTTGTGGTTACTTCTGTCTCTTTGCTATTGTGAATAATGCCACAGTAAACATGGATGTGCATATATCTGTTTGAGTTGTAGCTCTGAGTTGTCTATATTCTCATTAATAATACTGTTGTTGTTGTTGTTGTTATGTGCCGTCAAGTCATTTGCAACTCAGAACGACCCTATGTACAAAAGCCCTAAACCCTGCTCTATCCTGTGCCAATCGCACTGCCTCTGACACACCCATCCTGATTACCCTAGTCACTGAATCAATCCATTTCATAGAGGGTCTTCCCTTCTTGCACCGTCCCTCCACCCTACCAAGCATGGTGTCCCTCTCCAAGGACCTGTCCCTCCTTGCAACATGCCCAAAGTATGTCAGACGAAGCCCCAGAATCCTTGCCTCCAAGGAGTTGCTTGGTTTAATCCTCTCCAAGATGAATCTGTTTGTTTTCTTGGCAGTCCAGAGTACATGCAATATTCTTCTCCAGCACCATAATTAATAATATTCCTCCCAACTATCAAGATGAATTTACCAAAAGAAGTCAAAGCTTCTATCCATCAGCAGAACTACTGAACCGAGGATGTAGTCACAACTAAACTCATTGTCATTGAGTTGAATTCCAACTCACAGAACAGGATAGAACTGTCCCGGATGGTTTTAAGGCTGCGATCTTTGTGGAAACCGACTGCCTCATTTTTTAATTGTGGGTTTGAACCAGTGACCACAGTTTTGGTTCACAGCTTAATCAGTGTGACACCAGAGCTTTCTAAGAAGAATATATATATATATTGTTGTTGTTATGTGTCATTAAGTTGACGTTGCCTCATAGTGACTCTATGAACAACAGATCTGAACCTTTTCCCATCTGTGCCATCCTCATCATTTCTGATGTCCTTGAGTCCTTTGCTGTACTATGTTAGTCCATCTCATTGACGATCTTTCTTTGACTGAGTCTCCTCATTTCCAAGCATGATGTCCCTTTGCAAGGAATAGCTCCACCTAACATTGTGCCCAAGGATGTATTGTTGTTGTTGTTGTTGTTGTTGTTGTTGTTGTGATGTGCCGTTGAGTCACTTGTGACTCATAGCGACCCTATGTACAACAGCCCTAAACTATACTCTGTCCTGTGCCAATTGCACCGTCTCCAGCACACCCATCCCGATTACCCCAGTCACTGAATCAATCCACCTCATTGAGGGCCTTCCCCTCCTGCGCTGTCCCTCCACCCTACCAAGCATGATGTCCCTCTCCAAGGACCAGTCTCTCCTTACAACATGTCCAAATTGTGTTAGACGGAGCCTCAGAATCCTTGCCTCCAAGGAGCCGCCTGGTTAAACCCTCTCCAGGGTGAATCTGTTTGTTTTCCTAGCAGTGCATGGTGCCCTCAATACTCTTCTCCAACACCACAGCTCAAAGGCATCAATTCTCCTTCTATCCTCCCTAGTCATTGTCCAACTCTCTGATGCATAACAAGTGATTGCAAAGACCATGGCCTGTATCAGGCGCACCTTAGTCTCCAGAGAGACACCGTTGCTCTTTGGTACTTTGGAGAGGTCCCTAACAGCAGACTTTCGCATCGCAATACGTTTTTTTATTTCCCGGATATATAGACAACAGAAAAAATTGGAGAGGCAGCTTCAGTATTGTGAGGCAAGCACAGAAAGTTAAATTAGGCAGGTGCACCTTGACATGTGCTTCCTCTTGTGACCATCTTTACTAGTTACTATCACTGAGACCTAATGGAACTCTGGTGGCCTAGGGGTAAGGAGTTGTGTTGTAATCCCAAAGGCAGGCATTTCACGTCCACCAGCTGCTCTGCTGGAGAAAGATGGGCAATCTCCTCCTGTGGTGATTTGCAGCTTCTGAAAACCTGCTGGAAGGTCAGCTAGGAGTTGGTTCTGACTCAATGGTGCGTAACAGCAGCATCAGCGAGGCTGTCTGTGACACATTTGTTTCATTTAATGTGAGGTCTCTCCTTTTATGACTTGACAGACAGTGAAGAATTGGCTCGGCACTGATGACTTAGGGATAATTCTTTGTTGGGGAGTTTGTTTAATAACATCTCTGGCCTCCATCCGCTGGATGTAAATTGCACTTCTCTCTTATTTGGGTTTGTTTGTTTGTTTGTTTTGTGTGTGTGTCAGATTTTTATTTAAAATAGTTAGAAATCAAGACAAATTCTGTAAGTCAAAGAAGTAAACTTCTTTCAGCAGAAAAATTCACTCACTTGTTTATATTAACTTCTTTGCTTGGAAATGTAATTTTTCATTTTTTTAAATTAGGAATATATTTTAAAAATGGATACTGTACAGAACTACAGCACATCAAACAAATAGCCTAATAACACCAAAATTCGTGCTCTTAAGTCCTGCTGACCTCACAATGTCTCAATAGTAGTCTCAGATTCTCTCTCCCAACCTTTTTTTTACTCTCAAAAGAGAAGGGCTCAGTAATCTCGAGTTATTGTGGAGGGTTTTTTTGAGTTATTGGGTTTTTAAAGTGTTGATACAACAAACAAGAAGGACTCTACAGTGGTAGAGGTGGTTCAAGCCAGCGAGACAAAGGGGTAAGATCATCAATCTGCTCTTGTTGGAGGATGGAGAGAGAACCTGTGCACCACAGATGACCACTGCTGCTGCTGCCTGGTGTTTGGTGAATGAACCCCTTGTGCATGAGCGGTCAACTGAATGTGGCCTTTCTAGGTGGGGAACTCTGGTGACCTAATGATAAGAAGCTGTGCTGAAATCCCAAAGGCACATGGTTCAAATCCACCAGCTGCTTCATGAAAGATGAGCAATCTCCACCTTGTGTGATTTACCGCCTCTGAAAACTGCTAAAGGGTCAGCTGTGAGTTGCTGTGAGTTGGTTCTGACTTACGGGAAATAACAACAGTAAGAGTCATAGTCTTGAGATCTCTGGTGATTCAGTACACAGGACGTTTTCTTGCTAAGTCAAAGGTCAATACCTCTCTGACAGGTTGAACCCACCAGTGGGAGAAAGATTGGCAATCTCTTCCCAAGCTATTTAAAGCCTTGGAAATTGTCGAGTCAACTGTGTGTTGGTTTGGACTCAATGACAATGAGAGTAAGATGGCCATAGTCATTATAACTCTCACCAAGTCACAGTGTAAGACTAAGTGAACTTAAGAAGCTTGTGACCCACCAAGGAGAGTGGATAGATAATAACGCAATAATGAAAAGGTTCATGGCAACTTCCTGGGATTATTATTATGGACACAAATAGATTCATCCTAGAGAGGGTTAAACCAGGCTGCTTCTTGGAGGCAAGGATTCTGGGGCTTCGCCTGACATACTTTGGACATGTTGCCAGGAGAGACAGGTCTTTGGAGAGGGACACCATGCTGGGCAGAGTGGAGGGACAGCACAGAAGGGGAAGACCCTCTATGAGGTGGATTGATTCAGTGACTGGGGTAATCGGGATGGATGTGTCAGAGGCAGTGAGATTGGCACAGGATAGAGCAGGGTTTAGGGCTGTTGTACATAGGGTCGTTATGAGTCGCAAGCGACTCGACGGCACATAACAACAACA
>NW_006399958.1:5075990-5077456 GCF_000299155.1 Elephantulus edwardii
ACCCTGATATCAGTCCCATTTTACAGCAGTGGCACCATGCAGTATTTGTCCTTTTGCGACTGAGATATTTCATTCAGCATAACATCCTCCAGGGTCACCCATTTTGAATACTACTGCATGAGTTCTTTGTTTTTCAATGCAGCATAGTATTCCATTGTGTGAATACACCACAGCTTCTCTATCCATTTGTTGATGGGCACCTAGGTTATTTCCAACTCCTTGCTATTGTGAACAGAGCCGCGATAAACATGGGTGTGCATATATCTGTTTGGATGCCAGTTACGGTCTCTTTGGGATATATTCCCAGTAGTGGAATTGCTGGGTCAAACGGTATCTCTTTGCAAGTTTTTGAGAAAGCGCCATACAGCCTTCCACAGTGGTTGCACCATTTTACACTCCCACCAACAGTGACTAAGAGTTCCAGTTTCTCCACAACCTCACCAGCATTTGTTGCTTGCTGTTCTGTTAAATTTTGCTATTCTGCCTAGGGTGAGATGATATCCCATAGTTGTTATGAGTTCTTTGTTTTTTTAGTGCTGCATAGTAGTCCATTGTGTGAATATACAGTAATTTTTCTATCCTTTCATTTGTTGATGGGCACTTGGGTTGCTTCTGTCTCTTTGCTATTGTGAATAACACAGCAATAAACATGGGTGTGCCTGGTTCACATCTTCTGTTCATAGAGTCACTATGAGTTGTACTTGACTCCATGGTCCTTAACAACAACAGTAAGACTACTATGAGATCCTGCTCAGTGGAGCCAATAACAATTTACTGTTTAAAGCTCATGTACTGGCAAGCTCTGGTGGTCTAGTGGCAAGAAGCTGTACTGCAATCCTATAGGTGCACGGTTTGAATCCACCAGGTGCTCTGATGGAAAAGGAGGAACAATTTCCTCCTGTACCAGTCAGATCCAATTTGATGGCACACACACACAAAATAATAAAGTTTTAAAAAAAGCCTTATTTCAACATAAATTTCTTTTTCAATTCTGTCTGGCTATATTTTGATGTACTTTTTAGTCTTTTTAAATTTTTTAATTTTAATTGTGATTTTAATGAAAGTTTACAGAAAAGTTACATTTTCATTTGTTCGTTGTTGCACTATTTTTTGTTTAACTATTCATAATGAGTATATTTTCTATTTTGCAGTGGCTCATTATGATACATGAAGCTTCTTTTTGCAAAATAAAAAAAAAAGAAGCTAACTGGTAGAGTACTTCTCAGAACCTATATCAACAGACCTAAAAAGAATGTCATAACACTCGGCTGAGCAGGGCGGAGGCCAGACTGTGGGGCTGAGTGTCAGCGAGTCCTGTGGACATGGCAGAGAAGAAGCTGTCCTGATTGAAGGACTGTGTCCTAAATGATTTCCGATCCTGAATAGTAACGTGTTACTCCTCTAATAAGCCGCATAATTGTATGGTCAGGGTTGTGACCCGCAATCTGCGTTATGCGGATGACACA
>NW_006399958.1:5078496-5079059 GCF_000299155.1 Elephantulus edwardii
TCTCTCTCCCCCTTGTGAAGTTAGAGTAAGTCCAACCCCCACTGGCATTTTTATGGTGTGGTAATCATGGTACATTTTATCATCTCAAATTACATCATTTTCACTTTGAGATAAATATCATCATCACATAATAAAAGAAGAAATTCCGGCTCTG
Organism: Elephantulus edwardii; assembly: GCF_000299155.1. NCBI lineage: Eukaryota > Metazoa > Chordata > Mammalia > Macroscelidea > Macroscelididae > Elephantulus > Elephantulus edwardii. The sequence continues at coordinate 5,078,651 of NW_006399958.1, forward strand.
AGAGAGGAAGTGACTTACACTGGATTTATGACCACAGATTTTTTTTCTGGAAACTGGTTACTTCCTTCTTTTCTTACTCACTCGACTTTTCTACTGTATTTTCTTTCCTGTGGTTGAAAAGAATTATTTTAGTTCTTCTGTCTCTTCCTCAAGCCTCCTAACGTTCAACTGCAACTTCACTCCCAGCTGATAAACTTGCCTTCTGTTACAATGAGAAAATGTTAGCATTCGCATGAGAACTTTTGGGGTTTCCCTTCCTCAAAACAATACATTCTACCTGCACATGTTACTGTGAATAGAGATCTTGTTCCTTACAAAGGCTACTCCATTGTTCACATTTAAAAACGTTTCTTATTGTGGTTTGAGCAAAAGTGTACAGAATAAACTCATTCAAAATTGGAATTGGTTT
>NW_006399958.1:5079159-5085791 GCF_000299155.1 Elephantulus edwardii
TGTTTTTTTATTATTATGTTTCTTGATGTGTTTACAAACCCTACATTGTAACAGCTGTCTTCTCACTTCCTCTCTGTGTTTCCAATTTATATTCGTATTTTCTTATCCTTTTCTGCCTTTTCAGCTTTCTTCTTGCTGTCCTTTCGGTATCATACGGATGATTATTCTAAGAAATGCATTTCTTTTTAGTGCTATTGATCACTGTATAGATGTATTGTTTGGCTGGAAATTGAGTCATGGGGATAAATTCCATTCAGTCTTGAAGAATGAGAAGTATCAGCCAACTCTTCTTGTGGAAGCGCCTTGAAACCCCACTGGAGGGTCAGCTATGAGTTGGTTCTAACTAGATGGTGCACAACAACAAAAGCCCTTAGAGTACTCAAGATATCAAAAGAAGTATTGCATTGGATATACCTAATCTCAAGAACTCCTTTAAAATGATAAAGAGCAAGGATGTCAGTTTAAAAACTAAGGTGTGCCTGACTCGAGCTATGGTCTTTCAAATTACTTAATACGCTTGTGAAAGTTGAACAATGAATAAGGAAGACTGAAGAAGAACCGATGTCTTTGAATTGTGGCGTTGGCAAAGAGTATTGAATTTCCTGTGGACTGTCAAAAGAACACAGGCAAATCTGTGTTGTAAGAAGTGAAGCGAGGGCACTTCATAAAGGCAAGGTTAGTGAGCCTGTTGCCAGGAGGAGCCAAGTCCTTGGAAGGGGAAAGGTCGAGTCAGTGAAGGAGAGAAAGATCGTTAATGAGGTAGAGTGATGCAACGACTACCACAATGGCTTAAACACAGTTGAGATTGTGAGGCTCATGAGGAATGGGGGAGGGTTTCCATCTGCTGTGTGTAGGGTCATTACGAGTCTGACTTGACTCAACAACACCTAACAGCAACAAGAACTATCATCTTGAGGGTTCCACCAGTCTCTACCAGACAAGCAAGCCTGATCTTTTCTGGTTTTTAGACCCTTTAATTTTCCATCCTATTTTTCTACCAAGCCAAAAGTGGGTGACTTTAATCCACAGCCCTCAGGCCTGGTTTTAATTGATTTGGTCAAACGTTCTTCTAGGTCATATAGCGCTGGACTGTCCACTTGCTGTACAGAGGTAACTTGTGGTTGCTGTGAAGCTGAACACTGTGACACTGATGTGTCGAATGTGATAATGGTTATCCATGGTGGACAGTGTTTGGTGAAGCTCTCCAATTTAAAACAAGCTTGGAAGCAGGAGTGGCATCCTTTTCCAAAATGGCTTGCCTTCAGAAACCCTATGAAACTGGAAAAGGATGAAAGTTATACAAGTGTGCAGGTCTTTTGTTCATAAGGTTGCTATGAGTTATCTACGACCTGACAGCACTTAACAATTATCAACATCCTATTTTTCTTTTTTATTCCATCCTATTAGAGACCTTCTATTGGAATCCTTTGAAGACTAAAGTTCATAAGGTTCATTAGTCTTTGGTTTTCTTCCTTCTTTGTTGCTCCATACAGGGAGACGGCAAGAGTTGAACTTCAGATGACAGCTTGAAAGCTTTAAGACACCAGCCACTAACCCATCCAAGTAGAACATTATCTTTGTAAACTGTGCCTTGCCAGTTAACTGTTCTCTGTTTCTATAGTGCTGAGCCTGGGAAAGCTTAAAGGCTCATTTTCTCAAGATGTTTGATTATGGCTAAGGAGTTTTTTTGTTTTTTTGTTTTTTGTTTTTGTAATTTTGCTCCTTGTTTTCTCGACTGTGTCAATGAATCTGTTTACAGCAATACAAATATGTATGTAGACATATACTCTGCCAAACGTATACCCATATCCCACCATTCAACATTCTCTCCAGACCCCTCTCTTCATCTTTTCAAGAAGTTTCTTCTTCGTTCTCTTGTTTTATCTTCTGGAAAACCAAACTCAAACAAGATTTTACTAAACCATTCACACAAACTATTCACACAAACATTATTGTATCTCCTCTCTTTAAAAGTTCCTGGAGTGATACCTCCCACTTCATTTTTCTTTTTCAGAAGATTGGTGCTTATTCAAGGCCTCTTTCTTTTCCAAACAAAACTGCAAATTGCTTTTTCTATATCCTTGAAGAATGCGTTTTAGCATCTGTATTGCAATTGCATTGAACATGTAGCTTGCTTTTGGTAGGACTGCCTTTTTCTCAATTTTAAATCTTCCTATGCACAAACAAGGAATATTTTCCCATTTAGTAAGGTCTCTTATTGTTTCTTGTACTAATGTTTTGTAGTTTTCTTTATAAAGGTCTTTTATGTTTCTGTTGTTTTGGATCATCGAGTTGGAACCAACCCACAGCTAACCCTTTGGTGGGTTTTCAGAGGTAGTTAAGCACACTAGAGGAGATTGTCCATTCTTCTCCCACAGATAAGCTGGTGGATTTAAACTGTGTGCCTTCAGGATTGCAGCGCAGCTAAGTATTTTATCTTGTAGCTGGTATCGTAAATGAGATTGCTTTTCTAGTTTCCTTTTCTGTGCTTTCCTTGTCACTATAGGGAAATCCAACTGATTTTTGTATGTTAAGCTTGTATCTTGCCACCCTACCCTGATCTCAAAACCTACTATACAGTCACAGTAACCAAAACAGTATGGTATTGGTACAATGATGGACATATAGACCAATGAAATAGAACTAAAAATGCAGAAACCAATCCACCTATCTATGGAGAACAACTGATAGCTGGCAAATGTATTTATAATTAGCACCAAGATTAGCAGCAGACTGGTTACAGGAAGTGTGAAGTCAACAGAGTCCCAAATGTGTTGATTTGATGTATAACACTCCCCTTTTCCTATAGTTCCCTCACTCCTTTGTGTCTCTTGGGTTCAGCGGTTTGTTGGACGGTTTCTCAGAATCTCAGACTCATCTGGGTGTTGCAGAGACTAGTCAGGATTGTGGACTATCAGTCGCAGGGCAGCTGGAAAACAAGTGTCCTCAAAAAAGCTAAGGTCTCATGAGCTTATGTAAGCCTAGCAGAGTGGGACTTATATTCCGCCTGCATCTCTTAATACAAGAAATACTTCAGCACAGAACAGACAGTTAATCATTGGCTAGAAAAGACATTTTAAATGATAAACCTTTGATACCACAAGGAAACAAAACCCATTAAATGGGCAAATGATAATCTCTTCAACAAATGGTGCTGACAAAACCAGACATTAACCTGTAAAAAACTGAAACGCTATCTACATCTCCTCACACTATACACAAAATCCAACTTATTGGGAAGGGTGTACGCCAGGGATGTATCCTATCTCCATATCTTTTCAACTTATATGCAGAACAGATTACCCAGGAGGCTGGGCTCTATGAGGAGAAATGTGGGTTCAAGTTTGGTGGACGATTTATCAACAATCTGCGTTATGCAGATGACACAACCCTGCTTGCTGAAACTGAGGAGGACCTGAAGCACCTGCTGCAGAGGGTCAAGGACTGCAGCCTACAATATGGATTGAGGATCAATGTCAAGAAGACAAAGATTCTCACCACTGGACCAATTGGCAGCATCAGGATGGATGGTGAAGAGATTGAGATTGTACACAGCTTTAGTTTGCTTGGCTCCACAGTCAACACTCTTGACGCCAGCAGCCAGGAAATTAAAAGGCATATTGCCATGGGAAAGTCTGCTGTTAGGGACCTCTCCAAAGTACTGAAGAGCAGTGGTGTCTCTCTGGAGACTAAGGTGCATCTGATACAGGCTATGGTCTTCGCAATCACTTGTTATGCATCAGAGAGTTGGACAATGAATGACCAAGAAGGATAGAAGGAGAATTGATGCCTTTGAGCTGTGGTGCTGGAGAAGAGTATTGAGAATACCATGGACTGCTAGGAAAACAAACAGATTTGTCCTGGAAAGGGTTAAACCGTGTGGCTCCTTGGAGGCAAGGATTCTGAGGCTCCATCTAACACTTTGGACATGTTGTGAGGAGAGACCGGTCCTTGGAGAGGGACATCATGCTGGGTAGAGTGGAGGGACAGCGCAGGAGAGGAAGGCCCTCTATGAGGTGGATTGATTCAGTGACTGGGGTAATTGGGATGGGAGTGTCAGAGAGTGTGATTGGCACAGGACAGAGCAGAGTTTAGGGCTGTTGTACATAGGGTCGCTATGAGTCGCAAGCGACTCGACAACACATAACAACAACAGGGGTAAAACCCCAAACCATAAAGATCATAATAAGAGACAAAATGAGAAAAACTTTAGAAGCCTTAGCCTAGGTCATAAATAGGCTTACAAATATAGCTGAAAATGTAGAGTGGGGAAAGGACAAAATCAACAAATGAAAACCTATAAAAATAAAATCCCTGGGTGCATAAAAAATTTTCCCAGTAGGGTGCAAAGAAATCCCACAAACCTGACAAAATATGGGAGGATAGGACTTGAACAAATAGGTAACGTGTAAGGAAAGCTTGGGGAGACGGGGAGACATAAAAATAACAGATCAGATTTACAAATATGATGTAAATACAATTTGTAAACTTTCACTCAAATAAAAAACTGCAAAAGAAAAAACTTTGAAAAAAATGTAACAGATCAATGGCAATAAATGAATGATTTAAACCATTGCATAGGAACAGGTGTCAAACAAAATGTACGTGAGTAAGACGATAGTTATGAATAACTGTATAAAAAGTAAGTGATGGTATAAAGAAGTAATACATTTAAAATTATTCTTTTATACCGGTTTACATATAAAGTTCATATACATTGTTTTCTACGCACGATCTTCCCCAAACACCAATCCAAACAAAATTAACTGTTGGAGCAAATGGATAATGCACTTGGCTAATATGTAAAAGAGCTGCAGTTCTAATTACCCAAAGGTGCTTCAGAAAAAAAGGTTCTGGAAATCTCCTGTAAAGGTTATGGCTGAGGTGATCGAATGCAGAAGTGCTAGTCAATATCATCTAGATTGCTGTGATTCAGAAACCACTCGATGGTAACTGATTCTAAGTTTTTTCCCTTAAGAAAGAAAACAAAACACAATTAAACTATATTATATTTTTCTTTTCTTTTTTAAAAGCAGGTTATATCTCTGTTTTTAGCTTTCAGAAATGAACACAGATCCTTTCTAACTGACAGCACTAGTGCTCTTCAGTACCCATACTTTTCCCCCCCCATTCATTCGTTGTTGCACACTTTCCTCTCTGCCTACCCCTCCCCCCACAAATAGTTTTTCTCTTTGACAAGTTAAAAAAACCCATTATTTCACTGTTATACAATCCCCCTCTCCCCCAGTCCATTCCACTATACAGGCTTCATTCTGGACTCTATTCTAGAGTGCTGGTGGCCTAGTGGCAGGAAGCTGCGCTGCAATCTCACAGGCACGTGGTTCAAGGCCACCATCCGCTCTGTGGGAGAAGGATAGACATTCTGCTCTCGCGCGATTTACTGTCTCAGAAAATCCACTGAAGCGTCAGCTATGGGTCGGTTCTGACTCTACAGTGCACAACATTAGAGCATGTATTTTATTAAAGTTTATACTAATATGTTGTTGTTGTTGTTTTGTGTCGTCGAGTCACTTGTGACTCATAGCGATCCTGTGTACAATGGCCCTAAATGCTGCTCTGTCCTGTGTCAATCTCACTGTCTCCAGCACACCCACCTTGATTACCCCAGTCACTGAATCAATCTACCTCATAGAGGGCCTTCCCCTCCTGTGCTGACCCTCCACCCTCACAAGCAAGATAGCCTTCTCCAAGGATTGATCCCTCCTTGCAACATGTCCAAAGTACGTCAGACGAAGCTTTAGAATCCTTGCCTCCAAGGAGCAGCCCGGTTTAACCCTCTCCAGGTTGAAACTCTTTGTTCTCTTAGCAGTCCATGCTACTTTCAATACTCTTCTCCAGCACCACAGCTCAAAGACGTCAATTTTCCTTCTATCCTTCCTAGTCATTGTCCAACTCTCTGACGCCTAACAAGTGATTACAAAGACCATGACCTGTGGCAGGTGCACCTTAGTCTCCAGAGAGACAACATTGCTCTTCAGTACTCTGGAGAGGTCCCTGACAACATACTTTCCTATCGGCAATACGTCTTTTGATTTCCTGACTGCTGGTGCCAAGAGTGTTGACTGTGGAGCCAAGCAAACTAAAGCTGTGAATAATATATTATTATTACTAATATATTATAATATTAAAAAGGTAATTTAACAGAACTTTCCTTTTGATAAGAGCTATATTCTCTTTCAACCTTATCTCTATTCCTCCTTCTGGGAAGAAGAGCATTTACAGTCTGCAGGAAGTAGATCACTGGTGTGTCTTTCTAACCATGGCCTTTTTTAAGTGTCACCACACGCTGAGCAGGATGGTGCAGCGTGAGGCGTCTGCAACCCACTAAAGGGATGGAGAGCTTGATGGTGAAGAGATTGAGATTGTTCACAGCTTTACTTTGCTTGGCTCCACAGTCAACACTGTAGGCACCAGCAGCCAGGAAATTAAAAGACAAGACGTATTGCGATGGGAAAATCTGCTGTTAGGGACCTCTCCAAAGTACTGAGGAGCAATGGTGTCTCTCTGGAGACTAAGGTGCGTCTGATACTGGCCATGGTCTTTGCTATCACTTGTTATGCATCAGAGAGTTGGGCAATGACTAAGGAGGATAGAAGGAGAATTGATGCCTT